>NW_004443963.1:13147800-13193154 GCF_000243295.1 Trichechus manatus latirostris
ACTTTGAGGGACAGAGTAGCAGGGATAGGGGTCTGGGAACCATGCTTCCAGGGGACATCTAGGTCAACTGGCATAACAAAGCTTATTAAGAAAATGTTCTGCATCCTACTTTGGTGAGTGGCGTCTGGGGTGTTAAAAGCTTGCAACCGGCCAATCTAAGATGCATCAACTGGTCCCAAACACCTGGAGTAAAGGAGAATGAGGAACACCAAAGACACAAGGAAAATATTAGCCCAAGAGACAGAAAGGGCCACATAAACCAAAGACTTCATCAGCCTGAGAACAGAAGAACTAGATGGTGCCCAGCTACCATCAATGACTGCCCTGACAGGGAACAGAACAGAGAGTCTCAGATGGAGTAGGAGAAAGGTAGGGTGCAGAATTCAAATTCCAGTAAGAAGACCAGACTTAATGGTCTGACTGAGACTGGAGGAACCCTGGAAAGCATGGCCCCTGAATTCTCTATCAGCCCAGAACTAAAACAATTTCTGAGGCCAACTCTTCAGACAGGTATTGGACTGGGCTGTGGGACACAAAGGGGTACTCTTGAGGAGTGTGCCTCTTAGCTCAAGTAGATACAAGAGACTAAATGGGAAGCTTCTGTCCAGAGGTGAGATGGGAAGGCAGAGAGGGTTAGGAGCTGGTTGAATGGGCATGGGGAATCAGGAGTGGAAAGGAGGAGTGTGCTGTCACAGTATGGGGAGAGCAATTAGAGTCACATAACAATGTATGTATAAATTTATGTATGAAAAAAATAAAAAATAAGAACTTTTTTTTTCTTGGAGAGAGAACATAGCATTTCTTTTCCCAAAAGAATTTCCCATCTTTTCCATGTCTAAGTTTGCCATTAAGCTTAATAACCCCATGGGAAACCCCAAGTTTATTTTTCCCAAAATTAGCAAAGCCGTATCCTAAAATTAACTTAGAGCAAAAGTAGGATTTAGATGTCACTTAAACTTTCTGGGCCTCAGTTTCCCCATCTGGGGAGATGATGGTCCCTACTGCTAAGGGCAAGGAAAGTGCTTTAGTTAATAATTTATATTCATCTATGAAGTATTATTATAACAATGCTAGTTGCTGTCGACTTGGCTCCGGCTCATGGTGATCTCATGTGCAACAGAATGAAACATTGCCGGTTCCTGCTCCATCTCTGTGATCTTTGCTGTCTTTGAGCCCATGGTTGAGGCTATTGTATCAAACCATCTCATTGAAGGTTTCCCTCGTTTTCATTGACCCTCCACTTTACCAAATATGATGTCCTTCTCTAGCGACTGGTCCTTCCTGATGACGTGTCCAAAGTAACTGAGCTGTCTTTGCTTCTAAGGATTATTCCAATTGCATTTCTTCTAAGACTGATCTGTTCATTCTTCCAGCAGTTCATGGCATATTCAATATTCTTCGCTAACACCACAATTCAAATTATCAATTATTCTCCTGTCTTCCTTTTCATTGTCTAGCTTTCACATGCATATGAGGCAATTGGAAAGACCACGGCTTGGGTCATTAACTGCCATTGATTGAGTTCTTACACCTCTCAGGCTTTGTATGAAGAAGTTCGCGTGACTTATCACAGGAAGTGGCCTGTGCAGTGGTTAAGGCTTTAGCCCTGCCACTTATTAGCTGTGGATGAGACCTTGGGAAAGTCACTTAACCTCCCTGAGCCTCCTTGTTTGTGAAATAAAGATAATGAAAATATTGCACAGAGAGGTAAGGAGAGTTAAATGAGATAATATATCTTAAAACCCTTTAAGAGCCAGACTTAGAACAGAGTAAACCACTCACACTTAATCGTCACAGGAATCTTTGTTGGCAGTTATTACTGTCACCATTGTACCAATGAGGAACATGAAACTCGCCTGCAGTAAATTGCTCGAGATCACACAGCTGGCAAGTGGCAGAACCAGGAATGAAGCTCAGGGGTCTGACACCACTGAAACACATTGGTTTCTGAGTAAAACCAGCTCAGCCTCAGAGAAACTAGTCAGAGTTGCCTTGGAGGGCAATGAACCCCCTGTCCTTGCAAGTGTATAATAGAAGCAGGGAGGCCTTGACCCAGGGGTGTGTTGGATACCTATGGCTCCACAAAATCCTCTTTACAAGTTCCGTGTGCTCTGGAGGCTGGCCTCCTTGACTGTAACAACAGGCTCCCTTGCCCTCTGGCTTCCTGTTGGGTTCAGCCAATAGGATGGCAGGAGGGGAGAGAGGTTGGAGCATTTATTCCCCAGCTCCGTCTGCCTAGCCAACAGTTTGCAGTGGCTGTCTTCCTCAACCCAAGGCCAATAGGACCTGGTGGGCAGGTGTCTTAGTCATCTAGTGCTGCCGTAACAGAAATACCACAAGTGGATGGTTTTAGCGAAGAGAAGTTCATTTCCTCACAGTCAAAGTAGGCTAAAAGTCCAAATTCAAGGCATCATCTCCAGGGGAAGGCTTTTTCTGTCAGCCTTCTTCTCTTTGGTGTTTGCCCAGACTAGGAGCTTCTCTGCCCAGGGACCCGGTCCAAAGGATGCACTCTGCTCCCAGAGCTGCTTTCTTGATGGTATGAGGTCCCCCTGTCTCTCTGCTCACTTCTGTCTTTTATACCTCAAGAAATTACCTCAGGACACAATCCAATCTTGTAGATTGAGTCCTGCCTTACTAACACAACTGCCACCCATCCGCCCTCATTAACATCATAGAGGCAGGATTTACAACATACAGGAAAATCACCCAGTAACAGGAATCACGGCCCAGCCAAATTGACACACAGTTTTTTGGGGACATAATTCAGTCCATGAGAGCAGGTCTCTCCTGCAGTGAGGATCTCTCCTACAGCTACAACTGTCTCCGGTTCTGTAATGGCGCCCTGCTTTGCAACTTCAAGCCTAAGGCTGATAGCAGATCCAGGGGTTGCTAGGCCCCCAGGAAACTTCACCAAGCCTTGAAGGTTTCCTTAGCTCTACCTTTGCTGTTAGTAGCTGGATTCCAATTAATGGCAACATTATGTACAATAGAAGGAAAAGTTGCCTGGTCCTGCACCATCTACACAACCGCTGGCATGTGCAAGTCCACTGCGGTGGCCACTGTCTCAATCCATCTCATTGAGGGCCACCCCCATTCTCACTGGCCCTCCATTTTACCAAACATGATGTCCCCCCTCTAGCTACTGGTCTTTCCTGATGACATGTCCAAAGCAAACAAGTCAAACAATGTTCTTTTGTGATCCATAAGGTTCTCATTGGCTAATTTTTGGAAGTAGATTGCCAGGCCTTTCTTCCTAGTTTGTCTTAGTCTGAAAGCTTTGCTGAAACCTGTCCACCATGGGTGATCCTGCTGGTATTTGAAATACTGGTGGCATAGCTTCCAGCAACACACAAACCACTAGAGTACAACAAGCTGACAGATGGGTGGTGGTAGCTCTACCTAAGCCATTGCCGTTGAGTCAGTTACAACTTATATAGGGTTGCTATGAGTCACTATGAGTGTGAGCTCTACCTACTCCTTTGTAAATAGTCCTTTAGTAAACTGACCTCAGTTACCCTGTTGGAGTGAGCCATCTGTCTCCTGGTGGGACCCTGCCCATACGGGGTGGGGAGGGGTCCTCCATGAAGGAAGAAATCAGACTGAAGTTCCTATGTTGTCTCTTTGAGCTCTGTGGACAGGCCCAGGCAGGCAGGTAAAACCAACCCTGGGATGTCATTTTCTCGTACCCTCTGAGGTCCCCTTGGTCTTGGCCAAGTTGACCACATAGCTCTCAGGTCAAAGACAGAGAATTGGCATAGGACCTTGGGGAGAGCTGGAGTTTTCCTCAGGCAAGGTTGGCTGGACCTGGCCTTTCCCTGGGAGGCTCAAGGCCCTGTTTGGAGCAGGGCTCCCTGATCATGCTCCCTCTCCTCCTCAGCAGTAACTGCAGCTCTGATTGGTTTCTGGGTTGGGCATGGGTTCCTGTAGCCTTCCCCAGATTTCCCTTCTGGCCCCATCCCTAGAGCTGAAATCCTAAGGCGGACAAGGGGCTGAGAATTGGACTTGGAGAAGAACATAAAAAACCAGTTCCTTCTAGTCGATTCTGACTCATGGCAACCCCATGTGTGTCAGAGTACAACTGTCCTCCCTAAGGTTTTCAATGGCTGATTTTTTAGAAGTAGATCACCAGGTCTTTCTTCCAAGGTGCCTCTGGGTGGACTCAAACCTTTAACCTTTTGGTTAGCAACAGAACTCATTAACTGTTTGTACCACCCAAGGACTCCCAGACAAGAACACACCCCCAGACAAAGCCTGGCCCCAAGAGAGAGCTGGGGAGTTGGAAATCTCCCATCACACAGGAGCCCCCAGTCGGGCAAGTCCAACTGGCTTCTAGGTCATGCTGAATGGATTTATACCCTTTTGGGTGAATCATACACACCAAATAACCACTGGGGGCAGGAACAGAGCAGTTAAGAGAAAGGAGGACTCTGAAGCCAGAGGTTTCTGAGTTTAGATCCTGGTTTTGCCTTTTACTAGTTTGGATGAGATAATTAATATCTCTGTGCCTCAATTTCCTTCTTCATAAAATGGAAATAATACTAGTACTTCACTCATAGGATTTCGTGACAAGTAAAAATATTACATATAAGCTTCCGGCACGTATTAAGGGCTCAGTAAATTCTCATCTTCCACATGGGACACATGGGTTTGATTCTCAGCCAATGCACCTCATGCGCAGCCACTAACCCATCCACCCCCACCATCTGTCAATGGAGGCTTGCATGTTGCTATGATCTGTACAAGTTTCAGCAGAGCTTCCAGACTAAGACTAGGAAGAAAGGCTTCACAATCTACTTCTGAGAATCAGCCAATGAAAGCCCTATGGATCACAAGAGTCCTATCAACAACCGATCACAAGAATGGCACAGGATTGGGTATCCTTTTGTTCCATGGTGGATGGGGTCACCATGAGTCAGGGGATGACTCGAACAGCAGCTAGAAAAACAACAACAAAATATCAGCTACTAGTATTCTAAGCATATGTATCCCTATACACAGGGAAGGCCCTTCTATGCTTCTGTATCTTTACACATGCAGTTCTTTCTATCCAAAATGATGTTCTTTCTTTCTCTGCCTGGTAAACTCCTATTCACCCATCAAGACTCAACTTAAATATCCCTTCTCAGAGAACCCACAAACAAAGACAGTTGCTCCCTCCTCCCTCCTCTATAGCAGCAGTTGCCAACCTGGGGGCACCAGATCCTAGAAGAAATGGAGTGATTACAAGGGTCCCCTGGCCCAAATGCACATCCATTACCCTCTAAATCTGAATAAGCAAAATGTTCCACAGTACATGAGCAACTGTTCTGCAAATGGCTGCAGCTGCTGTTGTGATCAATAAGATACAAAATAATTTCAATGTGTTGCTGAATTCATAATATAATCGTGTCATGTACTTCTTCAATCAATGCATACTAAAAGTACAAGGACCACCATCTGAGAGATCTTAAAATTATTTTTTTCCATTTATTTTGTGCTTGTGTGTTAGCTTTTAGTCTCATAGAAAAAGGTCTGAAGGACACACCCTCAAACAATAGCACGTACCCTGGAGAGTGTGCACACATGTGTGGATCTATACACATTATGTGGTTGTGTTAAATCTAGAAAGATGAATCTAGTTGTTTCTCTGTATTTCCCCCTCCCTTTCTACCTGACGTTAGGAAGGCAGCAGGAAGAATAATACTGTAAAGACCTAAATGCCTGTTGGCATGATTGCAGTGCAAAAGACAGTGGAAAGGGAAGGAGGGGTGACGGAGGGAGGACTTGTACCAGCAGGCAACTCACAAAGGAGCAGGAGTCCTCCTCCAAGTGAGGCAGGGGGAAATTTTAGCCTCAGGACCTTGGGGCAGAAGTATGCAGAGGATGAGCTGTTCACAAGTCTGGACCCCACTGACCCAGCCTGGATTGGGAGAAGAGCATAAAAATCCATCAAGTTGATTCCAACTCATGGCGACCCCATGTGTGTCAGGGTAGAACTGTGCTCCATAAGGCCTTCAGTGGTTGATTTTTTGGAAGTAGATCACCTCCGTAACCTTAACTTGAACTGTGCCCATTGCCGTCAAGTTGATTCCCACTCATAGAGCTGCCCCATGGGGTTTCCAAGGAGCAGCCAGTGGATTCGAACTGCTGACCTTTTGGTTAGCAGCTGAGCTCTTAACCACTGGGGGCCTGAAAGGAGAACTGTGTGCCTGCTAATCTGAGCAGATTGAACAGAACCAGTAGAAATGTCCTTATGGGTGAAGCAGCCGCTTCTACACAGAAAGAAAGATAAATGGATGGGTGGATGGAGATAGGTGGTAAAGGAGAGAGAAAGGGAAGAAGGGAGAAGGAAAGAAAGAGAGAGATGTTTAAAAAGATACACCCAAAGCTACAGAGAGTGGGACTGGACTGAGGAGCAAACGGGGAGGGTGAGACTTTCACTCTTTCTGCACTCAAAATACATAGCTTGCCTTGGGGAGTAATAGTGTGTATCAGTTAGCTATGGCTGTGTAACAAACCATCCAAAACTTAGTGGATGGCCTAAGACAATGACCATTTATTTAGCTTGTGATTCTGTGCGTTGGCAATTTAGGCTGTGCTCAGCTGGGTGGTTCTTCTATCTCAGCTTGTTGTCCTCATATATCTGTTGGCAGCTGCAGGCCAGTGAGGTGGCTTGGATTATGAGGGTTAGCTGGATATCAGCTGGGGCAATGGGGCAACTGGGCCACTTGTCTCAGCAGGCTCACCCAGGCTTATTCACACTTCAGTGGCAGGAGTCCAAGAGAACAAGCAGAAGCAGGCAAGAACTCTTGGCACCTAGACATGGAACTGGCACAATTCCACTATATTCACAAGGCCATCCCAGATTCAAGGGAAGGAAAAACAGACACCTATTGACAATGGAAGGAGCTTCTAGGCGGAGGTCCTTCTTTGTCTATTTCAGCTTCTAGTAGCTGCCAAAAATCACTGGCATTACTGGGCTATTGATGCATCTGCCCTATGTAACTGTCTTTGTGTGGAGTCTTCCTTGTGTGTCTCTGTGTCTACAGAGAGAGTTTTATAACTCAGATGTGATTAGGTTTAGGACTTGCCCTACACTGATGTGATCTCATTAATATAACAAAAGAAAACCCTTATTCCCAAACATTTACAAGTACAGGAGTTAAGATTTCAACACACACTTTAAGGGGATACAATTCAACTCATAACAGACGGTTGTAGCTTAGAGTCTATCATAAGATCACAGTCAAGATGCTGGCCAGAATGCCAGTCATCTTAAGGACTGACTGGAGCTAAAGAATCTACTTCTATGATGGCTCCCTCACATGGTTGTTGGTGGTAGGACCCAGTTCCTCATCATATGGACCTCTCCATGAGCTGCCTAAGTGTCCTCATCACATGGCAGCTGGGTTCTCCCAGAGCAAGTGACTCAAGAGGGAGCAATAAAGAAGCCAGAATGTCTTTTATTACCTAGTCTCAGAAATCACATGTCATTGCTGTTGTTGTTAGGTGCCATCGAGTCAGTTGCAACTCATAAGAACCCTATGTACAACAGAACAAAACACTGCCTGGTCCTGTGCCATCCTCACAATCGTTTCTATGTTTGAGCCCATCATTGCAGCCACTATGTCAATCCATCTCATTGAAGGTCTTCCTCTTTTTCACTGACCCTCTACTTTACCAAGCATAATGTCCTTCTCCAGGGACTGATTCCTCCTGATAACATGTCCAAAGTATATGAGACAAAGTCTCACCATCCTCCCTTCCAAGAAGCATTCTGGCTGTACTTCTTCTAAGACAAATCTGTTCTTTCTTCTGGAAGTCCATGATATATTCACTATTCTTCACCAGCACCATAATGCAAAGGCATCAATTCTTCTTTAGTCGTCCTTATTCATTGTCCAGCTTTCACATGCATATGAGGTGATTGACAATATCATGGCTTGGGTCAGGCACACCTTAGTCCTCAAAGTGACAGCTTTACTTTTTAACACTTGATAGAGGTCTTTTGCAGCAGGCTTGCCCGACACAATGCATCATTTGATTTCTTAGCTGCTGCTTCTGTGAGCATTGATTGTGGATCCAAGTAAAATGAAATCCTTGACAACTTCAATATTTTCTCCATTTCTCATGATGTTGCTTATTGGTCCAGTTGTGAGGATTTTTGTTTTCTTTATGTTGAGGTGTGTCATGGATTGAATTGTGTCCCCCAAAAATATGTGTATAAATTTGGGAGACCATGATTCCCTGTATTGTGTGATTTTCCAACATTTTGTCATCTGATGTGATTTTCCTATGTGTTGTAAATCCTACCTCTATGATGTCAATGAGGTGGGATAGGCGGCAGTTATGTTAATGAGGAAAGACTCAATATACAAGGTTGGATTTTGTCTTGAGCCAATCTGTTTTGAGAAATAAAAGGCAGAAGTGAACAGAGAGACTGAGGGACCTCATTCCACCAAGAAAGCAGCGCCAGGAGCAGAGCATATCTTTTGGACCTGGAGTTCCTGTGTGGAGAATCTCCTAGTCCAGGGGAAGATTGATGACAAGGACCTTCCTCCAGAGCTGACAGAAAAAGTCTTCCCCTGGAGCTGACACCTGAATTTGAACTTCTAGCCTACTAGACTATGAGAGAATAAACTTCTGTTTGTTAAAGCCATCCACTTGTGATATTTCTGTTACAGCAGCACTAGATAACTAAGGTGTAAACAAATCATTACTTCTGCCATATTCTATTCATTAGAAGTGAGTCACTAAGTCCAACTCACACTAGAAAAGCCAAAAACAACCCATTGCCATCATTTTGATTCCAACTCACAGCAACCCGTGTGTTACAGAGTAGAACTGCTGCATAGAGTTTTTTTGGCTGTAATCTTTAATAAAGCAGATTGCCAGGCCTTTCTTCCCTGGCACCACTGGATGAGTTCAAACCACCAACCTTTAGCTTAGTTGTCGAGTGCAAACCATTTGTGCCACCTAGGGATCCCTATCCCACACTAGAGGGGAGGGGAATTGGTCTCTACTTTTTGAAGGAAGGAGTACTGAAGAATTTGTAAACATATATATTTTAAAGCCAGCACAGTCTACTCTCTGGTCACAAATAATTTTCATTCCCCCCACGTTCAAAATACACTGTCCATAAAGTCCCATCCCTTTATCAGCTAGAAATTCAGGATGTCTGCACCTAAATCAGGCTTAGATGCAAATGAGGCTCCTCAGATATAGTTCCTCAAGTTCCATTCCTCTCCATCTGAAGACCTGTAAATGAACAGGATATGTTATCTTCCCCCCATCCGCCCAGCATACAACACGCAAGTCCTATAAGCACTTCTGTTCAAAAAGGGGGAAACACAGGAGTCGCTGGTCCATGTTGTTGTTGTTGTGTGCTGTCGAGTATATTCCGATTCATGTTGTTAGGAGCCATCAAGTCGGTTCCAACTCACTACAACCCTATGTCCAACAGAAAGAAACGTTGCCTGGTCCTGCACCATCCTCACAATCATTGTTATGTTTGAGCCTATTATTGCAGCCACTGTGTCAGTCCATCTTGTTCAGGGCCTTCCTCTTTTTCACTGACCTTCTACCAAGCATGATGTCCTTCTCCAGGGATTGGTCCCTCCTGATAACATGTCCAAAGTATGTGATACAAAGTCTTGCCATGCTTGCTTCCAAGGAGCATTCTAGCTGTACTTCTTCCAAGACAGACCTGTTCCGACTAGTACCAACCCAATATGACAGAGTAGAACTGCCCCATTGGGTTTCCTAGGCTGTAATCTTTACAGGAGCAGATCACCAGTTCTTATCTCCTGCAGAGTCGCTGGTGGGCTTAAACTGCCAACCTTTCAGTTAAAAGTCTAGCACTTAACCACTGTGCCACCAGGGCTCCTCCTCTGGTCCATAGCATTTCTGAAATCCAGGCAAGCCCAGGTTGGTAGTTCTTGATTAGAACTAAACTGGGGCTAATTTTCTATGACTCTTGGCTCTTCCCTCTGGGCTCTTGGTTCCACCCTCTGAGTAATTTTTATGACATAAATATTGATTTTACCCCTTCTACAGATGAAAACACAGGTTTAGAGAGCATACCATGGAAGTCAGCTGTACTAAACAAAGTAACTTAGGGGCTCAAAATGCAGAGGCCTGGACACCGGGACACTGGGAACAAGAAAAGTGAACCTGAGAAATGACCTCCTGTAATAAAAGGCAGTAGACAGCACACAAGGAGCCCTCATGGTGCAATGGTTAAGTGCTTGGCTGCTGACCAAAAGGTCACCAGTTCTAACTCACCAGCAGCTCCATGGGAGAAAGATGTGGCAGTCTGCTTCCATAAAGATGAACAGCCTTGGAAACCCTATGGGGCAGTTCTACTCTGTCCTATAGGTTTACGCTATGAGTTGGAATCAACTCAACAGCAGTGGGTTTAGATGGCATGCAAGGACAACAACATACTCCTCTTCTACAGTAGTATACTGGCCTGGAGAGTCTGGTTAATTAAACAGCAATTAATTCAGTAAACATTTAAATGCCTACTGTGTGCCAGGTACTCCAATAAGCCTGTTGCTGCTGAGTCGATTCCAACTCATGGCAACCCTATAGAACAAAGTAGAGCTGCCCCATAGGGTTTCCAAAGAGCAGCTGGTAGATTCCAACTGCCGACCTTTTGGTTAGCAGCCAAGTTCTTAACCACTGCACCACTTTAATAAGCACGTGATTCAAGCAATTCTGGAGGCTGACACAGGCAGTAAAGAATTAATGTAATAGAACCGATACCCCCCGTTCCCATCTCCCAATAAATACCTCCAAGCCAAAGAGGGACAGGTACCTTCCTGCCTCCAACCCACAGGCCCCCTGACAGCATCTTGGCCAGCCACAGGAGCGCTCCATTTATCAGCTGCTAGTCAGTCCCAGAAATAAATTGTTCACAGGACCTTTAGCTTTTTGTGTTTGGCTATTATAGGAGAATCGGCATCCCTCTGTGTTGGGCCCCTGGGCTTCTGCAGTATGCGGGGGTGAGGGGCCCATATGAGGCTTCACTGAGCTAGAAGTGCCTAATCCAGCCTCATCTCTGCTCTGTGAAGCAAAAATTACATGAAGGCCTCAAGAGGGATATGAGCTCCTCCTGGAAGCCTCTGGTAACAATTCTGATGTGTCCCTTGATCACCAGAGCTAGAGCTTATAGGGTAGCTGGTAACACTAATAAATTCAAAGCCAGGTTTGGTTTTGGTCCTTAATGTTCTCTTACAGTTCACAGGGCGTCTCCATGCCCAGGGCTGAGTTAAGGCTTGCTAAAGTGCAGATTTTTAAAACTTAGCAACCAAGTCATGTCCTGATCCACCAGCTCATCTCAGTAAGAATAAGAAGCCTTCCTGCAGAACAGTCTGAGAAGACTTCATGGAGTAGAGGGCACTTGAGTAATCTCCAAGGTTGTCATGGTCTGAATTATGTCCCCCAAAAAATGTGTGTATCAATTTGGTTGTGCCATGAGTCCCAGAATTGTGTGGTTGGCCTCCGTTTTGTGGTTGTAATTTTATATTAAAGAGGATTAGGGTGGGATTGTAACACCACCTTTACCCAGGTCACATCCCTGATCCAATGTAAAGGGAGTTTCCCTGGGGTGTGGCCTGCACCTCCTTTTATCTCTCAAGAGATAAAAGGAAAGAGAAGCAAGCAGAGAATTGGGGACTTCATACCATCAAGAAAGCGGTGTCAGGAGCAGAGTGCATCCTTTGGACCGGGGTCCCTGAGCCAAGAACCTCCTGGTCTGGGGGAACACTGATGAGAAGGCCGAGAGAGAGAAAGCCTTCCCCTGGAGCTGACACCCTGAATTTGGAGAAGAAGGACGAGAGAGAAAAAGCCTTCTCCTGGAGCTGACGCCCTGAATTTGGACTTTTAGCCTACTTTGCTGTAAGGAAATAAACTTCTCCTTGTCAAAACCATCCACTTGTGGTATTTCTGTTATAGCAGCACTAGATGACTAAGACAAAGGTCAAAAGGAAAAAAAAAAAAGAAGCCTTCCTGCATATGTTCTCTAATAGTTCGCACCATCCCTATATGAGGGCATGTGTTATGCTCATAGGAATCCCTGGGTGACACCAACAGTTAAGCACTTGGCTACTAACTGAAAGGTTGGTGGTTCAAATCCACCCAGATGTGCCTCGAAAGAAAGGCCTGGCAATCTACTTCTGAAAGGTCACAGCCATTGAAAACCCTATGGAGCACAGTTCTGCTCTGACACACATGGGATCGCCATGGGTCGGAATTGACTCGATGGCAACTGTTTTTTGTTTTTTTGCTTGTTTGTTCTTTTGTTCTGCGCATAAGCCCTAAAATCTGAAATGATCACCCCCCACAGAACTACAAAATATCTACATGTCTGTGACAGACTGATTGCTTTAAAGGCTCCGTTTCTTCACCCTTCCCTGTCTCCATTCACTTTGCCATTAACCTACTCCCTCAACTCTGGGCACTTGCACACCTCTGCTCTCACTCTTGTGTTTGCCATCACCATGAGAAGGGAATGAGATAGCTGCTAGGTGAGAGACACACGGAGCAGAGCCAAGCCACCCAGTCATGTCAGCCGAGACCATCCTCGATCAGCCATCACAGCCAAACCCAGACCTGACAGCAAGTGTAGCCAAGATCAGCAGAGCCACTTACCTGACAGCTGTTGGCCCCAGACACCTGTACGGCTCCAGATGAGATCAGCCAAGCCTGACACAGATCAGCTGAGTCCTGCAAACCCTTCAGCTAAATGAATGTTTATTGTCATAAACTACTAGGTTTGGAGGGGTCTGTTACATGATGGTCCACTAACTAATGCAATGTATTATTCTATAAGGCTCCATCATTCCGCCACTAATATAGAAAGGAGAGGAAATGGAGGGCAAGTCCTGTGGTAGACGTGTGTGACCACTATTGGGTGTCTGGATACACCTCCCGCTGGAGCTAGCTGTCACCTGGTGGCAGGAAGAGCAGAAGTCATGTACCAGAAGAGTTTAAGCCTTCAGGCCTGGGGTCTGCTCCCAACTAGCTCCCAGTTCCCACTCTGTAAATTTCCTGTCACTGGCTGTACACTACAGGGTTTTGAATAAATCTAGCAGCTAATTCACCTAAATTTTCTATCACCTGAGTATTCATTTCCTAAGGCTTCTATAACAAAGTACCACAAACTTAGTGGCTTAAAACAACAGACATTTATTATCTCACAGTTATGGAGCTAGAAGTCTGAAATCAAGGTGTCAGGGGAAGATCTTTCCTTGCCCCTTCTAGCTTTTGGTGGTTGCAGCAATCCTTGGTGTTCCTTGGCATATAGATGCATCACTCCAATCTCTGCCTCTGTCTTCACATGGTAATCTTCCCTCTGTGTCTCTCTGTCTCTGTGTCTCTTGTCTTTTTATAAGGACACTAGTCATATTGTTTTCCCATATTGAAATGACTAGGTCTAGACCCAGTGGAGGAGTCCCTGGGTGGCACAAATAGTTAAGTGCTACCAAAAGATTGGCAGTTCAAACCCATCCAGCAGAAGAAAGGCCTGGTAATCGGCTTCTGAAAGGTCACAGACTTGAAAACTTTAAGAAGTGCAGTTCTACTCTGCACACATGGGTTTACCATGAGTCGAATTAACGCAATTCAATGGCAACTGGGTTGGTTTTGGGTTGGGCCTGGTAGTAAACAATGTCCAGGATCCATTCCCCTTCTGAGAGTTACAATGCTGTTAGAAGGATTCTTATAGCCTCAGAATTTCCAAAGGGCGCAGAAGAAGGAGGAGATTCTCCTTGCTCTCTGCTGAACCAGTAAAGGTTCATTAAGCACTCAAAAGTATAAAGCGATGCAAAAAGTACTTAATAATGTCAGAGATTATTTGTGAGGAACAGCAGAGAGAAAAGAAATGGGGGAAAGTGAATAATTTCAAGCCTGCAAAGTGGTTTTGCTCCCAAAAGACCCAAGAAAGACATTGAAAGTTCAACTCCCTTTGAAGACTAGATGAAAGATTCAGACAGCCAGGAGCTACCTTGGGGGCTACCTCCCCAGAAGGACGCAGGATTTTACCATTCCAAAGGAAAAGGGCAGGGTTGTACTGAATGCCACCTACACCCAGCCCCTATTTGAAAGAACCTTTTAAACAACAAACTGAGAGAAATGTTTGCCACAAATATTGTAAGGCAGAGATTGATATCTTTAATACCCAAAGATATTGTACAAATAATAAGGAAAAAAACATCAGCACACTGATAAACAAGCAAAGAATATAAACAGGCAATTCTTAAAAGAAAAAAATAATAAATGGTTCATAAAGAGAAAGATGCAAATTCTCATTTGCATCAAAGAATCAAAGACATGTACACTAAGATAACAGTTAGGCACAAATTTTTACCCATGAAATAAGCAAAGTTGTTTTCTTAATGAATATGTCAAGAATTGTGGTGATGCCACTCTGATTCAACATTGTGCTGGAGGTCCTAGACAGAGCAATTAGGCTAGAAAAAGAAATAAAGGGCATCCAAATTGGTAGGGAAGAATTCAAAGTATCCCTGTTTGCAGATGATATGATCTTATACACAGAAAACCCCAAAGAATCCACAAGAAAAGCACTGGAACTAATAGAAGATTTCAGCAAAGTTTCGGGATACAAGATAAGCATACAAAAATCAGTTGGATACCTTTACACAAATAAAGAACACTTCCAAGAGGAAATCACCAAATCAATACCATTTACAATAGCCTCCAAGAAGATAAAATACTTAGGAATAAATCTAACCAGAGACATAAAAGACCTATACAATGAAAACTACAAGACACTACTGCAAGAAACCAAAAGACACCTGCAAAGTGGAAAAACATACCTTGCTCTTGGGTAGAAAGACTCAACATAGTGAAAATGTCAGTTCTACCCAAAGCGATCTACAGATCAATGCCATTCCTATCCAAATTCCAATAGCATTTTTTAATGAGATGGAGAAACAAATAACCAACTTCATATGGAAAGGGAAGAGGCCCCGGATAAGTAGAGCATTACTCAAGAAGAAAACAAAGTAAGAGGCCTCACATTACCTGATTTTAGAACCTATTATACCGCCACAGTAGTCAAAACAGCCTGGTACTGTACAACAACAGATACATAGACCTATGGAATGGAATTGAGAATCCAAACATAAATTCATTCACCTATAAGCAGCTGATATTTGACAAAGGCCCAAAGTCTGTTTATTGGGTAAAAGGCAGTCTTTTTAAAAAATGGTGCTGCAAAAAATTGAACCAAGACCCATACCTCACACCATGCACAAAAACTAACTCAAAATGGATCAAAGACCTAAATATCAAATTGAAAACGATAAAGATCATGGAAGAAAAAATAAGGACAACACTAGGAGCCCTAATACATGGCAAAAACAGAAATACAAACCGTAAGTAACAATGCACAAATACCAGAAGAGAAGCTAGATAACTGGGAGTGCCTAAAAGTCAAACACTTATGCTCATCAAAAGACTTCACTAAAAGAGTAAAAAGACAACCTACAGACTGGGAAAATATTTTTGGCTACAACAAATCCGATCAGCATGTAATCTCTAAAATCTACAAGATACTGCAAAACCTCAACAACAAAAAGACACATAACCCAATTAAAAAATGGGCAGAGGATATGAACAGGCACTTCACCAAAGAAGACATTCTGGGAGCTAACAGACACATGAAGAAATGCTCACGATCATTAGCCATTAGAGAAATGCAAATCAAAACTACAATGAGATATCATCTCACCCCAACAAGGCTAGCATTAATCCAAAAAACGCAAAATAATAAATGGTGGAGAGGTTGTGGAGAGACTGGAACACTTAGACACTGTCGGTGGGAATGTAAAATGGTACAGCCACTTTGGAAATTGATTTGGCGCTTCCTTAAAAAGCTAGAAATAGAAGTACCATACGATCCAGCAATCCTGCTCCTTGGAATATATCTTAGAGAAATAAGAGCCATCACATGAATAGATATATGCACGCCTGTGTTCATTGCAGCGCTGTTCACAATAGCAAAAAGATGGAAACAACCCAGGTGCCCATCAACGGACAAACAGATAAACAAATTATGGTATACTCACACAACAGAATACTACGCAACAATAAAGAACAACAATCAAGCTGTGAAACATAACATGGAGGAATCTGGAAGGCATCATGCTGAGTGAATTTAGTCAGTCACAAAAGGATAAATAGTGTATAAGACCACTATTATAAGAACTCAAGAAAAGGTTTAAACACAGAAGAAAACATTCTTTGATGGTTACAAGGGTGAGGAGCGAGGGAGAGGGCTTTTCACTAACTAGATAATAGACAAGAATTATCTTAGGTGAAGGGAAGGGCAGCACAGACTACAGGGGAAGTCAGCACAACTGGACTAAACCAAAAGTTAAGAAGTTTCCTGAATACAACCAAACACTTCAAGGAATTGAGTAGCAGGAGCAGGAGTCTGGGGACCATTCTTTCAGGGGTCATCTAGGTCAACTGGCATAACAAAGTTTATTAAGAAAATGTTTTGCACCCTACTTTGGTGAGTGGTGTCTGGGGTCCTAAAAGCTAGCGAGTGGCCATCTAAGATGCATCGATTTCTCCCAACCTACCTGGAGT
Organism: Trichechus manatus latirostris; assembly: GCF_000243295.1. Lineage (NCBI taxonomy): Eukaryota > Metazoa > Chordata > Mammalia > Sirenia > Trichechidae > Trichechus > Trichechus manatus. The sequence continues at coordinate 13,164,400 of NW_004443963.1, forward strand.
AAAGGAGAATGAAGAACACCAAAGTCACAAGGAAAGTATTAGCCCAAGAGACAGGGCCACATAAACCAGAGACTGCATCAGCCTGAGAACGAAAGAACTAGATGGTGCCCGGCTACCACCAATGACTGTCCTGACAGGGAACACAACAGAGAGTCTCTGATGGAGCAGGAGAAAAGTGCAGTGCAGAACTGAAATTCTAGTAAAAAGATCAGACTTAATGGTCTGACTGAGACTGGAGGAACCCCAGAAAGCAAGGCCCCCGGACCCTCTGTCAACCCAGAATTAAAACCATTCCTGAGGCTGACCCCAGAAAAATATTAGACTGGACTATGGGACATAAAATGATACTCGTGAGGTGTGTGCTTCTTAGCTCAAGTAGATAGATGAGACTAAATGGGCAGCTCCTGTCAGGAGGTGAGATGAGAAGGCAGAGAGGGTCAGGAGCTGGCTGAATCGGGGGTGGAAAGGAGGAGTGTGCCATCATAGTATAGGGAGAGCAATTAGGGTCACATAACAATGTATGTATAAATTTTTGCATGAGAGACTAACTTGAATTGTAAACTTTCATTTAAAGTACAACAATAAAATTTTTTAAAAAATCATTCAATTAAAACAAAAAGAATTGCAGTGATGTCTTCTCTGACAGAAGTATAAATTTTCCAACATTCCTTGAAATATGTAACAATAGCCGTAAAAAGTTCATATCCTTTGTGCCTTTAATTCTATCCCTAGAAATTTAACTATTATGAATTGAATTGTGTCCTCTAAAAATATGCGTCAACTTGGCTAGGCCATGATTCCCAGTATTGTGTGACTGTCCACTATTTTGTGATCTGATGTGATTATTCTATGTGTTATACATCCTAACCTCTATGATGTTAATGTGTATGCTGAGCAAATAATCCGAGAAGCTGGACTGTATGAAGAAGAACGGGGCATCAGGATTGGAGGAAGACTCATTAACAAGCTGCATTATGCAGATGACACAACCTTGAAGCATTTACTGTTGAAGATCAAAGACCACAGCTTTCAGGATGGATTACGCCTCATCATAAAGAAAACAAAAATCTTCACAACTGGACCAATAAGCAACATCATGATAAATGCAGAAAAGATTGAAGTTGTCAAGGATTTCATTTTACTTGGATCCACAATCAACACCCGTGGAAGCAGCAGTCAAGAAATCAAAAGACACATTGCATTGGGCAAATCTGCTGCAAAAAAACCTCTTTAAAGTGTTGAAAAGCAAAGACGTTACCTTTAAGATGAAGGTGCACCTGACCCAAGCCATGGTATTTTCAATCACATCATATGCAGGTGAAAGCTGAATGATGAATAAGGAAGATCGAAGAAGAATTGACGCCTTTGAATTGTGGTGTGGCAAAGAATATTGAACATACCATGGACTGCCAAAAGAACAAACAAATCTGTCTTGGAAGAAGTACACCCAGAATGCTCCTTAGAAGCAAAGATGGCGAGACTACGTCTTACATACTCTGGACATGTTGTCAGGAGGGATCAGTCCCTGGAGAAGAACATCATGCTTGGTAAAGTACAAGGTCAACAAAAAAGAGGAAGACCCTCAATGAGATGGATTGACAGTGGCTGCAACAACGAGCTCAAGTATAACAACAATTGTGAGCATGGCACAGGACCAGGCATGTTTTGTTCTGTGGTACATAGGGTCGCTATGAGTCAGAACCGACTCGATGGCACCTAACAACAACAACATGATGTTAATGAGGCAGGATTAGAGGCAGTTATGTTAATGAGGCAAGACTCAATCTACAGGGTTAGGTTGTGTCTTGAGTCAATCTCTTTTGAGATATAAAAAAGAATCAAGCAGAGAGGAGAGGCACCTCATACCACCAAGAAAGTGGCGCTGGAAACAGAGCGTGTTCTTTGGACCCAGGGTCCCTGCACTGACGAGCTCCTAGACCAGGCGAAGATTGATGACAAAAACCTTCCCCAGAGCCCAGAGACAGAGAAAGCCTTCCCTGGGAGCTGGCGCTCTGAATTCGGACTTCTAGCCTCTTAGACTGTGAGAGAATATATTTCTCTTTGTTAAAGCCATCCACTTGTGGTATTTCTGTTATAGCAGCGCTAGATAACTAAGACATTAATCCAAGGAAACAATTAAAGATATGAACAAAGCTTTATATACAGGGATAGTCGTCACAGTATTAATCATAGTAGAGAAGTATTAGAAACTATTCAGATGTCAAACAACAAGCAAATGGTTAAATATAATGAAATGCATGCAGGCATTAGATGTTATGTTTTCAAAAAAAATATTTAATTGCTTGCAATATAATGTTAAATGAAGCATATGACACAAAACAACATGTAATAATGTCCATAGGTTAAAATACGTAATTTTGGAACGCATAAACATAGGCATAGAAAAGGAAGGAGATACATCAAAATACTAACAGTAAGAGTTATAATTAAGAAAAAAATTGATTCAAAGATCTTCAGGTAAAATGTGGGATACTACAGGAACTATGAGACCGAGATCAGGCTTCCTTTTAAAGTATTTGATATAAACCTTGAACTCTGTCTCTGAATAAGACACCATAAAAAGAAAAAAATTATAAGCTATTTATTTCACAAACATTTACAAAGCACTTGTATGTCCAACATTATAGTAGACCCTGTTGATGCACAGGTTAAGAGCTCAGTTGAAAGGTTGGTGGTTCAAACTCACCAGCAGCTCCGAGGGAGAAAAGACCTGGTGATCTGCTTCCGTAAAGATTACAGTCAAGAAAATCCTATAAGGCAGTTCTACTTTGGCGCATGTGGTTACTATGAGTTGGAACCTACTCAAAATGCCAAAAAAAGGGATGTGGGTACATATTTGAAGAGGTCTTGTAGGACGGGTAGAAGTTAGCCAGACAAAGAGAAGACAGGAAATTCTAGGGAACTGCTCAAATGTAGTAGGCAGAATAATCCGCAATTCTGTCTCAATCCCCTAGTGCTGTTGTAACAGATATACCACAAGTGGGTGGCTTTAAAAGACAGAAATTTATTTTCTTACAGTTCTGGAGGACTGGAGGCAAAAAGCTCCAATCAGAGTCTCGGCTGTGTTAATTCTTTCCTTGGAGATAGTTCTGGTCATTCCTTGGTTCTGTGACTTGTAGACAGTCCTTACATGGCATCTGTCTTCTCCCGTGTGTGCTGTCTCTGTGTCTAATCTGCTCTTTCTATCACTCAGAAGTGATAAGATTTAGAACCCACCCTACTCAAGTATGATCTAATTAACGTAACAAAGAAAACCCTATTTCCAAACAGGTTTACATCCAAAGGTATAGGGGTTAGGATTCCAACACATATTTTGAGGGAACACAATTTAATCCATAGCACACTCCCACCCAAAGATACCCATCTCCTAATCCCCAGAAACTGTGACTATGTTACCTTACATAACAAAAGAAACTTTGAAGATATGATTAAGGTTAAGAGCCTTGAGATGAAGAGAACGATCCTGGATTATGCGAGTGAGTCCAGTTTAATTACCAACTAAGATTCCAACTCATAGTGACCCTATAAGAAAGAGTAGAACTGCCCATAGGGTTTCCAAGGCTGTAATCTTTACGGAAGTAGACTGTCACATTTTTCTCCCGAAGAGCAGCTGGTAGGTTACAACCAGCAACCTTCCAGTTAGCAGCCAAGTTTTTAACCACTGCACCACCAGGGCTCCTTAAAATCAGAGACTCTTGCCCAGCTGTGGTCAGAAAGGCCGATGTAACTACAGAAGAACATTCACAGAGATGCTTCACTGCTGGCTTTGAAGATGGAGGGATGCGGTCAGTTCTAGACACTAATTCTCCTCTAGAGCTTCCAGAAAGGGACACAACTCTGCCAATATCTTGATTTTAGCTCAGTGAGACCCATACGGGACTTCTAGCCTACAGAACTGTAACGTAAGTGTTTGTTGTTCTAAAACACTAAAGCACTAACCCACATCAGCACAGAGGAAGCACTTAATAAACGTGAGTTACTATTATTAACAATTCTGAGAGATAGAGATTACTTCCATACATGAGTGAGGAAACTGAGGCTCAGAGAAGTAAAGCAACTTTCCTCAGGTCACATAGCTGGGATTCAAATTCAGACCTATCTGACTCTAAAACCTCTGGTCCTGTTTATCTGCGACTCTGGTCCTAAGCAAACTCACCTTCAGGCAATGGGAAGAGGGTGTCCAGTCCACCCCAGGAGGCGCTGAGCCCATCACAACACCCAGTGGTGGTGATCTTCAGTGAGGTCTGCAGGCTGGAGGGTCCAGCCACAGGCTGGAATCCATGGGTCTAGCAAGACCAGGGGTCAGGGTGGAAGTGATGAGTAAGGACTCCTGGAAACCGAGCAGAGAACTAGGGCTCTCGCCATCACTGGACCTCTCCTTCTGCATTTCCACACTTGGGGATGAAATCACCCCTCGATCGTGAACCCCAAAGGACAGGGGCTGTGTTACACTAAGAAACTGTTTTAATTCTCCTAGAATCCAGATTTCTGGGTCCACGGAGTTAGGGTCACCCACTCAAGCCATCTGCCCTTAGGTGTCCTTTTGAACCTTAAGCCTTTAAGGAACTGTTTTCCTAAAGTCACCTTCAAGTCAAACAATAGCCTGGTAAGCAGTTTAGAAGAGTTCATTTTGCCTTAGGCATTGGGCTCCTTTGGAGAATTACAATGACCTTCAGAAGACTACCCTGCCCGGACCCCACCTATATAACCTGCTTTCACTATCCCCTCATCAGAGCACCTTCCCCCTACCTTCGGATTGATGCTGCCTGATCTGAATCATATCTACTCACAATAAATATATTGTTATACTAATTTTTGGTGTTTCTCTGTGAATTTAGGTTTTTGACAACATTTACCTTGGTTTACCCAGAGCTGGCCACAGACAGTGACCATCAGACACGGGGTGCTCCAAATGTCTGTAGAATGAAATGAATGAATGAATAACCAGAACTAAAGTATAAGGGGGAAACTGAGGCATAACAAAGTCTCAGAGAGAAGACAAAAGTCCACCATTAGAACACAAAATCAGAGTAGCTCTTACAGCAGGAATAGAACTAGGGCCGCTTGGGTATCATTAACTTGTGCTATCTAAATCCCTCCAATTCCAGGGAAATATTGGTCTAGAACCTCGGGCACAGCCTGAACCTTCAGGTCAAGGAGCTTCAGTTGGAAGGAGGAAGACGGGAGAGCAAGGAACAGGGCAGGTGAAGGCATGGCCACCAGGGGTCAGATCTGGGACTTTAGCCTAGGCCTAGAGATCCCTTGGAACGCCCCTGAGCACTTTGTCAAAAGATGACTCCTCTTTCCTTCTTTTGGCCCACGAGGCCAGTAATAAAACACTCTCCGCTTCTGAGTCTACAGGAGGAAATGCCTTCTAAATCCATTAAGTTGCTGATGCATGAGTTTGCAGACCTGAAAGAAAGGTGCCGGATTGATGGATGTACTTGTCATATTTATGGTTGTAGCCGAGTGATTAATGGGCTTTGTGGTTCATAATGCAATGCTCATTTCACTCTCCTTGTTAAGCTCCAGGTGATTTATAGGGCCCAGCATTGCTGTTGCATTTCACTGAGATGACAGTGATAACATTTTATCACCCTGGAGTATCAGCTAGTCTCCTTTGAGAAAAGGATGTCCCAGACGTAAGGGCTCAGAATGGGAACTGGGTGGGGAAAGGAGATGCTTCCAGCAACGTTTGCGCCCAGCCACCTGGAGGTGTCTGCCTTCCTCCCTGAGAGCAGCCTCCTGGATTCCTCTGGAGGATGAAGGGGCTGAAGGTGTTCAGAGACTGGACAGGACAGAGCCACCTCTGTCCCTCAACAGGCTGTGCAATGGCTCTGCTAGGGATTGAATTGTGACCGCCAAAATATTTGCTGGAATCTTAAGCTCTCTACCTGTGGATAAAGGGCCCTGCTGGCACAGTGGCTAAGCACTCAGCTAACAGAAAATTCTATAGTTCATGGTTCGAGCTCACCAGCCACTCCGAGGGAGAAAAGACCTGGCAATCTACTCCCGTAAAGATTGTTGTTTTTGTTGTTAGGTGCCATTGAGTCAATTTTTGACCCATAGTATTGCAGGTCTTTCTTCCACGGAGCCACTGGGTGGGTTCTAATCGCCAACCTTTTGGTTAGCAGCTGAATGCTTAACCATTGTGACACCAGAGCGCCTTCCTGAAAGATTACAGCCTAGGAAACCCTATGGGGCTGTTCTACTCTGTCACATTGGGTCACTGTGAGTCAGAACCAACTTGACAGCACACAACAACAATATATCTGTGGATATAATTCCATTTGGGAATAGGTTTGTAAAACTTTCCCCCTTAACAGGGTGTGGTAGGCAGAAAAATGACCTCCAAAAAATGTCTACATTTCATGGCTGTTATGGATTAAATTATGTCCCAAAAAAAATATGTGTTAAAATCCTAACCCCTATACCTGTGGATGTAATCCCATTTGGGAATAGGGTTTTCTTTGTTATGTTAATGAGGTCATATCAGCATAGTGTGTGTCCTAAACCTGATCACTTCTGAGTGATAAAAAGAGCAGATTGGACACAGAAAGAAGCATAAACAAGGGGAAGATAGATGTCACATGAAGATCACCAAGGAACCATGGAACCAGGGGCTACAGAACTGAAAGAGATAAGGATCTTGCCCTAAAACCAACAGAAACAATGCCTTCCCCTAGAACCAGTGCCCTGAATTTGGACTTCTAGCATTCTGAACTGTGAGGAAACAGATTTCTGTTCTTTAAAACCACCCACTTGTGGTATTTCTGTTACAGTGGCACTAGGAAGCTAAGACAGTCTTCTTAGGGATCTCCCAACACCCTCCCTACCCACTCGGATCCTCCTTTCACACCACACCCTTTCCCAAAACCTCCACCACCTTCCCTGCATCCTTGCTGTGTGACATTGGCCAAACTAATCAGCCTCTCTGAGCCTCAGTTTCCTCATCTGTAAAATGGAAACAAAAATAATTACATCTCAGAGTGTTTGAAAGCATTAAATTGCTTAGCATCCACAAAAAACACCACTTACCTTTCAGCCATCCAGAAGCTGTTTCCCTGGGCAGAATGCCTTCTCCTCACTCTTCACCTGGTGAAATCATTTCCCTCCTTCAAGGCCCACCACAAATATTTACTCCTGACTTATAAAAAGAGCAGAATGGACACAGAGACACACGCAGGGTAAGAGAGATGCTGTGTGAGGATCGTCTACAAGCCAAGGAACACCCGGCGCTACCAACAAGGAAGGAATTGGCTCTGCTGAGATCCAGATTTGGGCTTTTATCCCCTAGAACTTAAGAAAATTAATTTCTATTCTTTAAAGCCACCCACTAGTGGTATTTGTGCTACAACAGCACTAGGAGGCTAACACAGCCCCCAAACAAGAGGACACATCTACCAAAGCAGAAAACTGCTCAGTGAGTTAGAAGTTAGCACACAAACAAAACAAAGAGAACACTGACTGGGAACTCCTTAAGGGTAGGGACCGCATTGTAATTACATCTGAACCCCATTAGGTGCCTGGTGCCTAGCAAAGTAGAGGCATGGAGCAATGTTTATTAGAAGGAAGGAGGGAGGGAAGAAAGAAGGGAGTAAGGAAAGGAAAGGGGGAGAGAGGAAGAGACCGAGTGGGTGGTGGCAGAGCAGCGAGAAGAAAACCAGGAAAGTACTGTTTCATGAAGCCAGGAGAGGGGAGTTTCTAAATGAAGGAATGGCCAGCAGCATGGAAAATTGCTGAAAAGTCAATTAAGACAAGAACACAAATACCCACTGGTTGTGGTCATCTGGAGGCTCATGTTTGTAAGAGCAGTAGGAAGGAGCAAATGCCTGATTGGGGTGGAGTCACGAAAGATTGGGAGGAGAGAGATTGGTGACAGTGAGTAGAATCCAACTCTCTCAAGGCATTTTGCTGGAAAGGGGAGTAAAGAAAAGCAGCAGTAACAGGACGGAGATTTGAGGTCAAAGAAAGGCTTTGTTTACAATGCAAGATACTACAGCATGTTTGTATGCCTATGGCAATGGTCCAGAGTTTAGAGGGAAAATTTGATGATGCCAAGGAGAGAAGAAAGAAGTGCCAGAGTGGTGTCATTGAGAAGGTAAGGGGTAACTAGCACATACATTGTGGTAAACTGGAAGGCCAACAAAGATGAGGGAAGCCCTCAATAAGATGGATTGACACAATAGCTGTAACAATAGACTCAAACATACTAACAATCGTGAAGGAATCGTGGGACTGGGCAACATTTCATAAGGTCACCATGAGTTGGAGGTGCCAACAGCACTCAATGGTAAGTAACAAAAACAGTATACAGGTAGAGGGAGTGGCCTTGGAGAGGAGCAGGGACAGCTCATCCTTTGCACCAGGAAGAAAACGCAATATAAGGACAGAGAGACAAGACTTGCACACGTGAGATGCTCAGTATAGGTGAGATTAAACGAAGCCACCTGCCTGAGCCCAAAGTGGCTCAGCTGCTTCTCATCTGTCTTGTTTGCCCACTGCTGGCCCTGACCAGGCCCTCGGCTTATTCCTGACCTACCTAGGGCTGTCTGGCCGGATTCCTCCACACTTTGCAAGACCTGGCTTTCCCCCACTGCCTCTTGCCTGGCCTTTCAGCAGCTAGCCTTCATGCTCAGCACTTCCGTTCCTGAGACATCCAACAAGATGCCAACAAGCAATGTATTGGACAGGCACCGATGGGCAGGAGGATGTGGGCTTGCCCTTGGCAGCCCCAGCAGAGCTGTGAGAAGCTGGCAGCCCTGGGAACTGGGCAATTTGCACAGCAGCATGGTCAGGTACCTCTTGCCAAATGTTAATGAAGTGCCTGAATGGAAAATTAAAATGCTACCGAGTCTCCATCCTCTGCTTTTTCTCCTTGCTGAACCAAGATCCCTCCTCTGCAATGTCTCACAGAAATTAGAGGAGCGAGGCTGAGCCACAAGTGTCTGCCAACACTAGGGACAACCTTGACTGAAAAGGGAAGTTGGAGAGCACTGAACATCGCTGCAGCATCCAAGGAACACTAGGAAAACACAGCCAATGTTCTGTTGGTTCTCTGCGTTGGGGCGTCCATCTAAGCATTCCCAAGTGCCTGACACCGCACAACGATGGAGTGGCTGGTGGAGTGGTTAGGCACAATAGAAGAAGCTCTGGATGATTCCAAATAGTTAGGGTTCATATATCCTGGTCCTCATAATGGAGAGCTTCTGTAAATGCACAGTGGGCTGAGAACTTGGACTAGGAGAGCCACAGCAAGCTCTGTACCTCCAGGACTCCAGGGACTGCCCTGACACTGCTGCTGCCCAAAGGGTCATATCCCCCGGAGGAGAACTCTGTCTCAGGTGGAATGGAACTATTGAGGCTAATTCTTACAGCAGTTAAAGAGCTGAAAAAAAAACAAACCAAACTCTTTGTCGTCGAGTCAATTCTGACTCATAGTGACCCTATGGGACAGAGTAGAACTGCCCCATAGGGTTTCCAAGGCTGTAATCTTTACAGAAGCAGACTGCCATGTCTTCCTCCCACAGAGCCACTGCTGTATTCAAACCACTGACTTTTTGGTTAGCAGCTGAAGGCTTAGCAACCACACCACCAGGGCTCCTAACTCCTAGTGAACCCGTATGACAGAGTAGAACTGCCCGCATACGGTTTTCTAGGATTTAATTTTTATAGGAGCGGATCACCAGGTCTTTCTCCAGTAGAGTGGCCGAGTGGGTTCAAACTGCCAACCTTTCGGTTAGCAGCCGAGCACTGAAGTGCTTAGGGTTTAAAGAGCTGGAAGCGATGGTTAATTGGTTTGTAAATATTTCAAATTATTTTGATGACCAAAGTGCACCTGACCCAAGCATAGTCTTTTCAATCACCTCATATGCACGTGAAAGCCAGACAATGAAAAAGGAAGATCAAAGGAGAATGGAAGCATTTGAATTCTGGTGTTAACGAAAAATATTGAATATACCATGGCCCACCAGTAGAACAAATAAGAACTTTTGGAGGAGGTAGGAATAAATAGTTAAGTGTTGAACTACTAACAGAAAGGTTGACAGTTCAAACCCACCCAGAGGCAACTCAACAGCAACTAACAACAGTCAGAATGCTCCTCAGAAGCAAGGATGGCAAGACTTCATCTTGCTTACTTTGGGCACATCATCAGGAAAGATCAATCACGAGAAAAGAACATCATGTCTGGTAAAGTAGAGGGTCAGCAAAAAAGAGGAAGACCCTCAATGAGATGAATTGACTCAGTGGCTGCAAAATGGGCTCAAACATACAACAATGTGAGGATGGCACAGGTAGGGTCAATGTTTCATTCTGTTATACATAAGGTCACCATGAGTTGGAGCCAAGTCAATGGCAACTAACAACAAATATTTCAAACAGCAGGAGATAGCACTGAAGGCCCTGCCTTTAGTGAGTCAGAAAGAGCATGACTGCAGACTTACCTCTCATCAAAGCTTTCATGGATCTATCTGGATGTCTCCTTCCCTCTCTCTCCTCTTCTGCTCTCTGCTTTGGCATTTTTCTTTCTTTTTGTCTCATCCTCAGTGTGCCTCTCTTTTCTGCCTCATCAATTATCTTCCTTTTACTATTTCTCTTCCTTCATTGCCATGCCCTTTCTTACCTCATCCCCTTTCCTTCTAAAATAATCAGGACAGGAGAATATATAGCATATTCATTAATATTTGCTAACTAGTCTCTAGTCCATGACTGCTAGTATCTAGACTTAAGCTAAAACCATTAGAATATATATAATACATATGTATAGACACACATACACACACACATTATACCACACAGCAATCCAAATGGTAAAAAAAAAAAAAAAAGAGAGAGAGACACAAGGAACTTGCCCTAAGTCATACTATTAGCACTTTGTAGAGTTAGAATTCAAATCCAAGTAGTCTAACTTTGAAGCCTGTGTCACTGTGGCTCAAAGAGAATGAATGACTTGTTTGTAATCACACTGCCATGAATTCGGAAGGTCAGAACATGAGCTCTGGAGTATCTGGTCCCAAAGCCTGACTCTTACCTCCCGCTAGGGGGTCATGCATTATGGTCCCTGCCCTTAATCTGGAATTCAAAAGAAGTAGACATTCTACACTTTACTAATTCCTCATTAAATTTTCTACATTTCTTTTATACATGACCAGTGATGAATTATTTTCTCCCTGTGGATCCTAGACCGTTACTAGAATTAAAAATTTCTTACCCAGAAGCCTACCTGAATTACTTCTCTTCAAAGGATAAAATAAAGTAGTCTTCCAACTAAAATTGCCATGACTGGGTACTAATTTTTTTTCTTTTCTTTTTTTTGAGAATTCATAAGCCCAGTAGCTCACATGTATTATATCATTTAGCCAACATATTTTGAGTATTCACTGTGATTTAGAGATAGTGTTTCCTAGCCCTCAAAAAGCTCACAGTTTGGTAGGACAGATAAGGCAGGGCCATTAACTCTCAACCAAGGTAAGAAAGTGACATGAGCCTTAAAATTAGAACATTTAAATATTACAATGGGAGCTTGGAGGCTAGAAAGGTCCTGGAAGGCGTCCTAGGGGAGGAGGCACTAGAGCTGGGCTTTTATAGATGTGCTGGATTTGGATATCTCAATTCTTGCAAAGCCTCAGCACCACCATTAGAAGCCCTGCAGTATGAGGACGGAGTGGGTGTTGGAGACCAGACATTCCCTGTGCCATGGTCTAGGAGTTGGATTTTTATTACTGTTAGCCCTTCTATGCTCCGTAACACTTATCACTTTATATAGGATAATTGGTCTATTTTTCCTAAAAAGGAGAGACAATAAAAATCTAGTTTGGGATTTTTTTTTTTTTTTTTTTTTTTGGTTTGTTTGTTTGCTTATTTATTTCAGCTTCCTAGTGGTCTCAATTTCATAAGAACAAGACTAGTCTTCTTAGAATACTATTTTTATCAAATCTCTTCTAGGCTTAGAACCCTCAAGGCCTCTCTACCCTCGTGTCATGGATTGAATTGTGTCTTGAAAAAATCTGTGTCGACTTGGCTAGGCCATGATTCCCAGTATCGTGTGATTGTCCACCATTTTGTCATCCGATATGATTTTCCTATGCGTTGTAAATCCTACCTCTATGATGTTAATGAGGCAGGATTAGTGGTAGTTATGTTAATGAGGCAGGGCTTAATCTACAAAATTAGGTTGTGTCTTAAATCATTCTCTTTTGAGATATAAAAGAGAGAAGCGAGCAGAGAGACATGGGGACCTCATACCACCGAGAAAGTAGTGCCAGGAGAAAAGCGCGTCCTTTGGACCTGGGGACCCTGCAAGGAGAAGCTCCTCGACCAGGGGAACACTGATGATAAGGACCTTCCTCCAGAGCACACAGAGAGAGAGAAAGCCTCCCCTGGAACTGACACCCTGAATTTGGACTTCTAACCTACTAGACTGTGAAAGAAAGAATTTCTCTTTGCTAAAGTCATCCACTTGTGGTATTTCTGTTGTAGCAGCATTAGATGACTAAGACACCCCACATGCCTGCAGGATCTTGTGCAAACACATAAGCTTGGCATTGAGGTCTTTCATTATCTAGTTCCAAATGACTGCTCCAGCCTTATCTTTCACTGTTCCCACATATGTATTCACTCTAGGCACACTATGAGAGTGGCCCACTTGCTGAAAAAGAACACAGAATACTCTGAGGTTTGAATAAGGAAAAGTGAAAAAAAAAAAATGTGCTCCAGGCAGGAATGGTTGACACTAGATAAAGACCTAGAATCTCCCCCACTGAGCTTATCCTGTTGGGTTTTCCCAACTGGTACCTGCCTGAATTACAAGCAATGGGATAAAAATACCAATAAAGTACTGAAACAGAAAGTGGACTAGGCTTTCTGACTTCACAGACAGGAGTCAAACCTGGAAAACTTTAGTCTACCCAGTGAATCAAAAAATTCAACCATGTGATTCAATCACTATGGGATATCTACTAAGTAATGGGTACAACATAACATCATACAGTAGTTAAAGAGACCTGTGAGACTTGTTTAAAAATTAGCCAGGCAAGGAAGGCTAGGGAAGTCCAATGTTAAGGGTATGATAGCCCAATAATAACAATAGCCACCATTGTAGATAGATTCACAGTGCAAAACTTCAGGAATGTGAGAAATAAAACTTTATATTTTGCCATTACTGAATTTAATTTCTCTCTTAAACATCATTTTGTCTGGTGACAGAAACTAAACCTAACTCAGTTTCTGGGTTTCCTTTCTTACTGGTTGTACCTAAAGTCTCAATAACTTAAATAACATCATGGCACAAGGTGTACAGAACAGAATCTGGTCACCAGACATTATTATCTATTCATTTTGATACCTTCAGAGAGTCTGAACTGCTGTGTGTCCTTGTCTCAACAGCAAAACTTTCAAGCTCTCTCACAGCTAGATTCCACTCAGTTTCTTCAGGCAACTCTCTGGAGCTGCCTAAGGCTCTTCTTGGCCTCTGTGATACTGTGGGGGTTCAGAAAAATAAGTCTTCTGTTTCTCATTTTACTGGGACACACAAGAACTCTATGAGGCTCTCTCAGTAATCTCTGCTAGACAGACACCTACAACCATTTCTACTCAATTTCTTAAACCATAAAGGTGTACAAAAGAACCATGAGTCTTGTCATTTTTCCAGTCCATGTGCAGGAAAAGAGGCATATGTTCTCTCTGCTCTCAGATACCAAAATTAATTGGGAAATTTTATCATCTCCTCCAACCCTCTACTCTGTTCTAGAAGGAAGGAACAGGCATAACTCTTCCAAGAGACTAGACATCTGAGCCCCACTCTTCACTGACCATTCTCTCTCTTTATCAATTCCAGAAGATTTCTATTTCCTCAGTAGTGGGTAAATTTTTAAATCAAAATGCAATCTTGACAATATATTGAGAATAGAAACTTCATGTGGTTTGTGGTGAGTTAAGCAAGGCTCAGATTTTTTTAAATAAAACATTTGTTTTAAACTTCATCTCTGTATGAAATTCAAGTTTATTTTAGATCACAGATCCAAGAAGCAAAGTAAAACTCAACCAGGATAAATACAAATGAAGTCACGCCTGGTCACAGTATTGTCAAACTGCTAAGAAGATAAGGAAAATATCTTAAAAGTATCAAGAGAAAAATAACACATATATGTGAGACAATGATAAGAATGACGGCTGATGTCTCAAAGGAAATAATGATGACCTGAAAACAATGGGACTACATATTTGTAGTGCTGGAAGCAAGGGGAGAAAAACCTGTCAACCTAGAATTCTATATCCAATGAAAATATCCTTCAAAAATGAAAGTGAAACAAATTTTTTTTCATACAAACAAAAAAGTTAAAAGAATTTGTCTCCAAAAATGTAGAACAAAATCCTAATTCACAAAAAAAGACCAGACTTACTGGTCTGACGGAGACTGGAAAAACCCCAAGAATATGGCCCCCAGACACCCTTTTAGCTCAGTAATGAAGTCACTCCTGAGGTTCACCCTTCAGCCAAAGATTAGACAGGCCCATAAAACAAAACAAGACTAAAGGGCACACCAGCACAGGGGCAAGGACTAGAAGACAGGAGGGGGCAGGAAAGCTGGTAATAGGGAACTGAAAGGCAAGAAGGAAGAGTGTTGACATGTTGTGGGGTTGGTAACCAATGTCACACAACAATATGTGTACTAATTTTTTAATGAGAAGCTAGTTTGTTCTGTAAACCTTCATCTAAAGTACAATAATAAAAAATTAAAAAAAAGAATTTGTCTCCAGCAGACTTATACTATCAGAAATGCTAAAACAATTTTTTCAAGCTAAAGGGGAATGATATCAGATGGAAGTCTGGATCAGCGGGAAGGAATAGAGAGCTATGAAGGATAAATGTAAGTCATTTTTAATATCTTTGTTATATGTTATATATTTTAAATTATTTTAAAAGACTACTGACTGTTTAAAACAAAACCAGTAACAATTTATTGTGAGCTTTAGAACATATAAAACAAACCCATTGTCATCAAGTTGATTCCAACTCATAGAGATCCTATAGGACAAAGTAGAACTGCCCGACAGGGTTTCTAAGGCTGTAAATCTTTATGGAAGCAAACTGCCACATCTTTCTCCCATAGAGCAGCTGGTGGTTTTGAACCATTGACCTTTCTGTTAGCAGCCAAGCACTTAACCACTGTACCACCAGGGCTCCTTTAGAACATATATAGAAAGAAAATATATAACAACAAGTGCACAAAAGGCAAGGAGGGAAATAAAAGCGATTATTCTGTTTTAAGGTTTTTACTTACATTATTTGTAAAATAGTACAATATTATTTGAGGCTACAATGATGAGTTAAAGATACATATTATAATCACTAGAACAACCAAAACCTGTTGTAATCAAGTCAATTCCGACTCATAGTGACCCTATAGGACAGAGTAGAACTGTACCATTGGGTTTTCAAGGAGTGGGTGGTGGATTTGAACGGCTGACCTTTTGGTTAGCAGCCGAGCTCTTAACCACTGTGTTACTAGGGCTGTAATCATTAAAAAATAACACAAACAGATATAGCTAAAAAGTCAGTAAGGGAGATAATACTGAATACTGAAAATTACTCAATTCATCCAAAATAAGTCAAGAAGAAGGAACAGAGGAACAAAGAATAAATGAGACAAGTAAACATATACCAAGATCCACCATCACTCCCAGTTGCTGTCAAGTCAACACTGACTCATGGCAACCCCATGTGTGTCAGAGTACAACTGTGCTCCATAGGGTTTTCAGTGGCTGATTTTTTGGAGGTAGATGACCAGGGCTTTCTTCCAGTGTGACTCTGGGTGGACTTGAACTTCCAATCTTTCAGTTAGCAGCCGAGTTCTTAACTGTTTGCACCACCCAGGGACTCCTATATCAAGGTGGAAGATCAATAATTTTATTGTCTATAACTGAACTAAACATTCAAATTTAAAACCAGAGATTATCAAACTGCATAAAAAAGCAAGACCTAACTACAGCTATTTGTAACAAAAACACTTTAAATATGAAAACATTGATAATGTGAAAGTAAAAGGGTAGACTGAGACATATAATATAAACACTGAGCATGAGAAAGCTGGTATGGCTATATTAATATCAGACAAAGTAATTTTCAGGACAAAGAGTATTACCAGAGAGAAAATCCATCAGGAACATATAATAATCCTACATGTATATGTACCTAATAACAAAACTTCAAACTACATGAAGCAAAAATTGATGGAAGCAAATGAAGAAACAGATAAATCCACAACCATAACTGAAGATATTTACACATCTTCTCATTAAACGACAGAAGAACTAGACTAAAATAAATAAAATAGGGAGGATGCAGAAGTGTGAATAACCCAGAAAACCAACTTGACATGATTGTTGAGAAAGTGACACCTGTTTCCACCTCCAGGGAAGGAGTCCCATCACATGGAGGATAGTAAACCCTTCCACAGTACACAGGTGTCACGGTTACCAAGAAAGTCACAACTCACACAGACACTGAATAGAATAATGTTTTATTCACATTGAGAAGAGACACGGCAAGAAGAGCTTCAATAGTGAACATTGGTCCCCCACTGCCAACGAGTCTTGCTCCACAACTGACACGGGAATGTTCTGCATGCACCACTCTTGTGCTACAGAAGAGGGACCCTGTTCTCTCCCCAACAGGAAGAGATACAATAATGGGGCTGACCAGGTGCCATATAACGTATATTCTAACTACACAGTTCCTAGGAATACTGATATTTATTCAGGACCAAAGGGGAGGGATGTGCTAACAGACCACTAGCTGCAATGGGATGTGTTTTAGGTCAAGACTCCCCAGAAAGTGAATCAGGCCACATCTCATTCCACTCTAGAAAGCAGACCAACACATCTGATTGCAAGCACAAAGTTCATTTGTGAGTCACAGGGAAAGGGAGCAGGCTGTGCTCAGACTGTCTCCTTTCACAACACCCAACAACTGCAGATTACACATTCTTTTTGAGTGCACGTGGCACATTCACCAAGACACGTCATATACTGATTCATAAAACAAACCTCAATAAATTTCAAGAGATTAAAATCTTACAGAGTATGTTCTCTGTCCAGTGGTATTAAATTAGGAATCAATAAATTAAGATATTTAATTAAGCAACATAGTTCTAGCCAACCCATGATCCAAAGAAAATATCAAAGGAAACTTTAAAAATATTTCATCCTGACTGGAAGTCAAAACACATACTATTAAAATTTGTTGAATTCCAATCAAGCTGTGCTTTAGAGGGAAACTTAGAGCTTACATGGCTACATAAGAAAAGAAAAAAATATTAAAAATCAATTATATAAGCTTTCATCTTGAGATGCTAGAAAAAGAACAAATTAAACCTAGAGTAAGAATAAAGAAAACAGTAAATATAAGAGTGAAAAACAATGAAAATAAATGTAGACAAACACGTTGTTGTCATTGTTAGGTGCCATCGAGTTAGTTCCCACTGATAGCAACCCTACGTACAACAGAACAAAACACTGCCTAGTCCTGCATCATCCTTACAATCTTTGCTGTGTTTGAGCCCATTGTTTCAGCCACTGTGTCAATCCATTTTGTTGAGGGTCTTCCTCTTTTCATATACCCTCTGCTTTACCGAGCATGATGTCCTTTTGCAGGGACCGGTTCCTCCTGATAATATGTACAAAGTCTTGCCATCCTTGCATCTAAGGAGCATTCCGGCTGTACATCTTCCAAGACAGGTTTGTTCATTCTTCTACCATTCAATAGTATATTCAATATTCTTTGCCAACACCATAATTCCAAGGCATCAGTTCTTCTTCAATCTTCTTTATTCATTGTCCAGCTTTCACAGGCATATGAGGCGATTGAAAACAGCATGGCTTGGGTCAGGCGCACCTTCGTCCTCAAAGTGACATCTTTGCTTTTTAACACTTTAAAGAGGTCTTTTGTGGCAGATTTGCCCAATGCAATCATCTTTTGATTTCTTGACTGTGGCTTCCATGGGCATTGATTGTGGATCCAAGTAAAATAAAATCCTTGACAACTTCAATCTTTTCTCCATTTATCATGATGTTGCTTACTGGTCCAGTTATGAGGATTTTTGTTTTCTTTATGGTGAGGTGTAATCCATATGAAGAGCATAGTCTTTGATCTTCATCAGTAAGTGCTTCAGGTCTTCTTTACTTTCAGCAAGCAAGGCTGTGTCATCTGCATGTCGCAGGTTGTTAATGAGTTTTCCTCCAATCCTGATGCCATGTTCTTCTTCATATAGTCCAGTTTCTCAGATTATTTGCTCAGCATACAGATTGAATAAGTATGGTGAAAGGATACAACCTTGACACACACCTTTCCTGACTTTAAACCACACAGCATCCCCTTGTTCTGTTTGCACGACTGCCTCTTGATCTATGTACAGGTTCCTCATGAGCACAATTAAGTTTTCTGGAATTTCCATTCTTTGCAATGTTATTCGTAATTTGTTATGATCCACACAGTTGAATGCCTTATCATAGTCAATAAAACACAGGTAAACATCTTTCTGGCATTCTCTGCTTTCAGCCTGGATCCATCTGACATAAGCAATGATATCCCTCATTCCACGTCCTGTTCTAAATCCATCTTGACTTTCTGGCAGTTCCCTGTCGATGTATTGCTGCAACCACTTTTGAATGATCTTTAGCAAAATTTTACTTGTGTGTGATATTAATGATATTGTTCGATAATTTCCCCATTCTGTTGGATCACCTTTCTTTGGAATAGGCACAAATATGGATCTCTTCCAGTCAGTTGGCCAGGTAGTGTCTTCCAAATTTCTTAGCATAGATGAGTGAGCACCTCCAGCACCGCATCCATTTGTTGAAACATCTCAGTTGGTATTCTGCCTTGTTTTTTGCCACTGCTTTCAGTGCAGCTTGGACTTTTTCCTACAATACCATCAGTTCTTGATCATATGCTACCTTCTGAAATAGTTGAACATTGACAAATTATTTTTGTTACACTGACTCTGTGTATTCCTTCCATCTTCTTTTGATGTTTCCTGTGTCATTCAATGTTTTGCCCATAGAATCCTTCAATACTGCAACTCAAAATTTGTATTTTTTCTGCACTTCTTTCAGCTTGAGAAATGCCAAGCATGTATGTGCAAAGAACACACTCAAGGTAGACAGAGAACAATAAACAAAATTATAAATTTTTAATAGATTTCTATAATTGATAAACCCCTAGCAATACTAATCAAGAAAAATACACAACACAAATTACCAATACCAGAAATGAAAGAGGGAACATAATAATAGACCCCATAGTTATTATTGGATATTAAGAATGTTTTAGAAGCAACTTTAAGCCAATAAATCTGACAACTTAGATGAAATGGACAAATTCCTGAAAAATATAGCTTATCAAACCTGACACAAGAAGAAATAGAAAATCTGAATAGCCCTATACCTATTTTAAAAATTGAATTCTTAATCAAAAACTTTCCCACAAGGAAAATTTTAGGCCCAGATGGCTTAAGTAATAAATTCTATCTAACATTTAAGAAATAAATAAAACCAATTTGCATAAACTGTCATATGTCAAATTCTTTAAGAAATAGACTTTGATATAGAATTTTGGTAAAGTGGTATATTGGAGCATGCTCTCGGGAAAAACACTTACAATATAGTGAAGGGAAAAGGATTAGAGAGAAGGAGAAGTTGAACAGTGATGTAGTTGCAATAAAAGCTTCAGCCTCTCTAGGGTTGTCCCAAATTGAGGTAAAGGGTCCACATCTTTGTACTCCCACATCGACCTAATAATTGGATGCAGACTAAACAAGAGGCTTTGTTAGGACAAGGGCAATTCCTGGGGAGAAACCATCAGCAGGAAACATTCCCAGTAGCTGGGAAAATTAGTTCTTCAGTTCTGGAAGGAATTTTGGAGACGGGGATAGCACAGGATCTACTACAAACTCTTTCATAAAATAGAGAAACATAATATTCTCAACGTCCAAAGCATTAAATGCAAACCAGTTGGTTGGGAAAATGACAGTTTTCCCTGGGACAGAGACCTAATAAAAATCACTCCCCGATAAGGGGTAAGTACACAGAGTAATGAATAAAACTTTCAACATAGTCCTGCAATAAATACAAGACCTCATTCTTGCCCTAGTTTCTTTTCTTACAATGTCCTTCAGTGTAGGCCATTAAAAGCAACTCTACAATGGACCAAGACAGTAAAGTCCAGATACACAGCTCACTGATGTCAGGCTTGACCCAGGGTCCAAATTGATAGAAACTGGATAGTGGTTGTTGACTGCTTGGGGACTGTGGGCCACTCTGAGAATCCAATTAAAACACAGAAGTGTCAAGAACATTTCCTGAAAGAGGTAACACATTGCTGAGTCTCAATTCAAGTCCTCATGAGGTCATACAGCACTGATTTGTTATCTTTGGGTTCCATTAGTACCAAATAATAATAGTAGTAATTAATAATAACAACAACAGCAACAAGTGCTTATATATTACTACATGTCAGGAATTTTTTTTAGGCACTCGGACAATTTTTGAAAACCCCTCCCCCTCCCCCCCTCAACAAACACACACACGCACACACACACACACACACACACACACTCGCACACTTTTTTTGAGCAAGCTTCTGTGTATTTTCTTTCCTTGGATAAGGAATAGGCATTTAAAAGTCACACTAAGTTCTTTGAAGAAGGAGGGTAAGACAAGAAAACTGTTTCAGAAGAATCTTTCTCACTTTTTGTGAAGCAAATCAACCTGAAATGGAAGAGAGGAGAAGCAAAAAGGCCAATAGGGAGGGGGTTGTAGCAACTTTGGCATGGAGTGATGGAGAAGAAGTTAACAAAAAAGATATAAATGGAAGAGCCAACAATGTCCGACCAATTTGATGGAAAGGTAATGTCAGTTCAATTTGATGAAAGCGGCTGTGGCAGGGGAAGAGTTAAATACAGATGACCCTGCACAAGCTGTTTCTTTGCTGGGCTTCAGTTTCTCACATGTTATGCAAGGAGTTGAATAGTCTCTGATTCTCTGATTACGTGAGCTGGCACTTGGGCACAGC
This sequence comes from Trichechus manatus latirostris, assembly GCF_000243295.1. NCBI lineage: Eukaryota > Metazoa > Chordata > Mammalia > Sirenia > Trichechidae > Trichechus > Trichechus manatus. The sequence goes on from NW_004443963.1 coordinate 13,185,493, forward strand.
AGCAGTACGATGGTGATGTTTCTGTGTGTGTTGATTGATTTAAATTGATGGTCTTGAGGTGCTACAAAAGCCTTGTGAACATGAAGGAAAGGTTATAGTCATTGTAGCTTTGTTGTTGAGTCTTTTCTTCATTCATCAAAAAGTTTTAGAAAGGCTAACCAATGAGTTGCTGTCGGTCAATCCCCAGTTCATGGTGCCCCCAACTCATGATGACCCCAACTGTGCTCCACGGGGTTTTCAATGGCTAATTTTTCAGAAGTAGATCACTGGCGTTTCATCTGAGGCACCTCTGGGTGGACTTGAACCTCCAACCTTTCTGTTAGCAGCCAAGCGTGTTAACTGTTTGCACCACAAAGGCTACCAGATGTCATGCCCTGAGCTGGGGACATGGAGACAAAAGACACAGCTCCTAGTCGGGCAGAGCACCCAGTCTGCTGTAAAGAGGACATTCACAGGACTGCAGCCCCATCACTTGGGGAACGGCCATTTCCTCCAGATGCTCAAAGCCTTGCTTGGAGATAAACACATAAACCACCAGTGAAGGCCCAGCAAAGGAGTGCTGTATGAACATGCACATGGGGCTCTGGGAACTCAGAGAAGGGTGCAATGGATTCTAATACTGCCTCTTAGAAACAGGTTGTTGATCACTAGGAAACAGGAAAATCCATAAAGATGATTTTGTTCTCTGAAAAACAAGTTGAATCTTGAAAGCTTGTTCCAGTGGGGAGTAATGTCAGAGGGATTTGAATGCCATTAAAAAATAATCAGAATTCTTAAGCATGTTTGTTTTTTCATTGCACATCTCCAGAGTAAACACAAACTTTCATCAAAAGAGAAGCAAATATCAAAATGCTAATGTCAACTTTGAGAGGTGGCATCATGGGGCAGAAAGAACAATGGACAGAGACACTGTCCTGGCCATCCATAGGGAAGCTGTGTCACCTCCATGGATCTTAATTTCCTTGTGCATGAAATAGCCGTAATCACTTCTGCACTGCTTCCATCATGATCTTCTTGCCTGCTATTTACTGAACACCTACAAAACGCCAGACACTGTTCTAGGAAGTTTACGTGCATTGCTATGGATTGTGTCCCTCAAAGTATGTGTTGGAATCCTAACTTCTATACCTGTGGATATAATCCTATATGGGGATGGGGTTTTCTTTATGTTAACTAGATCATATCTGAGTAGGATGGGTTCTAAATCTAATCACTTCTGAGTTATCAAAAGAGCAGATTAGACACAGAAATAGCACATGGGGGAGGGGAAAAACCATGGGAGGATTGCTAAGGAACCAAGGAATTCGTACCAACAAGGAAGAAATCAACACAGCCAAGACCTTGATCTGGACTTTCAGCCTTCAGAACAGTGAGAAAATAAATTTCTGCTCTTTAAAGCCACCCACCTGTGGTATTTCTATTACAGCAGCACTAGAAAACTAAGACATGCATTTATCATCTCAATTCATCTTTGTAGTAACAGTGCAAGGGCCAAAACCCATTGCCAGCAAGTCGGTTCCAACTCATAATGACCCTACAGGACAGAGCAGAACTGCCCCATAGGGTTTCCAAGGCTGTAATCTTTATAGAAGCAGACTGCCACATCTTCTCTAGAAGAGCTGCTGGTGGGTTTGAATTGCCAACATTTCGGTTAGCAGCCAAGCCCTCTAACCACTGCTCCACCAGGGCTCCAGCACAAGGGCAGGTAGCCATTATTCCAGTGTGATCAAGATCAGAGTAGACATAACTTTCTGAAGTTCAAACGGCTGTGTGGGGTACAGCTAGGTTCTGAGCCCAGAGCTGTGCTGCTGAATCAGTCTGTGAGCATCTAGAAATTGAAAGAAAATAAACTTGGAACATCCATGCAGGAGCCCTGGTGGTACAGTGGTTAAGAGCTCATCTGCTAACCAAAAGGTTTGTGGTTCGAACCCACCAGCTGCTCTGCGGGAGAAAGATTTGGCGGTCTGCTTCCATAAAGACCACAGCCTTGGAAACTCTATGGGCCAGTTCTACTCTGTCCTATAGGGTTATTACGAGTCGGAATCAACTTGACAGCAGTGGGCTTGGTTTTTGGGTTTAGATCCATGCATGATTGTGAAGCACCTTAGACCCTGGGCTGAACAACAACTTACCACCATGCCTTCTTTTGAACCATGCCCTCTCGTGACCTTGACAAGTCTGCAGCCAAAATTAAGGCTCCAGGTGTCCAGAGAAAGAGGTAAGTTCTCAGCACTCACAACTCAGTTGGCAGGCGATTGAGAAGGGATAGTCAGAAGTGGATGGAGTTGGATAAAATTTTAACCTCCCACCTTCTTAACCCACCCGCCTGCCTGAACCTCCTCCAAGGGGGCTTCCCACCCAGTCCCCATTTCCACAAGTCAAGCAGGCATGCAGACCCATACAGGCATCCTGAATTAGCCCAACCTGCCTCCCAGCTGCTGGATGAGCCTAATTAGAACAAATTAATAATTTATTCAAGCAAAATGAGACATGCCAAGAACCTCTGGGAAGGCTGTAAAATGATAATGCCTGCTTATTGGGGAAATGTGTCAACACCCCTCACAAACTCTGGTTCTAGAGTAGAAGTGAGAGGCCCGCAAGCTTGACATAATTCACCTCCTGGGTACTCCCACCTGCATCTCCCCATGTGTGACATTTCCTGTCCCTCTAAACACTACCCTTCTGCTCTCCCTCCTCCTCCTCCTCCCCCTGTTCCTTCACCAGATCCTTCTGCCCTGCTCCTCCTTCTCTCCCTCCCTTTCCTCCTCCTTCTCCTTCTTTTTCCTCCTTCTGCTCCTCCTCCCACTCCTCCCTCACCTTCTCCTCCTTCACTCTGACACATCATTAACCTAAACTTCCAAAATCATTCTCCCTCATCAGAAAGCAAAGCCAAAGACAAGCTAATATTTCCATGTCACACACTGAGTGAGCCTTACATAAAAATTAACAGGCACTTGACTAAGTCATAATTACTAACTAATGATGCATTATGCAATTTCCATAATTAGTCATGTTATTGATATTTCCTTCGAACCATACTGCTGGCAGGGCCACCTTTATTTATAGTGAGAGAAACGAGTAATCTGTGTGCAAGTAGTTAAGAGAGAACCTTCGGGAAACACTTCTTTTCAACACACATCCAGTCCCAGCTCATGCCCTTCTGCTGCTGGAGCTGGTTTCACTTTTCAGAGTGATAAGAAAAAAACAATCAATTGTGCACAAGTGTCAACTGAGTACACTGAGGCTTAGCACTGGGGCAAATGTCTCAACTGTCCCAGTTATTTGAGGCACACCACAAAAGCAAGTGCAGAAGGTGAAGAGTTTTATGGAACTTTGCAAATAGCCTTCTTCACCCATCATGCTCACAGCAATCCTTCCAGAGATTGTATCAATTAACCCATTTTACAGATAAGAAGACTGAGGCTTAGAAGGCGAAAATAGGTACCCAAGTGCACAGTGAGCATGTGCAAAGCTAGGATGGGGGTGCACATCTCCTGATTAAAGGCCTGGAGGCTGTGCCATACAGTGGGGTCAGACTGAATTTCCAAACAGATCTGTGGCTCAATAGCTATGCTATTTTAGGCATGTTACTTAACTAATCTCAGCCCTTGTTTCCTCAACTATAAAATGAAAAACTAATACCCATAATACAGGGTAGTGTGAGGATTAAATGTGTTAAGGTCTTATGTATTGTATTATAAATTATATTATCATGTGTTACATTATACTACACTACATTACACTATATCATATTATTTTTGTTAGTGCCATTGAGTTCAGCTCTGATTCATGGTGACCCCATGTACAACAGAACAAAATGTGGCCCCGTCCTGCATTATTTCACAATCTTTGGTATGCTTGAGTCCATTGTTGCTGCCACTGTGTATTCTGAGTGCCTTCCAACCTAGAGGGCTCACCTTCCAGCATTATACTGGATAATAGTCTCCCGTGATTCATACGGTTTTCACTGGCTGATTTTCAGAAGTAGATCACCAGACCTTTCTTCTTCATCTGTCTTAGTCTGGAAACTCCAAAACCTGTTCACCATGGGTGACCCTGCTGGTATTTGAAATTATGATGGCATAGCTTCCAGCATCATAACAGCATGAAAGCCACCACAGTACAAAAAACTGACAAGACAGGTGGTGGTATATTATGCTATACTGTATTATAATATTATACTATGTTATATTATATTACTTGTCTCACTCACTAAAATGTAATCCTATATGGGCAAGAACGTTGGTTGCTGTTATATTCCCCCATGCCTAGAACACATATTAGGTACTCCAAGAATGAATGAATGAATGAAATGTGCAACGCATTACCTGGGCCATCATTGATGCACAATAAAAATGGTCTCCTCTTCCTGTTTCCACAGTCAGTGACTTTGGCAGACTGCAGTCAAGCTGGATAGGGATTTGATTTTCCTAACAGAAGCTGGTCTGATTTAAGATTGGAAGTCTCACAGGGAGAAGACTAAACCTTCAATCATTCATCATTTGTCTGATGACCCTAAACAGAGTGTGATGGGTGATTACAAAAGGCTCCTTGACTTCAGATGCTCACCCACTACTAGGAGAGAGAATGCGGGTGAGGATTAATACCAATACCAGAGGAGGCAGGGCCAAAATGGCAGAGTAGTCAGACACTTCCTGTGGTCCCTCTTACAACAAAGACCTGAAAAAACAAGTGAATCAATTATATTTGACAATATAGGAGCCCTGAACATCAAAGGCAAAGTTGAGGAATCAGACTGAGCTGCAGGGGGAGGGAGAGATTATTTGAAAGCAGCAAGGAGTTGTCAGACTTGACCTGGCAGGAGCTGGCTCCCTACAGGCCAGAACAGCTCACGTTCGCTGTGAGGCAAGCAGTGGCACTTGGGAGGCGTTTTCCACATTGTAGAGACTGAGTGACAGAGAGTCTACTTGGGCCTCCATAACCAGTGAAAAGTGGTGCTCCATCAGCAAAAGATAAGTACATGTGTCTGACCTACTGCGCAGATCAAAAAACACCTCCTTTGGGAAAAATATTTCTTCTATGTATCTACCTCCACCCTGCTCTGCACCAGGTCCTGGGCCAGCTTCAGTGATTGCCAGATCCCCTGGTCCAGAAGTAGGACCTGTCTTGCAACCTGAGCCATTCTCCTGGCCTTGGAGAGGGAAAAAATTAACAACAAGGAAAAAATAATTTGCCAGCTCCCCTAAGCCAGGAACTCAGGGTAGGAAAAGCTCTTTTCCTAGGCACAGGCATAAGGGGTCCGCATACTTTGAATACCTTTCACTGCTGCATAGACCTGTGTGGGCCCATTTCAACAGTGTAGGCCCTCATTAGCACAGTACAACAGGATACATACCTGAAGCCTAACTTCAAATGTATCAGCTATACGGTGGAGTGGTAGGTTCATGACATTTGACACTGCTCTGTCCATTAAGCAGGGTCCTCACCTGCCCACATCAGGGGCCTGAGGACTGAAGGCTCCACCCACGCCACCTAGCCAACTACAACAAGGGTCCAAGAATAAGTGGTGCCTCCCAGGCCTTACAGCCAACAGCACTGGGTGCCCATAGTCCAGGTGCAAAACCCTCCCACCTACACACTCTAGGAAACAGGGACATGCTTTCCTGCCAGACACTCAGGGTCAGCCATCAGCCCCCTGCCTTGCTCAGCACATGACCCCATACTGCAGCCAGATACCTGTGCCTACACTAATCACCCCTGCCCATCTAGGACTGTAGATGAGAGCCTGCACCATACACTTGGTGAACGACTACTTAGACACCTGAACTGAATCCATACAAGAAAAGTAAACGGACTCCTGGGCTCACATACCTAGTAACAGATCTAACCACCTGGTGACAGGACGTTAGAGGATCAAAGGTGCTGATAATCAAACTAGTTCACATAAGCAGCATATTTGGGTGTATCAAAACAAAACAAGAAGCTAGGACATAGTAAGCAAACATAAAATAAAGAAATATACTAAATTATTGATAGCTCGGAGACAACAATCAATATCAAATCACATAAAAAGGCAGACTATGATGGCTTCAGCAAACGCCCAAAACAAAGAATCAAGAAATTTTCTGGAGGGAAAGAACTTCTTGGAATAACTGGAGGTAGAACACAAAAGATTAATACACAGAACTCTTCAAGATATCAGGAAGGAGATTGTGCAAAATGTAGAACAAGCCAAGGAACACACAGACAAAGCAATAGAGGATCTTAAGAAGGTTATTCAAGAGCATAATGACAAATTTAATAGGTTGCAAGAATCCATAGAGAGACAGCAATCAGAAATACAGAAGATTAACAATAAAATTTCAGAATTAGACAACACAATAGAAAGTCATAGGAGCAAAATTGAGGCAATGGAAGTCAGAATTAGTGAGATTGAAGATAAAGCACTTAACATCAACTTATTTGAGGAAAAATCAGATAAAAGAACTAAAAACAATGAAAAAACCCTAAGAATTATGTGGGACTCTATAAAGAGAAATAACCTACGAGTGACTGGAGTACCAGATCTGGGGTGGGGGGTAAGAAAATACAGAGAGAATTGTTGAAGATTTGTTGGCAAAAAATTCCCTGGTATCTGGAAAGATGAGAAGATATCTATCCAAGATGCTCATTGAACCCCACATAACGTAGATCCCAAAAGAAAGTCACCAAGATATATTATAATCAAACTTGCCAAAACCAAAGATAAAGAGAGAATTTTAACAGCGGCTAGTGATAAGCAAAAAGTGGTCTACAAAGGAGAGTCAATAAGAATAAGCTTGGACTACTCAGCAGAAACCATGCAGGCAAGAAGGCAATGGGATGACGTATACAAAGTCTTGAAGGAAAAAAATTGTCAGCCAAGAATTATATATCCAGCAAAACCCTCTCTCAAATATAATGGTGAAATGAGGGCATTTCCAGATAAACAGAAGTTTAGGGAATTTGCAAAAATCAGACCAAAATTACAAGAAATACTGAAGGGAGTCCTCTAGTTAGAAAATCAATAACATTACATAACAACCCAAAACTAGAACACAGGACAGAGCAACCAGATATCAACCCAGATAGGGAAGTCACAAAAGTAAATCAAAGCTACAATACTGAGAATAGGGAAAAAGATGTCAGTATGTAAAAGATGACAACATTAAAACAAAAAAAACAGGGACTTAAAAAATGTAGACATAGTAGATTTTTCATATGGAGAGGAAGTCAAGGCAATAGAAAGAAATAAAAGACTGGTATAAACTTAGAAAAATAGGAGTAAATATTAAAGTAACCAGAAAGGAAACTCACAATCCTACAAGTCAAAACAAAAAACTAGAAAAATATAAAGACTCAGCAAACAAAATCAACAACAATGAAAAAGATGGAAAGAAAATACGTAAAGAAAAACAACTCAGCATAGAAAATCATGGAGAACAAAGGAACTGTAAACAACACACAAAATAAGACATCAAAATGGCAGCACGAAACTCATATCTATCAATAATTATGCTGAATGTAAATAGACTAAATGCACCAAGAAAGAGACAGAGAGTGGCAGATTGGATTAAAAAACACAATCTGTCTATATGCTGCCTACAAGAGACACACCTTAGACTTAAAGACACAAACAAACTAAAACTCAAAGGATGGAAAAAAATATAACAAGCAAACGAC
>NW_004443963.1:13194816-13229529 GCF_000243295.1 Trichechus manatus latirostris
CAAGAAGATAAAATACTTAGGAATAAATCTAACCAGAGACATAAAAGACCTATACAATGAAAACTACAAGACACTACTGCAAGAAACCAAAAGAGACTTGCGTAAGTGGAAAAACATACCTTGCTCATGGATAGAAGATTCAACATTGTGAAAATATCAGTTCTACCCAAAGCAATCTACAGTTACAATGCAAATCCTGATCCAAATTCCAACAGCATTTTTTAGTGAGATGGAGAAACAAACCACCAACTTCATATGGAAAAGGAAGAGGCCCTGGATAAGTAAAGCATTATTCAAGAAGAAGAACAAAGTGAGAGGCCTAACACTGCCTGATTTTAGAACCTATTATACCGCCACAGTAGTCAAAATAGCTTGGTACTGGTACAACAACAGATACATAGACCAATGGAACAGAATTAAGAATCCAGACATAAATTCATCCACCTATGAGCAGCTGATATTTGACAAAGGCACAAAGTCCATTAAATGGGGAAAAGACAGTCTCTTTAACAAATGGTGCTGGCATAACTGGATATCCATCTGCAAAAAAAATGAAGCAAGACCCATACCTCACACCATACACAAAAAATTAACTCAAAATGGATTAAAGACCTAAATATAAAATCGAAAATGATAAAGATCATGGAAGAAAAAATGGAGACAACAGTAGGAGCCCTAATATATGGCATAAACACAATACGAACCATAAGTAACAATGCACAAGCACCAGAAGAGAAACTAGATAACTGGGAGCTCCTAAAAGTCAAACATTTATGCTCATCAAAAGACTTCACTAAGTAAAAAGACAACTTACAGACTGGGAAAATATTTTTGGCTACAACAAATCCAATCAGTGTCTAATCTCTAAAATCTACAAGATACTGCAAAACCTCAACAACCAAAAGACAAATTACCTAATTAAAAAATAAGCAAAGGATATGAACAGGCACTTCACCATATAAGACATTCAGGCGGCTAACAGACACATGAAGAAATGCTCACAATCATTAGCCACTGGAGGAATGCAACTCAAAACTACAATGAGATACCATCTCACCCCAACAAGGCTAGCATTAATTCAAAAAACACCAAATAATAAATGTTGGAGAGATTGTGGACAGTCTGGAACAATTATACACTGTCGGTGGGAATGCAAAATGGTACAACCACTTTGGAAATCAATTTGGCACTTCCTTAATAAGCTAAAAATAGAAGTACCCTACAATCCAGTAATCCCACTCCTTGGTATATATCCTAGAGAAATAAGAGCCATCACACAAATAGATATACGCACACTCATGTTCATTGCAGCACTGTTCACGATAGCAAAAATATGGAAATAACCTAGGTGTCCAACGACTGACAAATGGATAAACAAATTATAGTATATTCACACAGTGGAATACCTATGCAATGACAAAGAATAAGGATGAATCTGTGAAACATCTCATAACATGGATGAATCTGGAAGGCCTGCTGAGTGAATTTAGTCAGTCACAAAAGGACAAATATTGTATAAGACCACTATTATAAGAACTCAAGAAAAGGTTTAAACACAGAAGAAAATATCCTTTGATGGTTACAAGGGTGGGGTGGGAAGGAGAGGGGTATTCACTAACTAGATAGCAGACAAGAATTATCTTAGGTGAAGGGAAGGAAAGCACCCACTACAGGGGAAGTCAGCACAACTGGACTAAACCAAAAGCTAAGAAGTTTCCTGAATACAACCAAACACTTCGAGGGACATAGTAGCACGGGTGGGGGTCTGGGGACCATGGTTTCAGGGGACATCTAAGTCAATTTGCATAACAAAGTTTATTAAAAAAATGTTCTGCATCCCACTTTGGTGAGTGGCATCTGGGGTCTTAAAAGCTAGCGAGCGGCCATCTAAGATGCATTGATTGGTCTCATCCCACCTGTAGCAAAGGAGAATGAAGAACACCAAAGACACAAGCAAAGTATTAGCCCAAGAGACAGAAAGGGTCACATAAACCAGAAAGTCCACAGCCTGAGACCAGAACTGGATAGTGCCCAGCTACCACCAATGACCGCCCTGACAGGGAATACAACAGAGAGTCCCTGATGGAGCAGGAGAAAAGTGGGGTGCAGAACTCAAATTCTAGTAAAAAGACCAGACTTAATGGTTTGACTGAGACTGGAGGGACCCTGGAAGACATGGCCCCCAGACTCTCCGTTAGCCCAAAATTAAAACCATTCCCAAGACCAACTCTTCAGACAAAGATTAGACTGGGCTATGGGACATAAAATGATACCCGTGAAGAGTGTGCTTCTTAGCTCAAGTAGATACATGAGACTAAATGAGCAGCTCCTGTCTGGAGACGAGATGAGAAGGCAGAGAGGGACAGGAGCTGGTTGAATGGACACGGGAAATCCAGGATGGAAAAGAGGACTGTGCTGTCACAGCATAAGGAGAGCAACTAGGGTCACATAACAATGTGTGTATAAATTTTTGTATGAGAAAATATCTTGAATTGTAAACTTTCACTTAAAGCACAAATAACAAAAATAATTATAATACAGCAATAACCACAGCCCAAAGGCAGATGTGCAAAATGCTAAATGAGCAGTAGAGACAGTGAGTGAGGTTGGGTGCTGGGGAGGGCGAGCCTCTAGTACTGTGGTTTGTTCTGGAAATGCTTTATGCTGCCCAGACGCAGTGAACTGGAGTTCCCAGAAGCACGTGCTTTCTCACCTCCACACTTTTGCACAAGCTGCTCCTTCTACCTGGGATGTCTTTGCCTTCTTGTTCACCTGCTGAACTGCTGCTCAGCCTCCAAGACTCAGCTCCAGTGTGACCACCCTTGGGAAGACTTCCTTGAGCATTCTGGGCAGAGATAAGCACTTCCTCTTGATTTAACTCCTCACTGCTCAGTGGGGCCGCAGGAGAAAGATGTGGCAGTCTGCTTCTGTAAAGATTTACAACCTTGGAAACCCTATGGGGCGGTTCTACTCTGTCCTATAGGGTCACTATGAGTTAAAATCAACTTGACAGCAATGGGTTTGTGTTTTTGGCTCAATGGGGAAGACAAAATTATTCAAAAGTACAGGTGGAAGCACCAATTGTACAACAGCAGTCTGCTAAACTTTGTGTAAAATATAGAGATTTCCCCACAAAGAATTTACCAGATTGTTCTAGTTATGGGGGAAAAATGCTCTTTGAGTGGAAATTATGTTGAACCTTGGTTGATTATCAGTAATTCCATATGGTGTGACCCAGCAATTAACAATTCAAGCTTGCCTGTAGCAATATCATTTTCTAATCTTTCAGTTTGCATCTTTCAATTTGCACAATGCTTTCACATCTGTGATCCGATGCGATCACCACAGTCTCTCCAGGTTTATTTTAGGTACTTTTATTGTCCCCATTTTACAGATGAGGCAACTGAAGCAGAGAGAGTCAGTGGTTTGCCCAAGGCTCTCCCTCTTGATTTAACCCCTCACTGCTCAATGTGGCCACAGGAGAAAGATGTGGTAGTCTGCTTCCATAAAGATTTACAGCCTTGGAAACCCTATGGGGCCAGTTAGTAAATGACCGAGACAAGGCTTGGACCCAGGTCTTTTGAATCTAAATTTGATGCTCATTTGTATCATTCAAAGCTAAATAGACTATTCATGCTGAAGGGTCAGAGAAGGTGCCAGTGGAGGGAATCAGAAAAACAAAGGAGTTGTCATAAAATTCCAAATTGTGCGGGGACAGAACCGCAGCAGTCATTCATTCAGGCAACGCTTACTGTGCAACTACCAGGTGGCAGGCACCTTGCTAAACATTGGGCAAATAGAAGCAAACAAGAACCTCAAGGTCCCTGCCCTCGTGGAGTTTATATTCTGGTAGGGGAGAAAAATCATAAGCAAGACACTATCAGAAAGTGATAAGAGCTATGAACAAAACGAAACAAGAAAACGGAGCCAGGTGATGAAGAGAAGAGGCTGGGTGGTGGAGAGAAGCCTTAGAGAGAGTGGGCAGGGAAGGAAGAGCCCGTAGGCCTGTTCCCCGTGTGTGGAAAAGGAGAGGGCCAAGCAGAGGTCTGGGGAAGAGCATTTCAGGCAGAGGGACTGGCAATGCAAATACCTTAATGCTGGAACAAGTTTGGTATTTCCACGGTCAGTGTGGCTGGAGCAGGAGAGGGGAAAGGAGATGAGAGATGAGGTCTCTGCTTGCATGAATCAAGTGAGGGAACACTTCCTACAGAAAGTAAGCTTTAACCTGGATTGTGAGGGATGGGTGGGATTTAGGGAGGCAACAGGCAAAGCAGTAGGGTACGCTACCATGAGCACTGTCTCTGATTCTCTGGCCCCCCAATGAGTCAGCAGGGCAGTACTCATCACCAAAACAAACCAAACCAGTTGCCACTGAGTTGATTCTGACTTGTGATGACCCCTTCTGTGTCAGAGTAGAACTGTGCTCCATAGGGTTTTCATGGCTATGACCTTTCAGAAGCAGATAGCCAGGACTTTCTTCTGAGACACCTCTGGGTGGATTAGAACCACCAACCTTTTAGTTAGTAGTCAAGTACTTAACCATTTGTTTCACCCAGGGGTTCCTAATCATAACTACCCATGATTTATTAATAAAGAGACTTCATCAGGGTGAAGTATGCATGTTTAGACTGAAAAAGAGAAATCTTCAGGGGATACAATCCTTGTCTTCATCTTCAAACATTCACTTGACTGCTTATAGGAGAAGGAATAAAATTTGTGTTAAACATAGAACCTGGACAAATGGATGGACGTTTCAGGGAAACAAATTTGTGTGCAAAACAAGGAGAAACAAAATAAGCCAAGCTGAACTGAAAGAAAATGGGTTGGTAGTGAAAGTCCTGGCCCTGGGGGGCATGCAAGCCAATGGGAGCATTTAACAGGGTTATGGAGGGGCATGAGTGTCAGACAAGGGTCACTTTAAGCAGGGTGGTACTACACTGCAGTTTGCCCGTGGCAGTCCCTGTTATGGCTGTTGTTCTGGTGTAATTGTTAACAGTGCTCCTTTCATTCTCAAAAGTGATGAATGCTGTCAAATGAAAAACACATCCGGGCTTTGATACCAAAAAAACAAACGAAACCCATTGCTGTTGAGTCAATTCCACTCACAGTGACCTTACAACGACCTTATAGGACAGAGTAGAACTGCCCCATAGGGTTTCCAAGGAGCACCTGGTGGATCTGAACTGCCAACCTTTTGTTTAGCAGCCAAACTCTTAACTACTGCTCCACCAGGGTTTCCTTATTCAGAAAGAAAAGGGAAAAAGGGACTACAGTAGTAGTTTAGGGCACTCCAACCATAAGATTTGCAAGCATCTCAAAGAGTTAGGGACAATGCATTTTTCTTTTATAGAGACTGAGAGTAAACAAGGATACAAAACACCAAGTGTGGGGAAGTCAGATGAGCGGGTGACATCATCAGACAGCAAATCAGAACGTTTTACGGTGAGGCCAGCCTATTTTCCAGGAAGGGCCCTTAGAGAAGGGTAGTACATTGGCTCAGGCTGAGGATGGGACAAAGTTCAGGGACTTGAGGGAAGGAGAGAGCTTAACCAAAACTTAGTTAACAAACACTTTGTTACTGATCAATCAGTGGGGACAAGCAGTTCAGTTTACTCATTTATGAGGCAAGCAATGGGAAGTTAGAGGGTGTTGTCTGGCACTGCTCCTGGCCCCGCCCCATCATCCCCAGTACGTGCCACAAACAACCCATCCCCGCCCCTCCTCCTGCCCCCTGCTGGACCTGCCCTGCTGCACCATAGCTGAGAAACCGGCCCTGCCCCTCTGGACAAGATGGTGAGTAGTACCATGCCCACAGACAAGCAAACAATAAACCACACCCAGCCCACCGGGCCAGAAATAACCAGATAAAACAAAAAAAGCAAGACGAAACAAATAAATCTACAATCAATAAATGAAGAAAATAATTCCTGAATTTCCTGAAGACAGTAGACAATATCAAAACATATTTAAACAACAGGACAAAATGTCTCCATAAAGCATCCAAAATAAAGCACCAGATGACCTTTAGATAGAAGAAAATGCACTGGAACTACCTGATAGGGAATTCAAAACTCTAATATTCAGGGTTCTCCAAGAGATGAAGGAAAACACAGACAAAAATAAGGAAAAAATAGACAAAATCAGGGAAAACACAGGTAAAGCAATGGAAGAAATCAGGAAATAATACAGAGAAAAAAATGTCAAAATAAACAAACAACTAGAAATCATACAAAAATAGCAATTAAGAATCCAAAAGATAAACAAGATTTCAGAAATGGACAGTGCAATAGAAGGTTTCAAGAGCAAATCTGAAGCAATGGAAGACAGGATCAGTGAAATTGAAGACAAATCCTTGGATACCCCTTTGTTTGAGGAAAACTTAGAGGAAAGAATGAAGAAACTCTGAGAATTATGTGAGCTACAATCAAAAGCAAAAATTTGCATGTGATCAGAGTTCCAGAACAGAGGGAGGAAACAGAAAATACAGAGAGGATCATTGAAGATGTGCTGACAGAAAACTTTCCTAAAATCATGAAAAGTGAAAAGCTGATCATCCAAGAAGCTCAATGAACTCCATATAGGACAGACCACAAAAGAAAATCACCAAGACATATAATCACACTCTCTAAAGCCAAAGAAAGAATCCTAAGAGCAGCTTGAGAAAAATGAAAAGGGGAAACAATAAGACTAAGTTCTGATTACTCAGCAGAAACCATGCAGGCAATAAAGCAATGGGATGACATATATAAAACCTTGAAAGAAAAAAATTGCCAACCAAGAATAATATATCCTGCAAAACTCTCATTCAAATATGATGGCAAAATTAGGACATTTCCAGATAAACAGAAATTAAGAGAATATATAAAAACAAACCAAACTTACAAGAATTATTAAAAGGAGTCCTTCAGTTAGAGAACCAGCAACATCAGACAACAACCTGAATCTAGGACACAGAAGAGCATCAGCCAGATTCCAACCTAGGTAATAAAACTCTCAATGATAAAACAAAACTAAGAGATTTACAACAGGGAACCAGAGAGGTCAATCTGTTAATGACAACAATATCAGAATGATAAAAGAGGGAATAAACACCGTATAGAACTTTCAAATGGAGAGTAAATCAAGGGGATACCAAGTAATAAAAGCCTGGTTTAAACTTAGGAAGATAGAGGTAAATGTCAACTAACCATACAGAAAGTTAACAAATCTACTCATCAAAATAAAGAAGAATAACATAAAGTCTCAGTAAACACCACAAAATCTACAAAAATGAAAGAAATAAAAAAGAATCCACAAACAAAAAGAATTCAGCACAGGAGAGTAAGAGGAACAAAGAAAATGTCAGCACCACAAAAAAAAGCACTACAAAATGACAGCAATAAATTCACACATATCAATAATCAAAATGAACATAAAGGGCTTAAATGTACCTGTTGAGAGACAGAGAGTGACAGTATGGATTACAAAACAGGACCCATCAATATGCAATCTACAAGAGGCATACCTTAGACACAAAGACACAAATATATTAAAAATCAAAAGATGGAAAAAAATACAGCAAGTAAACAGAAACCAAAAAAGAGCAGGAGTGGTAATACTAATCTCAGATAAAATAGACTTTAAAACAAAACCCACCATAAAAGACAAGGAAGGATATTATATAATGATTAAAGGAACAATCTACCATGAGGACATAACCATAATAAATATCTATGCATCCAATGACACAGCTCCAAAATACATAAAACAAACTCTAACAGCACTGAAAAGAAGTTGGTAGTCCCACAATAAGAGCAGACTTCAACACACCACTCTCGGTAAAGGACAGAACATCTAGAAAGAAACTCATCAAAGATACAGAAGTTCTAAAGGCCGTAATCAGCCAACTTGACCTCACAGACATATATAGAACACTCCACCCAACAACTGCAAATTACATATTCTTTTCCAACACACATGGAACGTTCTCCTGAATACACCACATCTCAGGCCACAAAGCAACCCTCAACAAAAGTCAAAACACTGAGATAATACAAAGCATCTTCTCTGATCACAATACCATCAAAGTAGAAATTAATAACAGGAAGAGAAATGTACAAAAATCAAACACATGGAAACTGAATAACTCTGTCTCGGTTAACCAGTGCTGCTAAAACAAATAACACAAGTGGATGGCTTTAACAAAGAGAAATTCATTCTCTCACAGTGTAGAAGGCTAGAAGTCCAAATTCAGGGTGCCAGCTCCAGGGGAAGGCTTTTGCTGTCTGTCAGCTCTGGGGGAAGGTCCTTGTTATCAATCTTCCCCAGCTGGGGAGCTTCTTAGCACAGGGACCCTAGATCCAAAGGACGTGCTATTTTCCTGGCTCTTGTCCCACTGTCCCTGCTTGCTTCTTTTATATCTCAAAAGAGATTGACTTGACATAACGCAATCTTGTACATTGAGTCCTGCCTCATTAACATAACACCCACTAACCCTGCCTCATTAACATCATAGAGATACTATTTACAACCCATAAGAAAATCAAATCAGATAACAAAATAGTGGATAATCACACAATATTGGGAATCAT
Organism: Trichechus manatus latirostris; assembly: GCF_000243295.1. Lineage (NCBI taxonomy): Eukaryota > Metazoa > Chordata > Mammalia > Sirenia > Trichechidae > Trichechus > Trichechus manatus. The sequence continues at coordinate 13,203,387 of NW_004443963.1, forward strand.
GGACTAGCCAAGTTGACACACAAATTTTGGGGGGACACAATTAAATCCATAACAAACACCTTGTTTAAAAACCACTGGATAATAAAAGAAATCAAAGATGGAATCAAAAAATGCCTAGAATCAAACAAGAATGAAAACAGATCATACCAAAAGCTCTGAGACACAGCAAAGGCATTGCTAAGAGGTCAATTTATAGCAATAGATGCGCACATCAAAAAAGAAGAAAGGGACAAAATCAAAACATTAGCCTTACAACTCAAACAAATAGAAAGGGAACAGCAAAAGAAGCCCACAGCCACTGGAAGAAAGGAAATAATAAAAATCAGAGCAGAAATAAATGAAATAGAGAATAGAAAAACATAACCAAATGCTGATTCTTTGAAAGGATCAACAAAATCAACAAACCATTGGCCAAACTGACAAAAGACAAACAGGAGAGGATACAAATAACCCAAATAAGAAATGAAATGGGGGACATTACAACAGACCCAACTGAAATAAAAAGGATCATAACAGAGTACTATGAAAACCAATACTACGACAAATTTGAAAACCTAAAGGAAATTTCTGGAAACACACTACCTACCTAAACTAGCACAAACTGAGGTCAACCAGCTGAACAGACCCATAACAAGAGAAGACGTTGAAAAAGCAAAAAAAAAAAAAAAAAAACTAGCAACAAAAAAAAAGCTCTGGCCCAGATGGCTTCACTGCAGAATTCTTCTAAATATTCAGAGAAGAGCTTGCACCAGTACCACTCAAACTATTTCAGAACATAGAATAGGAAGGGATATTTCCAAATTCATTCTATGAAGCCAGCATAACCCTGATACCAAAACCAGGCAAAGATGCTACAAAAAAAGAAAATTACAGACCAATATCTCTCTCATGACTATAGATGCAAAAATTCTCAACAAAATTCTAACCAATAGAATTCAGCCTTACATTAAAAAAAAAAAAAAAATACACCATGACCAAGTGGGATTCATACTAGGTATGCAAGGATAGTTCAATATTGGAAAATCAATCAGCATAACCCACCACATAAATAAAATAAAAGAAAAGAATCACATAATTATCTCAATCGATGTAGAAAAGCATTCGATAAAGTCCAACACCCATTCCTGATAAAAACTCTCAATAAAATAGTCATATAAGGGAAATTTCTCAACAAGTAAAGGGCATCTATACAAAACCAACAGTTAACATTATTCCCCCTGAGAACAGGAACAAGACAAGGATGCCTTTATCACCACTCCTATTTAACATAGTTCAGGAAGTGCTAGCAAAAGCAATAAGGCAAGAAAAAGAAATAAAGGGCATCCAAATTGGTAAGGAAGAAGTAAAACTATCCCTATTTGCAGATGATATGATACTATACATAGAGAACTCAAAAGACTCCACAAGAAAACTACTGGAACTAATAGAAAGCTTCAGCAGAGTAGCAGGATACAAGATAAACACACAAAAATCAGTTGGATTCCTATACACCAATAAAGAGAACTACAAAAAGGAAATCAGGAAAGCAATACCATTTATAATAGCCTTTAAAAAAAAAATACTTCAGAATAAATCTAACCAGGGATGTAAAAGACCTATACAAAGAAAACTACAATACACTGCAAGAAACAAGAAGAGAGCTACATAAATAGAAAAAACATACCATGCTCATGGATAGGTACACTCAACATTGTGAAAACGTCAATTCTACCCAAAGCAATCTACAAATACAATGCAATCCAGATCCAAACACCAACAGCATTCTTTAAAGAGATGGACAAACTAATCATTAACTTTATACAGATAGGGAAGATGCCCCAGATAAATAAAGCACTATTGAAGAAGAATAAAGTAAGAGGCCTGCACTACCTGACCTCAGAAACTATTATACAGCTATGGTAGTCAAAACAGCCTGGTACTGGTACAACGACAGGCACTTTGACCAATGGAACAGAATCAAGAACCCAGATGTAAATTCATCTACCTGCGGTCACTTGATCTTCAACAAACGCCCACAGTCTAACAAATGGGGAAAAGACCATCTTTTTAACAAACGGTGCTCACAGAACTGGATGTCCATCTGCAAAAAAATGAAACAGGACCCATACCTTAAACCATACACAAAAACTAATTCAAAATGGATCAAAGACCTAAATGTAAAACCAAAAACAATAAAGATGATAGAAGAAAAAATAGAGTTGACAACGGAGGCCCTCATACACAGCGTAAACAGGATACAAACCATAACTAACAATACAAAAACAAAAGAAGATAAGCTAGATAACTTGGATCTTCTAAAAATTAAACACTTATGCTCATCAAAGGATTTCACCAAAAGAGTAAAAAGAGAACGAACTCACAGACTGGGAAAAAATTGTTGGCTATGACAAATCCAACAAAGACCTAATCTCTAAAATCTATGGGAAAATCCAACACCTCTACAACAAAAAGACAAACAATCTTATTAAAAGTTGGCAAAGGATATGAACAGACACTTCACCAAAGAAGACATTCAGGCAGCTAACACACACATGAGGAAATGCTTGTGATCACTAGCCATTAGAGAAATGCAAATCAAAACTGCAATGAGACACCATCTCACCCTGAAATTACTGGCACGAATCAAAAAACAGAAAATAACAAATATTGGAGAGGCTTCGGGTAGAATGGAACTCTTACGCACTGCTGATGAGAATGCAAAATGTACAGTCATTTTGGAAAACGATATAGTGCATCCTTAAAAAGCTAGAAATAGAAATACCACACAATCCAGCTATCCCACTCCTAAGAATATATCCTAGAGAAATAAGAGCCATCATACGAGTAGACATATGCATACCCATGCTCATTGCAGTATTATTCACAATAGCAAAAAGATGGAAACACCCTAAGTGCCCATCAACAGAGGAATGGATAAACAAACTATGGTACATACACATAATGGAATAATACACAATAAAGAACAATGATTAATCTTTGAAACATCTCACAAGATGGATAAATCTGGAGGGCATTATGCTCTCCCATAAGTGAAATAAGTCAATCACAAAAGGACAAATACTGTATGAGACAACTATTATAAAAACTCATGAAAAGGTTTACATACAGAAAGAAATAATCTTTGATGGTTACAAGGTGGCGGGAGAGGGGAGGGAAAAACACTAACTAGACAATAGGTAAGTGGTAACTTCAGTGAAGCATAAGACAGTACACAATACTGGGGAAGCCAGCACAGCTTGACCAAGGCAACATCATGGAAGCTTCATAGACACATCCAAACTCCCTGAGGGACCAAATTACTGGACTGAGTGCTGGGGGCCATAGTTTCAGGGGACATCTAGCTCAATTGGCACAACACAGTTTATAAAGAAATGTTCTGCATCCTACTTTGGTGAGTAACATCTAGGATCTTAAAAGCTTGTGAGTGGCCATCTAAGATACTCCACTGGTTCCACCCAGTCTGGAGCAAGGGAGAATGAAGAAAACCAAAGACACAAGGGAAAAATTAGTCCAAAGGACTAATGGACCACAACTACCACAGACTCCACCAGACTGAGTCCAGCACAACTAGATGGTGCCCAGCTACCACCACCGACTGCTCTAACAGGGATCACGACAGAGAGTCCCAGACAGAGCTGGAGAAAAATGTAGAACAAAATTCAAACTCACAAAAAAGGACCAGACTTACTTGTCTGACAGAGACTTGAGAAACCCCAAGAGTATGGCCACCGGACACCCTTATAGTTCAGTAATGAAGTCACTCCTGAGGTTCACCGTTCAGCCAAAGATTAGACAGGCCCATAAAACAACAACAACAATAAAACAAAATGAGACCAAATGGGCATGCCAGCCCAGGGGCAATGACAAGAAGGCAGGAGGGGACAGGAAAGCTGATAATGGGGAACCCAAGGTTGAGAAGGGGAGACGGTTGACACATTGAGGGGCTGGCAACCAATGTCACAAAACAGCATGTGTATTGTTTAAGAGAAACTAATTTGCTTTGTAAACCTTCAACTAAAGCATACACACACAAAAAAGTTAGAGTTCTACAATAGTAAAACAGTCTGCCTCATAAAGTTGAGTCCCCCATTCATCCAAAAGTCAACAAATATTTACTGAGCATCTACTATGTGCCAAGTACTGCCCCAGGTATTGGGGTTAATGCAGTAAGCAGTATAGACAAGGTCATACCTTCTTGGAGATGATATGCTGGATAGTCCAAGGCAAAGCCTGGGTGATTCCACAAATACCACAGAAGGGATCTTCTCCATCTAGACATCCAGACATTGGAACAGATGACCTCTAAAGTTCCTTCCACATCTAAGATCTGTTTTACTTGTCCTGATGATCCTTTCCCAGTTGTCAATTTCATGTAGGACTTGGTGGCTTCTAGGGATCTTCTGTGAGAGAGTGGAGAAGATACTAGATATCCACAACATAAACTTGAGGAAGCAAGAACCATGTGCTTCTGGTCTGCCATTGTATTCACAGAGCTTGGCACGTAGGAAGGACTCTATAAAAATGTGAATGAATAAAATGAGTAGTTGAAGTGGATGGGATGGGAGAAAAAGCAAGAGTCATGCCCATACAGTGGCTTGTGAGGGGGAAACGTGCTACGTATGTGGAAGATACTAAGAGTATGAGAAACAAGAATAAAGAAATTTTAAGTTTTGCTATGTTTTTATGTCAGTTCCCTTTGTTATTTTCTCATCAGGTCTGCAGTAAAAAAGTAAATTGCCTTTTCAATTACTTTTGAATTCTGGACTGACGTTTCTTTGAATTAGATTCATGTTAAGACTGGATACAGGGTAGCCTGCAATTTATATGAGTTATGGCTTTTTTCAATATTGTGGGAAACCGTAATATTAGTCAATTGGCAATGACATCTTTGAGAGACCAGGGTTATGCAAGATGATTATTCTGTACAATTAACTTGCCAATACTGAAAACCCAAACAACTAAAGGTCATTCCTAGGATTCAGTTTTCTATAATGAGCTTGTTGTCTGGCCTTGCTGGCTTGTCCAGTTTTCCTTTTTATGTTATGTTCATGCTATTGCTAAGGAAGGAAGCAGGATGTACTGACTTGAGAAAAGGCTGATGAGAAGATTTGTTGTGTCTAGTTTTGATTGGCTGGTGGCATATGCAATATCTGGTGGTGCAAAGGCCCGGATAGCTCTTGCGGCATAGGTTGTCCAAAGCAGCAGAGGGGAAGTCTCAGACAGCTTCACTACAGAAGCTAGAAACACACCTGAGCGTTGACTTCTTCGAAGGCTCGCTGGACCCCTGGGTCAGGCAACCACTCCACTGATAAGCATCAAACACCCTCTTGCCCTGGCATTTTTCTCCTCCTGCTCTTGTGAGCCACATCCTGTCTAATCATTTCACTAGGTAATCATGGCTTTCAATATTTTTTGTCACTCCAACACACTATATTACCTAAAATAACTCTCACAACAGTCCCAAGAGTTAGCCATTATTGACTCAATTTTCCAGATCCTAAATAGATCAAGAGGCAGTCGTTTAAACAGAACAAGGGCATACTGCGTGGTTTAAAGTCAGGAAAGTTGTGTGTTAGGGTTGTATCCTTTCACCGTATTTATTCAATCTGTACACTGAGCAAATAATCCAAGAAGATGGACTATATGAAGAAGAACAGGGCATCAGAATTGGAAGCAGATTCATTAACAACCTGTGTTACGCAGATGACACAACCTTGCTTTCTGAAAGTGAAGAGGATTTGAAGCACTTACTGGTGAAGACCAAAGACCACAGCTTTCAGTATGGATTATACCTCAACATAAAGAAAACAAAAATCCTCACAACTGGACCAATAAGCAGCATCACGATAAATGGAAAAAGATTGGAGTTGTCAAGGATTTCATTTTATTTGGATCCACAATCAACACCTATGGAAGCATCAGTCAAGAAATCAAAAGACTCATTGCATTGGGCGAATCTGCTGCAAAAGACCTCTTTAAAGTGTTGAAAAGCAAAGATGTCACCTTGAAGACTAAGGTGCGCCTGACCCAAGGCTTGGTGTTTTCAGTCGCCTCCTATACATGCGAAAGCTGGACGGACAATGAATAAGATCGAAGAATTGACACCTTTGGTTTTGGTGAAGAATACTGAATATACCATGGATTGCCAAAAGAACAAACAAACCTGTCTTGGAAGAAGTACACCCAGAATCCTCCTTAGAAACAAAGATGATGAGACTATGTCTCACATAATTTGGACATGTTATCAGAAGGGATCAGTCCCTGGAGAAAGATATCATGCTTGGTAAAGTAGAGGGTCAGTGAAGGAGAGGAAGAACCTCAACAAGATGGATTGGTACAGTGGCTGCAACAATGGGCTCAAGCATAACAACAATTGTGAGAACGGTGCAGGATCGGGCAGTGTTTCATTCTGTTGTTCACAGGGTTGCTATGAGTTGGAAACGACTCGATGGCACCTAACAATAACAACAAGAAAGTCACATAGCTAGTAAGTAAACAGGGACGTATGAGTCTTACACCCTGTATTCTAACAATTCCAATGCCCTTTCCAATGTGCTCCACTGCCTTTCCCCCACTCTGAACCTTTACTCGTCTTTCTTCCTCTACACATAAGTCCCTTTTCTGACTTACCTGCACCAGCACCTTTCAAATCTCTGAATAGCATCATCTCCTCCAACAAAACAGTCCTAGCTCTTCTTCCTTTGTACCCTGTACAAAACTGAGCACTTACTGTCGTCAGACACTCTATTAAGTATTTTATATTCATTATGCCATTTTTTCCTTGCATCTACTCTTACCTCCACCAGTTGCTGTCAAGTCAGTTCTGACTCATGGTGACCCCATGTGTGTCAGAGTAGAACTGTGCTCTATAGGGTTTTCAATGACTAAGTTTTTGGAAGTAGATTTCCAGGTCTTTCTTCCAAGGTGCCTCTGGGTGGACTCAAACCTTCAACCTTTCTGTTAACAGTCCTTAACTGTTTACACCACCCAGGGACTCCTTGCATCCACTCTTAGGTAGGTACTATTTCTATCCCCATTGTACAGATGAGGAAACTGAGGTTAAGCATCTTGCCCAAGTAAGTGACAGAGCTCGAATTCAAACATTGGCAACCTAACTCCAGAGTCCATGACCTTGCCCACTGTCATAGCACTTTAACATTTATCACCTGACCTATCTATCACTCTGTCTCCCCCATCAGACTATGAGCTCCACGGGGCAGGGACCTTGTGTGATTTGCCTCTGCATCTCTGCCCCTTCAATGCCTAGCACGAAGCCTGATGCATCTTGGGTCTCACAAATGCCTGGGGAATGAATGAATGAGTAAATGAATGCCTCAACTTCCCACTGGTAGCCACCTGTCACAGTGATCAGAAAATCTGCAGTTCCTTTGAGTGTGGTTATTAACAAAGACTCTCAGTGTGGTATAATGAAAGTTACAGAGTGTGCCGTCTGTCTACACAGCCTCCCCCTGTCTCCATGCACACACGTCTGAGTGAACAGATAACTCATGCTGAGATTTACTTAAAAGGCGTTTAACTCAGCTCACACGTCTGCCGACCAAGCCTGTTACTTGCAGAAATCTATTCCATGAATTACCATTTTGATTTCCAGCGCTGAGAGAGAGTGGTGGGTTGGTAGGATTTTTTTTCTCCTCTCGCCAGTTGAGTTACTGTCTGCTTTTGTGGAATAAATTGCTATAAATTGAGTTACCAGCACTCTAAAATGGGGAAATATATTCTCGATGCTATATGGGCAGCTGACAACATTATGGAAATACACAAAGTGTGTGTTGAAGTTTATGTGAATGGTGATGAGTTGTGATGGATGTTAGAGGAATAGGGAAAGGGTGGGGTGATGGCGGTGGCCTCAGGCAGAGAGACACTTGCTGCAAACACTTCCTCCCACTGCATCGCATGGTCTCAGAAGGGAGTTTTAGAGGTGGGATGCTAGGAAGATTAATGCTATCAGGATATACAAGGGGGGCTGATAATTGGAAAAACCAGCATGACCAATAAAATAAACAGCTCCCAGAGCCCAAGAAGGATGGTACTGGGGACACTGTCAGCGCTCCGCCCATATTCCCTTAGAGGGCTCTTACCTGTTCTGTGTGCCCCTCCCCCAGCCTCCATGTGCTTTGCTTCCAAGGGCTACAGCTGCGACTCTCTTTGGAACACCACCCTTGGGCTAGCAGAGTTGATTTGTGACTTTACAGCCCCCTGGAGGCAGCCCTTGGAGTCCCTGTGTGGTACAAACAGTTAAGCACTCAGCTACTAAAAGAAAGGTTGGTGGTTTGAACCCACCTAGAGGTGCCTCAAAAGAAAGGCTTGGTGCTCTACTTCCAAAAGGTCACAGCCATTGAAAACCCTATGGAGTGCAGATCTACTCTAACACAAATGGGGTTGCCATGGGTCAGAATCAACTTGACAGCATCTGGTTGGTTGGAGGCAGCCCTTCATCAATGACTGCCTGGTGTGCGAATTTGAAAGTCCGGCAACCTTGCTCTGATTTATTTGGGACAAACTCTGCAGTGTAAGATACACTCCAGAACTTCCCAAAGGATCAGGCTGATGCTGGGACTTCACCCAAAGCCACATCCTTGCTTGGCTTCTTCCCTTCCCCTGTCCTCCCAATTCCCTTACGAGTTTCTCCTGGGAGCACCTCCTTAATGAACCATTTGTACATGAATTTTCATCACACTGAGGCAGAGCCCCCACAGTGCTGTATTCTTTACCTGGTTTCCTCCTCTACAATGTTGTATTGAAAAACCATTTCCTTTGCTGTTCCCACTCCCACCCCAGCTTTGCATTTGAATCCTACTTTTGCTTGCAGGTTATATGTAAACCCCATCGTACCTGCATAGTATGATTAAGATTGTTGCTGACATAACTTGTATGAACTCCCTACTTGTAAACCCCTTTAAAAGTAACTTACCTGCCTGCCCTTGGCAAGTAGTCTTGGCAGCAGCTGCTCCGACTGACTCCACTTCCTTGTACAATGAAATAAAAGGTGCCTTTCTTGTTCTCCTACCTCGGTGTCTCATGTATTGGCCAATACAAGTCATGCCAAGTAAGACCCTGGGGTTTCCACCTAGTAACGTTTCTGGCGAGCCAGACAGGAGCCATCTGCTTCGTTCCTGAGGTGGATCGGAAAACAAAATGGCCCCAATGTCTGGCGTCACCAAGAGATTTCTCCTGGAGACCTTGGAGCAGCTCTGGAAGCCAATCCCTCCAGGACTCAAATGATGGCTCTGTGAGAGACATGAAACATGCCTGGGTTATCTGGTAATTCCTAGGTAAGGCATTAGAAGATTTCCAAGAAGCTGGAGTAACTGACCGTTGAGGGCATTAGGAATCTGAGGTTATTTGGTAAGTAACAGGGTAATTTCTAGGTAAGGCCTTAGAAGAGTCCCAAGAAGTGGGAGGAATTGACCGCTGAGGGCATAAAAAGCTCAGGTAACTGTTAAATTGGTGCACTGGATTAGGCTGTGTGAGTGTGTAAGTGTGTGTATCTAGAGAATGGGGAATATTCAAGGGATCACGAAATGTGGTCCAGTAAGATACATCCTTAAGAACCAGGAACAGAGACTCAGACAAACATGGCTCTGGCAGCATGCTTGTCCCTTTCCTACTTTTGCATCTTTAAATATATGCTGAATAAAACCTTTCTTTTTGCTTTACTAAACTTTGTGGTGTTTTTACCCTATAAGAGTTAGTTGCTGCAGGGATTCTAAAACCAAAAATCCAGGCGACCTTAAGGAGACCTGGACTGTGGAGCAGGAGCCAGCAAAAAGAGAAGTCCCATCTTCTGGACCCAAGCATTCACATTCCACATCCCTTCGACACCAGCGTAAGTGCTCTCGGAAAATGAGCCTTTGCTTATTCGTTGTGTTCTTTTTCTCATGTTTTCTTAAGTTTTGTTCAGCATATTTGTTTGAAAACTGGTTGTTTGATTAAGGAGAATCTTTCTTAGGTTTTTGCTTGATTGTTTAAGAGTAATATCTAGTAACTCTTGGTGAACTGTAGTTTAGGTCCAGATTTGGCCATTTAAAACATTAAAGAGGTAATTCTATTTTCAAAGAGCTCTGAGCCACTATAAGCCGCAAAAATTTAGGTATCTCATTAGGTTTCTTTTGGTGGCTCAGAGAAAACCTGGAAAATAGTGCTCTGTTTTGCCAAATTGTCAGGGAGAAGTGATAGCTTCATACCTGTTTTGTGATACAGTTTCTCAATAAAGAATCAAAATAATATTACTCCACCCGACGCTCTGGCAAGTTAATAAGTTTTGTCTAAAGCAACTTCTTTCTGTTGAATTGAGTCAATCTTACCAAAAATTGCTATATACACTTTAAGAAACTAGAATTCCCGTATCCTTGTTTTGTGTGGTATTGTTCAGTGAATTTATGTGGTCTCTCTGTCTCCTTTTGTTCTGAGAGCTTGCTTCTGGTCTAGAGCATTGTGTCTAACTTTTTGTCTTATATCAGGTTGGAGGGTATGGCTGAGAATTGCTGGTTTTAATAAGGCTGTCTTAGAAATTCAGTTCTTTCATCATCTAAGAAAAACTGTCTTGTGTCTGTCTTACGATTTTAGATTTTTAGTAGCTATATTGAAAAACTTTATGTTTAAGTCAATCATAAAAGCAAAGCCTTTCTAACTAACTTAAGCTAGATATTACATGAAATGTGTTTTATTTAAAGAAAAAGGATAATTTTGTCTTAAAGTAAAACTAACAGTTCCAGAGTATGAAAAAGGAGGCAAGCCTAAAAAAAATTGCTAAAGGGCTTTGGTATTTACTGGGTGGATAAAAGGTTGTAATAAAGAGAAAGCAAAACTGCTTTCCAAAAGAATAATACAAGGGAAAGAAATTAGTTATCCCTTGCCTTTCAAAATGCCTAGATCAATTTAAACATAGGTAAATGAATTGGGATGATACCCCCAGTCCCCAATCTTGCTAGCCAAGAACTGATGGATTCATTTACAAAATTGCTAAAGAGCTTTGGTATTTACTGGCTAGATAGCCTTTCAAAATGCCTAGATCAATTTAAACATATGTAAATGAATCAGAATGGCCTAATTTTGTCTTCTACCATGAGTTAAAAAAAAACAGAGAGGGTAGGACAACATTAGGGTTCCCCAGCCCCTAGTCTCCAAGGTCGTATAGCTCCAGGGAAGCTTTTTGAAAGACCCTTTCCAACTAGGTGGAGACCATTTTAAGACAAAAAGAAGATAAGAAAAATTGCTGCTTTACTATAGTTATCAGAAATTGGGTGGATCCCAATCATAAAAGAACTGTAAACAAGTTCTCTCTATTGTAGGGGAACTTTAAGAAGCCAAAAAAACCAGAAACCACAGTGAGACACACCTAAAATAGCCTGGGAAAATGTTTCCAACCCTAGCCAGACACTTAAGGTTATATCCATATCAATGAATTGGTCAGTTGAGCAGGGACTTTGTGATTCCCAAAGCCAATTGATAAAATCTTTAAGGGCTAAAATTAGATTGGGAAAATATGGGAAATACTGAAAGCTGAATGAAAACTTAGAATGTTTAAACAGACTTTCTTTCAGCAACAGTTATGTTTTATGGTATATAGGCTTAAAATAATTTCTAAAACCTTTAGGTAACTTATTGATGTTAAATTGAATTAATAAATATTTGTCATAATTTAAGCTTATATACTTTTGTTTTTTATGCCACAAGAGAAAGGAAATATATATATGTATATTTGGGTCTGTTAATGAGTGTGTTAATTTTTGCCATTTAAAGGGACACAGTATATAAGAGGTATGCAACAAAGACAATGAAGTTTAATGGTTTAATTTATGAGATTTTAGGAGCTTTAACGTTAAATAAAATATAAAACAAAGAATTGGATTTCTTGCCATTAAAATAACAAAATTTTCTTTGTTTTCTGAGTTGGAGGGTTAATTTATTCTTCGTGTAATCTGCCTAGAAGACAAAGGTTCTGTTTCTCATTAGAATAAGATTCCTGAGTTGAAAACCAAGCCACACGGCTCTGGGGGGAAAAAAAAAAAAGCTAAGGTTTTACTTTAAGATCTTCAATTAAATAACTTAAGTATTGTTTCACGGTCACCTATAATAAACTCCTGACAACTCTGAAATTTCACGAAAAGCCAGAAAAAACTTTTATAAAGGAAAAGTGCTAAAAAGTTTTATTTAATAAATTACAAGGAACATGTTGTCAAAATCAAGAGAAACACCTGATTCCCCTTGGGTTACAATTTATACGTTAGTATTTCCCCTTGTGTTTTTGCCTAATATCAGACAGCAAACCCATAATATTATGTCATTATTTTATTATTATTTCTTAATTGCTAACTTGGTTGCAACTTTATCAAAGCCAACGGTCTGATTGAGGAATTAACATCATTTACCTATGAAGTTTTTTTTATTACTATTCAGGTATTTAGAAACTTGATAATCTTGGTATATTCTTGGTATATCCTGACTATATGGTATTATGCCTCAAGAGTATTATATATTATATCTGAAGCTCTTTAAAAATATGGTTAATGGTTATATTTAGAAATATTTTTATCAAAAGTGGTTTTTTTTAACCAATTTTTTTGGCCTTCGCATTATGCTTGTAATTAATTTCTATCAGGTCTTTCACTAGGAAAGTATTACTTTCATAAATTAATCATGGCCATATTAAGTTTTGTCATCTGCAGATGAGTTTTTACTTTGCTGATTTGCTGAAAACACTTGACCAAAATATCTCAACAAAAAGATGGACTATATTGGACTTGCAAAAAGGACTGTGACTACACTAAGTCCAGGTATTAATACCTCCAATCTCTGATCAAAAGAAAAGAATGATTTAGAAGACAATACTGGAGCCATTATTCCCAGTCCTTGAGCATAAAAAATGGACTAATAAAGACACAACCACTGGGCCCTGAGGCACAGAGACCATAGGTAAGACAATCTGAAAAAAAAAAGAAAGAAAGAGAATCTTTTAGGTAGACATTCACATAAACAGGTCATAAACGCCACTCTTTTTCTTTTAATATTTGGTAAAAAGTTATAAACCAATAAGAGGTCAGTAGCCACAGTGAAAGACCTAGGTCTGACATTTGCCCCTCCCTGAAAATATGCCAAACAATTCCAAGAGGGGCTATAGTTCAAAACGCACACTGGTCTTGAATGACCAATGTCCAAAAGAAACGGGAGGAGTGAGGCAGAGCCCCCGCAGTGCTGTATTCTTTACCTGGCTTCCTCCCCTACAATGTTATATTGAAAATTCAATCGTTTCCTTTGCTGCCCCCCTACCAGCTTTGCATTTCAATCCTGCTTTTGCTTGGAGGTTATACGTAAATCTCATTGCACCAGAGTAGTATGGTTAAGAATGTTGCTGACATAACTTGTATGAACTCCCTACTTGTAAACCCCTTTAAAAGTAACTTACCGGCCCGCCCTTGGTGAGCAGTCTTGGCAGCAGCAGCTCCAACTGACTTCATTTCCTTGTACAACAGAATAAAAAGTGCCTTTCTTGTTCTCCCACCTCGGTCTCTCGTTTATTGGCCAATATGGGTCATGCTGAGTAAGAACCTGGGGTTTCCACCCAGCAACATCAGGATCTGCTTCTGAGAACCCATCGACAGCTAATCTATGGGAAAGGACACAGAATTTGCAATCAGGAGACCTCAACCAACTGGGAGGATGTGTGTGGAGGAGACTATGGGGAATCCAGGAGCTGATGGGGCAGGGGTATCAGGATTAGAAGGCATTATCTCTGACCTGGGAGTTGCAGGCAGCAGGGGAATCTCCAGAGACTCCACAAAGTGCCTACCAGAGAAAGAGTCCTTTCTAATCTCAGGCCAGGCCAAAGATCATGAAGCCATATGTTGACATGACCAGACAAGTAAGAATTTTCCTGACCCCCTTTCTCCTCTCCCTTCCACACTCCTTTCGCCATTGCTCCACAATCTCCAAAGAAGTCAGAATAGCAGCTCTCAGTGAGAAAGAGAAGGTCATCCCCTCCCAAAGCCAGTGGCCCTGCTTGCAGTTGACCCCAGCTAGGTGGGGATGGGAAGAAAAAGTCTTACCTTGGAAAAAGACTTAAGTGTGGACTAATATATTTGGACTGTACATTCTAATTTCTGAATCAAGACTGTTTTGCACCTTAAAGGGACCATGGGGATTTCTCTTGCCTCAGATGACCAGTGGAGTCATGGAGACCGCTTGAGTTTTCCCAGGAATGAGGAAGGGACAACTCTCCAACGAGAATTAAGAAAGGTCAGTGAGAGACAATGATAAAGTTACTCTTATGATTATTCCTCACAAGTCAAGAATGTTCAACATACAAGTTACCCACTGTCATGGATTGAATTTATCCCCCAAAAATATGTGTCAACTTGGTTAGGCCATGATTCCCAGTGTAATGTGATTGTCCTCCAGTTTGTGATTGTAAGTTTATGTTAAGGAGGATTAGGGTGGGATTGTAACACCCTTACTAAGGTCACATCCCTGATCCAATGTAAAGGGAGTTTCCCTGGAGTGTGGCCCACATCATCTTTTTTCTTACAAGACATAAAACGAAGGGGAAGCAAGCAGAGAGGGGGGACATCATGCCACCAAGAAAGAAGCACCAGGAGCAGAGTGTGTCCTTTGGACCCAGGGTTCGTGTGTGGAGAAGCTCCTAGTCCAGAGGAAGATTGATAACAAGGACTTTTCTCCAGATCCGACAGAGAGGAAAAGCCTTCCCCTGGAGCTGACGCCCTGAAATGGACTTCTAGCCTACTAGACTGTAAGAAAATAAATTTCTCTTTGTTAAAGCCATCCACTTGTGGTATTTCTGTTATAGCAGCACTAGATAACTAAGACACACACCTAATCAATATTAGACTTTGGTATTATTGCTCCCATTTGTACTGTAATTGATTTGCTAGATTTAATGTTCCTAAGACAGACATGGAAACCCTGGTAGCGTAGTGGTTAAGTGCTATGGCTGCTAACTAAAATGTCGGCAGGTCTAATCCACCAGGCTTTCCTTGGAAACTCTATGGGGCAGTTCTACTCTGTCCTACAGTGTCGCTATGAGTTGGAATCGACTCAACGGCAATGGGTTTGGGGTTTGGGGGGGTGGTTAAGACAGACATGATGGCAACAGGAATGCTCAGCTAAGAGTGGAGGCAGAAAGATCAGCTAGGAGGCTGCTGCAGTAAGAGACAATATGGCAGACCCTCGAGATTGGCTACCCAAAACCATCTGCCTCTTTTCTCCTGTCTCCCTCTGCTATATATGATGGAAAGTTAAATGCTCACCTCCCCAGACTACCCTGAGGCTACTGAGAGTTATTCAACACAGTTCTGTCCAGTGAGATACAGATGGAAGGCCCTGGGGAGGGCTTCCCTTCTCTAATAAAAAGGCAAAGGCTCTCAGAAGGAATTGTGGCCTGGGATGTGGAAGTGATGGTTAGAGAAGCAGCAGCTATCTTGTGACCATGAGAACTAATGCCAACGCTGAGGATGGTGGAATAGAAAAAGTATAAGGAGTCAGGGTCCCTGCTGATATCTTGGACCTCTGTTCCATTCCTGGACAACCTATCCCAGACTTCTTTTTGCACATGACAAATACACCTCTTATTGTTTTAAGCCACTGTAGCAGAGTTTTCTGTTACTCATTGCTAGCTGATAGGAATGAGGAGGGCCTGACATAGACAGGTTGTGGAGAGACCAAAGGCATATCTGTGGGCAATACTTAGGAGGTGGAATTAACAAGACTTGATGCCTGATTGGACATGAGGAAGGAGGGAATCAGAGATGAAAAGAGTAAATATCCTTCCCAGGATAAGGAATGTACGAGTAGAAACAGATTTTAGTGGGCAGAAGTAAATAATCATCACTAAAATAAATGCTGTGTACTGTGATATTAACATCCCTGGGTGGTGCAAATGGTTAGTAGCACTTGACTACTAACCTAAAGATTAGTGGTTTGAACCCACGCAGCAGCTCTGCAGAAGAAAGGCCTGGCAATCTGCTTCTGTAAAGATAACGGCCAAGAAAACCCTGTGGGGCATTTCTACTCTGTAGCACATGAGGTTGCCATGAGTCAGAATCAATTCAACAGCAACAAGTTTGGTTTGTTTTTTTATTGTGATATTATGTGGGATTTTTCCTATTGTCCCAAAATTGTGTATAAACCCCAAAACTGGGGACAATGGGCACTTCAATACCCTCACATTCTAAAGAAAGCTGTGACATAGCCATGCAGGATGAGCTAAGAGGTGACAGAAGAATCTCTACTCCCCAATCATTACCCCGCCTTAACCCCTCCAGCCTATATTAGCAGAAAACCAAAAAAAAAAAAAAAAAAATTACTGTCGAGTCAATTCCAACTCATAGAGACCCCATGTATTGCAGAGTAGAACTGCCCATGTGTGCAGAGTAAAACTGTGCTCCATAGGGTTTTCCATGGCTGTGACCTTTTGGAAGCAGATTGCCGGGACTTTCTTCCGAGATGCCTCTGGATGAGTTTGAACTGCTAACCTTTTAGTCAATAGTTGAGTCGTTTGTGCCACCCAGGAACTCTTATAATAGCAGAAGACCTAGGAGTCTTAAAACTAGAGGGGCAGTGGCTGTAACTTCCTTTCCTGATGCCCAGTCCTTGCCCCCACCCAGGCCAACTTCAAGAAAACCACTTACAACAATTAGGGCTGTGTCTTCTTTTGGGTTCTCCCAGACAGAGACCTTGAGACAAGGATTCAAGGACAAGTGGTTTACTTGAGAGATGATTCCAGGAAACACCAGCAGGGGCACGAGGAAGAGAGAAAAAGAAGAGAAGGCAGTGAAAGGGTGCTGTTATTAGCAGTAAAATGGTACTGTTATTAGCAAGTGACCACTGTGGATCAGAGGAGATTCATCTGGCAGGAGAGCACTAACAGCCATGAAGAAGAGGCATCTCAGAATCATCCCACCCAAGGGCAAGGGATTCCCCAGCACTCATCAGTCATTGGTTGAGGATTTCTGCTGGGTGTTAATTCACTGGCACTTCCGGCCTGTCACTCCTGCCCAAGGGGCTCTGGCCACCAGAGAAAGCTCGTGGGCAAATAGAAGCATGGGCTGCCCCGGGAAGACAGCCAGTGAGCACTTGAGAAAGGAATGTGGCCATGTGGGTGTGAACCTGGACCTATATTTATGTAGCCAGCATTCCGACCTGCTCCCTAAGTCTAACTGGACAGGGGAGAAGAGAATTGGAGAGAGAGCGCGGGAGGAAGGGCTTGGCAGTGGGGCAGCCTCGCTCCCATGTCAGTGTCCCAAGTATGCAGGAGTTTCCCACAGGCTGAGAGAACATCACAGAAGGGAGCAAGTTTTGCAGCCTTCTTAGTCCCCACCTGTTCTGGATTTAATTATGTCCCCAGAAAATACGTGTTGTAATTCCTAACCTCTATGTCTATGTTAATGAGGCAGAATTAGTGTGGGGTGTATCTTGAGTCAATTTCTTTTGAGATATAAAGAGATTAAATAAGTGAGCAGAGAGAGAGATGGGGTAAGATAGATGCCAAGACACACAGAGATCGCCAAGGAACCAGGAAGCAGAAGTTGAAGAGACAAAGACCTTCCTCCAGAGCCAACAGAGAGAGAAAGCCTTCCCCTAGAGCTGGCACTCTGAATTCGGATTTCTAGCCTCCTAAACTGTGAGAAAATAAATTTCTGTTCGTTAAAGCCATCTGCTTGTGGTATTTTTGTTATAGCAGCGCTGGACAACTAAGACACCACCCAAGAGGGCTGGCCACCAGGCAAGGTGACCAGAGCAGCAAGAAGTAATGGAGGCTGAGGGGTGGTCAGAGGGCTTCCACTGGAGCCAGCTCCCACGTCAGACAGCAGGAGAGTAGGGGGTCCCCATGGGGCCCTCTGAGGAATCCACACAGGGCACCTCAACAGGGCCAGTATTTTGCTCTTTTCTCACACCCTTCCCTGCCCCCCTCCCAGTGCAGGTTCCTAGGGTCGCAGGTCAAGCCTACACTGGAGGAAGGGAGGAGAATAGCATTAAGTGGAATATGGAATTGAAGTTCTTAGCTGCAGATGATCAAAAAGCTATGGGACCTACCTTCGATATTGTTAGAAGGATATTTTCCAGTTTCAGCTTTTTTCACTTGCTGTCAAGTCAATTCCAACTTGTGGCAACCCCGTGAGTCAGAGTAGAATTGTGCTCCGTAGGGTAGATCAGAAATAGATCACCAGGCCTTTCTTCTGAGGCACCTCTGGGTGGACTCGAACCTCCAACCTTTTGATCAGTAGCCAAGCTCGTTAACTGTTTGTACCATCCAGGGAGTCCGTTAGGAGAAGATAGAGCATATGGCGCCCCTTCCTGTTCAGACTGCTCAATGCATCAATTAGATATTGAAGACCAGAAAAAGAGTCAGGTGCTTCTCATACATGAGCCCATTTAATCCTCTGGACTACCTGATCGGGAATGTGTTACTGTCCTTATGTTAAAGCTGAGAAGCATCAGGCTTAGAGAAGTTACCCAGTTTGCTCAGGATCGTACAGGCAATACGTAGCAGAGCCTAAATTCAAACACAGGGAGGTCTAACTTTTAGTTTAATTGTGGATGCCTTGTTCATCAACTGGTAAATGGATAAACAAATTGTGGTATATCCATGCAATAGAATACTAAACCAAAACCAAACCCACTGTCATCGAGTCAATTCTGACTCATAGCAACCCCATGTGTGGAGAGTAGAACTGCCCTATAGGGTTTCCAAAGTTGTAATCTTTACAGAAGCAGACAGCCATATCTTTCTCCCATGGAGCAGCTAGTGGGTTCTAACCGCTGACCTTCCGTTAGCTGCCAAGTGCTTAACCACTGCCCAACCAGGGCTCCCCAGTGAATGCAGGTTTGCATTATTCCAGGGCCTTCATGTGGAAAGAAAGAATACAAAATTATAAATGCAAATTTGGGTACAAAAGTAGAGGAGATCTGTGCAGGTGAGAGACCCTGATGTTTCAATTTCTTGAGTTTTTATAGAAATTTCGCCTCTGACCACACCTAAATTCCAAGAGGAAAAAGTAATTCTGAGCTGGGACAGCAGCGCCCTCTAGTGGATATGCGGAGGAAAGTCTCAAAGAGCCCAGAGCTTTTCGGTGGATAGCGGAACATTGTCTGATACAGTGCCGGTTGATGAGCCCCTCAGGTTAGAAGGCACGACACGGTGGCTACAACAGTGGGCTCAAGCATAGCAAGGATTGTGAGGATGGCGCAGGACCAGGCAGTGTTTCGTTCTGTTGTGCATAGGGTCACTATGAGTCAGACCGACTCGACAGCATCTAACAATAACAACAACAGGTATTTTAAGCCAGACAAGTAAATTGGCTGTAAGCTTCTTGAAAACTTTCTTATTCGCCTCTACACCCACAAGGAGCCCTGGTGGCGCAGTGGTTATGCACTCGGCTGCTAACTGAAAGGTCAGCGGTTGGAACCCACCAGCTGCTCGGCAGGAGAAAGATGTGGCAGTCTGCTTCCAGAAAGATTTACAGCCTTGGAAACCCTATGGGGCAGTTCTACTCTGTCCTATAGGGTGGCTATGAGACAGAATCAACTTGAGGGCAGTGGGTAGTCTACACTCACAGACAACATTGGAGTTGTATAATTATCTTTAGAGACTCAGAGATCAGTGTCCAGATGTGCAGTTACTTGTATTTTGATCTGCGACAGGTAACTCACCTCTCAAGGACCCTGGTGGCACAGTGGTTAAGTGCTTAGCTGCTAATTGAAAGGTATTCGGTTCGAACCCACCAGCCACTGAGTTGCAATCGACTCTACGGCAGTGGGTTAACTTACCTCTCTGAGCTTTAGTTTCCTTTCCAGTAAATAAGTTGCATCTTAATAAGGTTAAAAAAGCGTATAAGTATCTACTTCAGAGAGTGGTTGTAGGATTAAATAAGATGACTTGCATGTAGATGTTTTATAGAAAGGACACTTTCATACGCCAGTTATTTTTTAAGGAAAATATATCAGTGTTGATGTATTTTTCTGCTTCTGAATCAACTGTTTGGAAGAAATCACCCTTCTATGCACTCAAGAAGGAACCCTGCTGGTACAATGGTTAAGTGCTTAGCTGCTAACCGAAAAGTTGGCAATTTGAATCCCCTGAGCGGCTCCACGGGAGAAAGACCTGGCAATCTGCCCCCTTAAAGATTACAGCCAAGAAAACCCTATCAGTCAGTTCCACTCTGTCACATGGGATCGATGTGAGTCAAAAATAGACTCGACATCACACAGTATCAACAATAGGCTTCTAAAGGAGCCGTGGTAGTGCAAGTGGTTAAGTGCTCGGCTGCTAACCGGAAGATTGTTGATTCGAACCCACCCACTGGCTGCTCGGGACAAAGATCTTGCAATCTGCTCCCATAACGATTACAGCAAGAAAACTCTACAGGGCAGTTCTACTCTGCATGAGGTCACTATGAGTTGAAATCAACTTGATGGCACCCAACAATGTCGTGCGCTCAAGAAGGACCACCCCGGGCCCCAGTTACGTCGTGCAGTGGAGAGATAGAGTGTCTGTGTGTGTATCTCAGGCACTACCCTGTGAGCCCCAAAGGCAGGAATGGGAATTCATTCGTCTCCTATTCCCACCTGTACCTCCCTGTCTGAGGGGGCATTACAGGCTCTAGAAAAGGTCACTGCATAAATGAATGATGGGAGAATTAAACAATGAATGACCTGAATGACAACGGAGCTAAATGAGCCTTTTCTTTTCTTTTTTTCTTCTGTCTTTATATATCCACCACGTGTCTGTCAGTTTGTCATACTGTGGTGGCTTGTGTGTTGCAGTGATACTGGAAGCTTTGCCACAGGTATTTCAAATACCAGCAGGGTCACCCTTGGCGGACACGTTTCAGCAGAGCTTCCAGACTACGACAGACTAGGAAGAAGGACCTGGCATTCTACTTCTGAAAAAATTGGCCAGTGAAAACCTTACAAATAGCAAAGGAACATTGTCTGATATTGTGCCAGAAGATGAGCCTCTCAGGTTAGAAGACACTCAAAGTATAACTGAGGAAGAGCTGTCTCCTCAAAGTAGAGTCAACCTCAGTGACGTGGATGGAGTCAAGTTTTCGGGACCTTCATGTGCTGATGTGGCACAACTCAAAATAAGGAGAAACAACTGCAAACATCCATTATTAATTGGAATGTGGAATGTACAAAGTATAAATCTAGGAAAACTGGAAGTCGTCAAAATGAAATGGAACCCATAGACATTGATATCCTAGGCATTAGTGATCTGAAATGGACTGGTACTGGCAATTTTGAATCAGACAATCATACGGTTTACTATAGTCAGAATGACAAATTGAAGAGGAATGGCATCACATTCGTCATCAAAAAGAACATTTCAAGATCTACGCTGAAGTACAATGCTGTCAGTGATAGGATAATATCCATACGCCTACAAGGAAGACACAGTTAATATGACTATTATTCAAATTTACACACCAACCACCAAGGTCAAAGATGAAGAAATTTAATATTTTTACCAACTTCTGCAATCTGAAATTGACTAAATATGCAATCAGGATGCACTGATAATTACTGGTGATAGTAATGCGACAGTTGGAAACAAAGAAGAAGGATTGGTAGTCAGAAAATATGGCCTAGGTGATAGAAACTATGCCGGAGATTGCATGACAGAATTTTGCAAGATTAATGACTTCTTCATCGCAAATACCTTTTTCAACAACATAAATAGCAACTACACACGTGAACCTCGCCAGATGGAATACACAGGAATCAAATTGACTACATCTGTGGAAAGAGATGATTGAAAAGCTCGATACCATCAGTCAGACAAGGCCAGGGGCCAAATGTGGAACACACCATCAATTGCTCACATACAAGTTCAAGCTGAAGTTGAAGGAAATTAGAACAAGTCCACAAGAGCCAAAGTATGACCTTGAGTATATCCCACCTGAATTTAAAGACCGTCTCAAGAATAGATTTGACACATTAAACACTAATCACTGAAGACCAGACAAGTTGTGGAATGACATCAAGGACATCAGACATGAAGAAAGTAAGAGGCCATTAAAAAGACAGGAAAGAAAAGACCAAAGTGGATGTCAGGAGAGACTCTGAAACTTGCTCTTCAATGTAGGGTAGCTAAAGTGAAAGGAAGAAACGATGAAGTAAAAGAGCTGAACAAAAGATTTCAAGGGTAGCATGAGAAGACAAAGTAAAGTATTATAATGACATGTGCAAAGACCTGGAGATAGAAAACCAAAAGGGAACAACACGCTTAGCATTTCTCAAGCTGAAAGAATTGAGGAAAAAATTCAAGCCTCAAGTTGCAGTATTGAAGGATTCTACGGGAAAAATATTAAACGATGCAGGAAGCATCGAAAGAAGATGGAAGGAATACATAGAGTGACTACACCAAAAAGAACTGGTCGACATTCAACCATTTCAGGAGGTAGCATAATGATCAAAAACCAATGGTACTGAAGGAAGAGGTCCAACCCGCACTGAAGGCATTGGCAAAAAATACTCCATGAATTGATGGAATACCAATATTTCAACAAATGGGTGCAGCGCTAGAAGCACTCACTCGTCTATGCCAAGAAATTTGGAAGACAGCTACCTGGCCAACCAACTGGAAGAGATCCATATTTGTACCTATTCCAAAGCAAGATGATACAACAGAATGTGGAAATTATCAAATAATATAATTAATATCACACCAAGTAAAATTTTGCTGGAGATCATTCAAGAGCAGCTGTAGCAGTACATCGAGAGGGAGCTGCCAGAAATTCAAGTCAGATTCAGTAGAGGACATGGAACCAGGGATGTCATTGCTGATTATCAGATGGATCCTGGCTGACAGTAGAGAATACCAGAAAGATGTTTACCTGTGTTTTATTGACTATGCCAAGGCATTCAGCTGTGTGGATCATAATGAATTATGGACAACATTGCGAAGAATGGGAATTCTAGAATACTTAATTGTGCTCATGAGGAACCTGTGCATAGTTGTCTTAGTTATCTAGTGCTGCTATAACAGAAATATCACAAGTGGATGGCTTTAACAAAGAGAAATTTATTTCTTCACAGTAAAGTAGGCTAAAAGTCCAAATTCAAGGCATCCACTCCAGGGCAGCCTTCTCATCAATGTTCCCCTGGACTAGGAGCCTCTCCGTGCAGGGACCCCAGGTTCAAAGGACACACTCCGCTCCTGGCACTGCTTTCTTGCTGCTATGAGGACCCCCTGTCTCACTGCTCACTTCTCTCTTGTATCTCAAGAGATTGCCTCAGGACACAATCCAATCTTGTAGATTGAGTCCTGCCTTACTAACACTACTGCCACCCATCCTCCCTCATTAACATCACAGAGGCAGGATTTACAACATATAGGAAAATCACACAATACCAGGAATCATGGCCCAGCCAAACTGATACACACATTTTTGGGGGGACATAATTCAATCCATGACAATAGACCATGAGACAGTTGTTCGAACAGAACAAGGGGATACTGCGTGGTTTAAAGTCAAGAAAGGTGTGGGTCAGAGTTATATCTTTTCACCATACTTATTCAATCTGTATGCTTAGCAAATAATCTGAAAAGCTGGACTATATGAAGAACATGGCATCAGGATTGGAGGAAGACTCATTAATAACCTGCGATATGCAGAAGACATGGCCTTGCTTGCTGAAAGTGAAGAGAACCTGAAGTACTTACTGATGAAGATCAAAGACCACAGTCTTCAGTATGGATTACACCTCAACATAGAGAAAACCAAAATCCTCACGATTGGACCAATAAGCAACATCATGATAAATGGAGAAAAGATTGAAGTTGTCAAGGATTTCATTTCACTTGGATCCAAATTCAGCACCCATTTAAGCAGCAGTCAAGAAATCAAAAGATGCATTGCCTTGGGCAAATCTGCTGCAAAGACCTCTTTAAAGTGTTAAAAAGCAAAGATGTCACTTTGAGGACTAAGATGTGCCTGACCCAAGCCATGATGTTTTCAATCGCCTCATAAATGCATGTGAAAGCTGACCAATGAAGAAAGAAGATGGAAGAAGAATTGATGCATTTGAATTACAGTGTTGCTGAAGAACATTGAATATACCATGGACTGCCAGAAGAACCAACAAATCTGTCTTGGAAGAAGTATAGCCAGGATGCTCATTAGAAACAAGGATGATGAGACTTTGTCTCACATACTTTGGACGTGTTGTCAGGAGGGACTAGTCCCTGGAGAAGGGCATCACGCTTGGTTAAGTAGAGGGTCAGCAAAAAAGAGGAAAACCCCCAACGAGATAGATTGACACAGCGGCTGCAACAATGAGCTCAAGCATAACAAGGATTGTGAGGATAATGCAGGACTGAGCACTGTTTCATTCTGTTGTACATGGAGTCACTATGAGTTGGAATCGACTCGATAGCACCTAACAACGATAACAACAACCTTTATATTTTGGGATAATTTTGGATTTTACAGAAAAGTTGCAAGAACAGTGCAAAGAATTCTCATGTACCTTCCACCCAAACTCCCCAAACGCAAACCTTTCACCACATGTACTTTAGCCTTCTCTCTATTCTCTCTCAATATGTGAGTAAGCATAGATTGTCTTCCGAACCATCTGGCATATGTTATACACGTGATGTCCGTTTGCTCTTAAATCTTCAGTGAATATTTCCTAAAAACAAGGACATTCTCTCACATGACCATAGGTCAATGATCAAAACCCCATTGCCGTCGAGTCGATTCTGACTCAGAGTAGAACTGCCCCATAGGGTTTCCAAGGAGCGGCTGGTAGATTCAAACGGCCAACCTTTCCGTTAACAGCCAAACTCTTAACAGCTGTGCCACCAGGAATCCAAAACACATGACAATTGAATGCAATGCCTGATCCTAGATCTTCATTATTGGGACTGTTGGAGAAATGTCAATTAGGTTGGTGGATTATAGTTTTGTATTTTTGTTAAGTGGCTGATTTTAATCATTGAGGAGCCACTGGCAACAAGTTTGGTTTATGGGTCATGTGTTTTTAGTCTATTTTTGTCTACGTATTCAATTTCCTAGTAAAATTATGTTTCATATAGGGGGGTTGTAGTAGTTTGTGCTTTTTGAAGAATTAGTTCATTTGATCTAGGCTGTCAAATTTATGTGTGTAGAGTTGTTCATCGTATTCCCTTCTCATCCTTTTGATGTCTGCAAGGTCTGTTGTGATATAGCGATATCCTCAGTTTCATTCCTGATAACAGTAATCTGTATCTTTGCTCTTTTTTTTTTTTTTTTGGTCAGTCTTGGTAAAGGTTTCTCAATTTTATTGATCTTTTCAAAGAATCAGATCTGTGTTTCATTGATTTTCTGTATTGTTTTTCTGTTTTCCATTTTATTGATTTCTACTGTTTATATCCTTTCTTCTGCTTGTTTTGGTTTCGTTTTCTTTTTCTAGGTTCTTGAGGTGGGAGTGTCAATTATTGATTAGGGATCGTTCATCTTTTCTAAGGTATGTATTTAGTGCTATAAATTTTCCTCTCGGTTGTGCTTCAGCTATTTTGATACATTGTGTTTTCATTTACATTCAGTTCAATGTTTTTGTTTTTTTTAATTTCCTTGAGACTTCCTCTTTTCCTCAAGAATTACTTAAAAATGTGTTCTTTACAAAAGGACAAACATTGTATAAGACCACTATTATAAGAACTCAAGAAAAGGTTTAAACACAGAAGAAAACATTCTTTGATGGTTATGAGGGTGGGGACGGAGGGTGAGGGTTATTTACTAACTAGATAGTAGACAAGAATTATCTCAGGTGAAGGGAAGGACAGCACACACTACAGGGGAAGTCAGCACAACTGGACTAAACCAAAGGTAAGAAGTTTCCTGAATACAACCAAACACTTTAAGGGACAGAGTAGCAGGGGGTGGGGGTCTAGGGACCATGCTTTCAGGGAACAACTGGGTCAATTGGCATCACAAAGCTTATTAAGAAAATGTTCTGCATCCTACTTTGGTGAGTGGCATCTGGGGTCTTAAAAGCTTGCAAGCGGCCGTCTAAGATGCATCAGTTGGTCCCAACCACCTGGAGTAAAGGAGAATGAAGAACACCAAAGACACAAGGAAAGTATTAGCCCAAGAGACAGAAAGGTCCACATAAACCAGAGACT
>NW_004443963.1:13229788-13246223 GCF_000243295.1 Trichechus manatus latirostris
TCACAGTATGGGGAGAGCAATTAGGGTCACATAACAATGTGTGTGTAAATTTTTGTATGAGAGACTAACTTAAAATATACACTTCATTTAAACTACAAAAAAAAAGATGTTATTTAGTTTTTAACTGTATGGAAATTTTCCTGATATCTTTCTGCTGTTGATTTCTAGTTTGATTCCATTGTGGTTCATGAACATACTCTACATGATTTCAATTATTTTAAATTTGTTGAGATTTGTTTTATGGCCCAAGATGTGGCCTGTTGTTGTTAGTTGCTGTTGAGTTGATTCCGAGTAGAACTGTATGCCATAGGGTTTTCAAGGCCGTGACCTTTTGGAAGCAGATCACCAGGCCTTACTTCTGAGGTGCCTCTGGATGGGTTTGAATTGCCAGTCTTTCAGCTAGTAGTCCAGTGCTTAACCATTTGCTCCACCCACGGACTCCTAAGATGTGGTCTATCTCGATATATATTCCATGGACACTTGAAAATAACGTGTAGTCTGCTGTTGTTGGGTGGAGTGTTCTCTAAATGTAGGTAAGATCCTGCTGGTCAATGGTAGTGCTGACTTTTTTTTTTAATATCTTTACTGATTTTCTAATTCCAGCAATTGCTGAGAGAAGAGTGTATAATTGTGGATTTGTCTATTTCTCTTTTTAGTTGTATCAGTTTTTACTTCATGTATTTTGCAACTATATTGATGGATGCTTACATATGTAAGATTGTTATATATTTTTGGTGGATTGGCCCGTTTGTCATTATATAATGTCCCTCTGTCTCTGGTGATTTTCTTTAAAGGACGCAATGGTTAAGTGCTGGACTGCTATCCCAAAGGTTAGCAATTTGAACCCACTCAGCGGCTCCAAGGGAGAAGGACCTGGCAATCTGCTCCTGTAAAGATTATAGCCAAAACTGTATGGGGTAGTTCTACTCTGTCAGATGTGATCTCAATGAGTTTAAATCAACTCCATGGCAACTAACAAAAACAACAAAGTATGCTTTCCTTTCATTAGTGTATGCATGATGTATCTTTTTCTAACCTTTTCCTTTCAACCTCCCTCTATCATATTTGAAGGGAGCTTCTTGTAGACACCATATAATTGGGTTACGTTTTTTAATCCACTTTTTAATCTCTATTTTTAATTGATGCACTTAAATCCTTTATATTTTTAATGGAATTACTGATATGTTAGGACTTAAGTCTGCCGTTTTATTTTTTTGCCTTCTGTGTGTTCTGTTTTTCATTTCTCAGTTTTATTTTTCCTGCCTGCGTGTGGGTTACTTGAACATAGAATTCCATTTGCTTTCTCTGTAGTTTCGTTAGTATATCTCTTTGTATATCTTTATTAGTGGTTGCTCTAGGTATTACATTACATATACATAACTTATCACAGTCTATTGGTGTTGTCGTTTTACCAGTTCAAGTGAAGTATAGAAATCTTACTTCCCTTTACATACTTTTACCCTCTCTTCTCCTCCTTAAATTATATTTGTGGTGCAATGGATCATTTTAATATAGCCTTTCTAGCCATGGTCTAGATTGGGTGATTGTGGCCCGCCAAGGGCACTGGACATCTTGCTAATAATGCAAATGAGGTACATGGCACTCTTGTAGAGATGGGACCATGCAAATAAGGTGTATGGAACCCTAATGAGGGGATTGGTCAGTTTGGCCATCCCACTGAGCTTAAAATGAGCCATCCCAGAGGAGGACAGGGGGAACCTGCACTGAGAACCTCCTAGACCCAGGAAACAGAGAGAGAGCTGCAACACTAGAGACGGTGCAAGATGGTGAGAGGCAGTGACAGAGAAATGGCAGCAGCAGAACCAGGAGATTGGCATGAGAAGGCACCTTGGGCTACCCGGCACACAGAGCAAGGTGGTTACAGTGGGTATGTTGACCCACGGAGAGAGACAGTTGAGCACCTTCGAGCAAGAGGCTTACTGGTGGAGAAGAGGGCAGAGCTAAAGAGCTTTGTAACTCTTGCCCAAGCAAGGCAGAGGTTGGGCCAAGGGGCCAAAGGGCCAAGGGCCAAGGGCCAAGGGCCAGAGAGACACTTGCCTGCGGGCACGGCTGAGAAGAGTCTGTCCTGATCAAAGAACTGCATCCTGAGTCATTCCTAATCCTGAATTGTAACCTGTTACTTCCCTGATAAACCCTGTCTTGGTTATCTAGTGCTGCTGTAGCAGAACTACCACAAGTGAATGGGTTCAACAAATAGAAGTTAATTCTCTCACAGTCTAGTAGGTTAGAAGTCCAAATTCAGGGCATTAGCTCCAGGGGAAGGCTTTCTCTCTCTGTTGGCTCTGGAGGAAGGTCTTTGTCATCAATCTTCCTCTGGATTAGGAGCTTCTCAGCACAGGGACCCCAGGTCCAAAGGACATGCTCTTCTCCTGACACTACTTTCTTGGTGGTATGAGGTCCCCATGTCTCTCTGCTCACTTCTCTCTTTTATATCTCAAAAGAGATTGGCTTAAGACACAATCTAACCTTGTAGATTGAGTCCTGCCTCATTAACATAACTGCCACTAATCTCATCTCATTAACATCATAGAGATAGGATTTACAACACATAGGAAAATCAGATCAGGTGACAAAATGGTGGACAATCACACAATACTAGGAATCATGGCCTAGCCAAATTGATATGCATATTTTTGGGGGACACATTTCAATCCATGACAAACCCCATAAATGGTCTGCAAGTTCTGTGTGGCCATTGCAACAAATTATCAAATATAGCATAGAAGTAGAGAGTGTCATGGGAGGGATGGCTGGTGTCAAAACCGGTAAAAAAGATGGAGGGTAGAGGTACATCTGATCTCTACTTCATACCAATCAGCCTTGGGCTGTTGATGCCAATAATGATTCTCTCTCCTTCCCCTTATGAAGTTAAATGAGGAGGTCTGACACTGTTGCCTCGCTGTTTTTACAGTTGGCACCATTTTTTTTTACAGTATTTAAAATAACCTAATTGTCTTAAATATTTTCTCTGCATACATTTAAAACCACATCAGACAGGTCTATAATTTCTGCTTCAACTATCAAACATAATTTAGAAGACTCAAGAGGACGAGGAAAGTCTCATGTATTCGCCCAATTCTTGTATACTCTGTTCTTCCCCTCTCCCCCACTTGATGTTTCAAGATTCCTTCTTTTATCATTTCCTTTCTGTTTAGAAAAATTCCTTTAGCCATTCATTTAGGATAGGTCCTTCATTTGAAAATGTCTTGATGTCCCCTTTATTCCTGATGGATATTTCTACTGTATACAGGAATCTAGGTTGACAGTTCTTTTCATTTGTTGTTGTTGGATGTCATCAGGTCAGCTTGAACTCATAGTGACCTTATGTATAACAGAACGAAACGTTGCCTGGTCTTGCACCATCTTCACAATAGTTCCTATGTTTAAGTCCATTGTTGCAGCCACTGTGTCCATCCAACTCATTGAGGGTCTCCTTTTTCACTGACCCTCTACCAAGCATGATGTCCTTCTCCAGTGATTGGTCCCTCCTGATGACATCTCCAAAGTAAGCAAGATGAAGTCTCACCATTGTTGCTTCTAAGGAGCATTCTGGTTGTTGCTCCACTTCCCATGGTCTCCGTGGTTTCTGATGGAAAATCTGCTCTTGTTCAGATTGTTTTTCCCTATAGTAAAAGGTGTCATTTTTCCTATAGGTGAGTGTTGTTTTTCTCTAGCCACTTTCAAGATTTTTTCTTTGTATTTAATTTTCGGAAGTTTAATTATGATGTATTTTGGCATTGATTTCTTTGGAATTATCTCTTTGGGGTTTGCTCAGCTTCTTGAATTTATAAGTTTATGCATTTTGCCAAATTTAGGAAGTTTTCAGCCATTATTTCTTTATGCACAGTAGTACCACCCTCTTTTTCCTCTTCTCTGGGATTCTGATAACATGAACATTAAATCGTTTGTTATAGTTCCATATATGCCTGAGATTCTGTTCATTTCATTTTTAGTCTATTTTCTGTCTGTTGTTCAGATTCGGTAATTTCTATTGTTCTCTCTTCAAGTTTCCAATTCTTTGCTCTGTTTCCTCCATTCTGCTGGTGAACTCATTCACTGAGTTTTTTATTTTGATTATTGTGTTTTGTCATTCTAAAATTTCCATTTCTCTCTATCTCCTTTATTTCTTTCCAAGGCTTTCTATTTCTTCACTCATTTTAGCATGTTTGTAGTTGCTTGCTGAAGCATTTTTATGGTGGCTGCTTTAAAATCTTTCTCTGGTAATTCTAGCATTTCTGTCATCTATTGGTTGTCTTTTTTTTTTCATTGAGTTTGAGATCTTCCTGGTTCTTGGTATGACAAGTGATGTTTTATTGAAACCTGGGTATTTGGGGTACTATATTATGATGGAAACCCTGGTGGCGTAGTGGTTAAGAGTTTGGCTGCTAACCATAAGGTCAGCAGTTCGAATCCACCAGGCACTCCTTGGAAACTCTATGGGGCAATTCTATTCTGTCTGTAGAGTCACTATGAGTTGGAATCAACTTGAAGGCAGTGGGGTTTTTTTGTTTTTTTGGGGGGGTTTTTTTGGTATATTATGATTGTCTGGATCTTATTTAAGCCTTCTGTTTTAGCTGACTTTCTCTGATGCTGCTCCAGCAAGGGAAGGAGGGGCACTGCCTCATTACTGCCAGCTAGGGGTAGAAGTTCAGATTGCCCACTCGGCTACCGTTGACACCTGAGAGGGATGATCTTCACTACTGCTGGTTTGAGGGTGGGAGTTCTGGCTCCTCAGTAGGGCTTCACTGATATTTCCCTTGCTAGGAGTTGGAGGAGTGCCTCATTACTGCTTCCCATGTGGCCTCCACTGACAGCAAGATGTGGAGGATGGCTTCATTACTTCTGAGCAGTGGTGAACGCCTAATTCTCCACTGTACCTCTTCTGATACCACACCAGCCAGAAGAGAGAGGGACATCTCAGTATTGCCAGTCGGGTGTGGAAGGCTAGGCTTCACATGTCCCATTGCTGTTGAGTTGATTCCAACTCATAGTGACCCTATAGGACAGAGTAGAACTTCCCCATAGGGTTTCCAAGGCTGAAATCTTTCTGGAAGCAGACTGCCACATCTTTCTCCCACAGAGCAGCTGGTGGATTCAAACCACTGACTTTGGTTAGCAGCTGAACAGTTGACTACTGTACCGCCAGGGTAGACTCTGCTAATATTGCAATGGGGGGGACCTCATTACCACCCAGCAGAGACGAAAGTCCCAGCTCCCTACTCAACCTTCTCTGATGCCAGTTGTGGGGTGAGAGGAGTGGTTGGGGCACCTAATGAGAGTAGAAGTCTAGGCTCCCCACTTATCCTTTGCTGGCATGGGTGAGATGGGACCACAGTTTTTTCTCTGATGTTGGATTAAGATATGCAATTCTGTTCTAAAAGTTCTCTGCCTTGCTATGAAGTATTGGTGGCTCAGTGGTAGAATTCTCTTCTTCCATGCAAAAGACCCAGGTTGGATTCATGGCCAATGCATCTCATGTGCAGCCACCATCCATCTATCAGCAGAGGCTTGCGTGTTGCTATGATGCTGAGCAGGTTTCAGCAGAGCTTCTAGACTGAGATGGACTAGGAAGAAAGGCTCGTGATCTACTTCCAAAAATCATCCAGTGAAAACCCTATGGATCACAATGATGCGATCCACAACCAATCATGGGGAGCAAGCAGGACTAGGCAGCATTTCATTCCACTGTGCATGAGGTCATCATAAGTTGGGGGCCAACTTGATGGTAGCAAACAACAATTCTGTCTTGCTGGGTGGCTCTTTTTCTGATCCTTTAGCTAGAGAGAGCACGCCTTTTTGTTTTGTTTTTTATCTGTGCCTGTTTTTGTTTCCAGGTTGCCAGCTTCTCCAGCTCCCTGTCCTGGGTATATGAGGCAAAAATAAAGCCCAAGGAACTCACCACCATGTCATTCTTTTGGTCCTGAGGTCCCTAGTCAGTCTGCCTTCTTCTCTCCACTTTTCAGAGTCTTATTTATTGTATATACAATGTCCAAGGTTTTTAGTTGTACTTAGTGGAACAAGTGTGGAAAAGTATGTCTTCCCAGGACCAGACAAACTTCTTGAGTATATAAATATTCTATTACATATATATGTAATATATATAAAATTATAATACATATAATCTTTCATGTCTCTACTTAACATGCTTAATCTTTCTCTGCCTTCTTAAACATATGGACTATAGTTATAATTACTGCTTTTAATGTCCTTGTCTTCTAATTCTGTCATCTGTGTCTCTTCTGGGTCTGTTTACAATAACCAATTTTTATGTGTCATATTTTCCTGCTTCTTTGCATGCCTGGTGATTTTTCTTTAATAGACTTTATTTTTTAGAGCAGTTTTTAATTTACAGAAAAACTGGGCAGAATACAGAAAGTATAAAAAGAGCCCTCTCTTCACCCTGGAAACTGTTTCTCCTATTATTAACATCTTGCATTTGTGTGATACATTTGGTAAGAACCAATACTGATACAGTATTGTTGACTAAAGCCCATAGTTTGCATTAGGGTTCACTATTTGTGTGTTGTACAGTTCTATAGGTTTTGACAAATGCATAATTTCATGTGTCCACCGTTACAGTATGTTGTAGAGAAAACTTAGATGCTGGTTCAAAGTAAAACAGAGATGTTTATTAAGGGTTTAAAGAACAGTTTGAGTCAAGAATTACACAACCCATTGAAATGAAAGCACAGAGTTTGAGGCATAATAATTACACAAATGTTTTGTAGGGTTCAGACAAAGAACAGGGCTTACAGTATTTTGATTGGTTAGTCTTTGATTGAGGTCACAAGAAAGATGAGTTAGAAGTGGGGAATAGACTTCTATTGGATAACTGGGTACAGAGGCTTACAGTGATTGATTTCAGGGACTAATTTACAGAAGTTATTATGCATAGTTATGCATCCTTCAGGAGGAGTCGTTAAAAACATCACTGGCTGATGTTAAACAGCTCTAACCAGATATCTCAGGGTTTCTGATTACTATTTGGTACTAGTACCTCATTTCGCAGAAACAGCTTGTTAAAACAAAACCCTTTTAAGTTGTCTGGAAAACTTTAGTAAGGCTAGTTCCAGGACCCTTTCAAAACAATTTTTTATTACGTCCTTGTCATAAAGAAATATTTCTTAGGCCCACTTTACACAAAAAGACACCTGTGTCAAGATTCTCTTCCTTAAAGTGTATTTCTTTTACATTCTGGCTTGACTGCAGAGTGAAACTCCCTCAGCTCCCATGTCTATTAGCAATTAAGGAGCCAAACTGCAGGGGCCTGTGAAAAGTCTGGGTTGACTCTGCTGAGAGCAGCTAGCAAGTAAAGAGTACAAGGTAGGCATGTAAAAAGGTCAGTTTAATTCAGCAAAACTGAGTTTAATTCAATCATTTAGTCCTGGTCAAAAAGGCTTCATGAGCTTCTCCTTTACAATTCACTCCTTTTGATCAGGGATTTTATTGAAGATCCTCTGATCAATTCAAGAAGTAGTTCTTCTGCATGGACTTAGTTTTAAATCGGCATTAGTTATGCTGTTCTTTGATAGCTGCTTGAACCAGCAAACATTTAATTCTTACCTACTATAGGGGAATTCTCATCTTCAGGGTGAGCTAGTCTCAAGTCACCCATAAAGCAGTAATTCATCTTCTGCAAGGAGTTTCTAGCCATAAGACAGCTTCAGTTTTTCTTCACCGTGCTATTGTAAAGCTCTTAAGGTGGTTAGGAGGATACTTAGTGGTTCAGAAAGCCTAGTGACCTTACCACATGGTTGAACTCAACCCAAGATTCTTCCAGTTCATTAGAGATGTTCATTGTCTCCACATACATTAGCCTGTGCATGGGCATCAGGTTGTTTCTCAGGGTCAAGGCATTAGTGGTTACTTTTATACAACATTTAATAGTGCTCATTACAATGACTATTAACGTTAAACCCATGATACCAGAGAACAGAATTGATCTAACTGAGGCACCTACTCTGTTGGGTAGCCAGCTGAACATATTAGAGAAGGAAAAACTGAAATGTGGTTTGTTCAAGAATGTATGACCAGGTGGCTTTTTGGTGCATTTTTACAATGTTATGTTTTATTTCCTCTGAAGTATTAATCTAGAAGTGGCATGAAGTATTAGCTATAGTGCAGACTTTTCTTTGTTGAGTTAACAAGAAATCTAGAACAATTTTTTTCAAGACAACTTTAGCCAGTGAATTTAATTTTTTGAGCAGTTGTGGAGTTAGCCATATCAGCAGCTGTTTGTTTTATTGCATCTGAGATATTTTTAATAGTGAGTTCTATAACTTTTTACCATGGCATGAATGTTTTCACAAAGGAAAACCTATATTCTGGGTTTTTGTAACTGGATTGTATCTATAGTTTACAGTTTTTGTTTTTTTAACAAATTTAGAGGGTTAGTCTAATGTAGACTTTTATTATAACAAGGGATGTCTAAAGGTACTCCTATGTGGCTTGAAGTACATTGGCCTGTTATATTTTAGCCACCAAACAGGATAGGGTCCAGCTATAGGGCTTATTATGTGGATTTGAATTGGTAAATGTGGGGTATCTTGATCATCCATATAAAAAAAAAAGAAAAATGTATCCATATGGGGCACGTATTATGCTAGTCCCAGTGTTTTTATCTGGGAAAGGGATGGTTTGATTTATTTGTTCAAGCCAATTTTCTGTCAAGGAGTTATTAAAAATAGGTAATCATCTTAATCTTAGCCAATCCCACATTGGAACATAAAAAGACTTTCCACACTGCAGGCATGCTGTTAAACTACCTGTAAAAACTGCATTTCAAAATATGGGGAGGGGGACATTATATGAAATTAAGTGTTCACTGGAGAAGTTAGCTGTTCTTAAATAGGCCCATTGCCAGCACTAAGCTTATACTCAGGAAAAAAAAAAAAAAAACCATCTACTGTAAAGATCATTCTTTTAAAGATAATCGTTAAATTCAAAACTTTTATCTTAAGACCTATTAAACAATGAATTATTTTAGATTTCAAAAGGTAATTATCTTAAAAGTAGTCAGCTATAAAAGTTACTTAAGTAGTCAAGACAACTTGTTTCTACAGAAGTAGAGCTATACATGATAAAATTGATATTAATTTTCTTTTTGTCCTCTTTTTGTATGGATTTGAAATCCATAGTAAAATGAAATAGTCAAGAACAATTTCCTGTGTAGATATTGTAGCATCTTTGCAAAATAAGCTATTACTGGAAGATCTGAATGACGTTAAGACAGAATGGCTTACAAAATCTACCATTAATTATTTATTTGCCTTTTAGGAACTTTATATTTAAATTGCTTTAGCCTTTAGATTTTTTTTTCTTTAGTACCTACAATTTAAAAGATTATGTCAATAGCTTACATTTACTTAAGAAAAGCTCATTAATATAAAAATATTAATTAAAAATAATATAGTAAGGCAACTTTAAAGGCTATAAATGTTACACGGGGGTAACAACATCTAGTAGAGCCATAAAGAATTAATACCTTAGAGGGAAATTTCTCCACTTAGGGATAAAGCAATTTAAATGTAATCTTATAAGGAATACCTATGCCAGTAAGAAAAGAAGTCCAAGGACTTTAAGCCTGCAAATGCATGGGAAAGAAAGGAGTGGACATAAATCAGAAAGCAACAAGTGGCAAAGTACTAGTTTATAAATTTCGGCTGATAAAAATAATTTTATTTTAAGAGCTATAAGTATCAAACAAACAGCAGCTACTTCAGGGGTTTCCATACAACATACCTTACTAGGAGAGAATACCAACTTGGTAAAGGATAATCAAGATAAATAGGAAAGTAAAGGTTATAAAGCATAGTCCAAAAATCTAATTTGCTTGCATGTAATCTTGTTCCATGGTCTTGGGCAGAGCTATCCACTTCTGTCAAAGTTGTCTGCTTCTGTTTACTGGGGTAGGTGAATTTAAGTTCGAGTCTTTTAGTTGGCTGGACAGTCCAAACAGAAGCTACAGTCTCCTTTAATTGGGAGAGGTATATTCAAGTCTTAACTCCCTGTAATTTAGTGGCATAAAGATTAGAAGGAGAACTGCATACGGTCTTTTCCAATGAGGCTCCAGGGAATCTTATAGCTGATGTTCTTTTTTAATATACATAGCTCCCTGGAACAGTATCAGACAGATTTTGGGATTTTTATTTCATTTGTTAAAGACATCTTTGGCTTATGAAAATATTCCTTTGAGCACTGGATTAAGGATTGATGATATTTAACAATATTAGAGTCAGGATAAGCAACATAGAAGAGGGCCATTTGGTTTCAGAAAAACTGCTTTTATCACAGTCATCTCAGCATTTATTTCTTGGAGTTCATAGGTGGAATTGTTTAAACATTATAATATCTTTTAATCTACAGGATATTCTGTAACCAACATGATGCTATCAGTTATTGAAAGAAATAACTAATTCTTATGTTAGAAGAGGGAAAGGAAAATAAAAATGGTTTGTTATATTTAAAAATTAGAACACTGAACATTAGTAATATTCTCATAAAAACCTTATGATAATTCTTTTAGCTTACTCAGTCCCATGTAGCTAATCTTGGTTGCATGTTATCCTGGATTAGCAGCAACTTGAAAAACCTCATCAGTTTCTACACAATAGTTCTAAAAATCCTGATCTAGTCCAAAAGCATCCATGTCTGAAATATTATAGGACTTTTTTCATAAGTTGATATAGTCCATTTGCTGTGGAAACATCATGTTCAAGCATTCTAGCAAGTTAGCAAAGTAAAACTTATCTGTAGATAACAAAACTTAATATGGCCATGATTAATTAATAATAATAATACTTCTTAAAAGCGAAATACTTGCTAGAAATTGCAAAAGTAATGCAAAACTAAATAAAGACAATTCAGACAAATCTGTAAAACATTATTTTCAAAGAGCTTCAGATATAACACATAATAATCTTAAGACACAATACCATGATAGTCGTAATATATCAAGAATATACCAAGATTATCACACTTCCAAACATTTGAAACAATGTTAATTTCCCCAGTTAAACCATTGGATTGATAATGCTAAATTTAAAAGAAATTAAGTTGCAACCAAGTTAGCAATTGAAATAATAAAATTATGATATAATATCATGTGTTTGTTTAGCATTGTGCAAATATTACTGACATAAATTTTAACTCAAAGAAAATTTGGCACTTTTTCTCATTCGACAACATGTTTTATGTAACTCATAACATATTAAATAAAATTTTTGTATTATTTTATAAAACAGAAACAAATCTTTTGAGGCTTTCCAAGAAGTTTTAAAGTTGTCAGAAGGTTATTATAGAACACCAAGAAACAATACTTGAGTTATTTAAATGAAAGATTTTAAAGGTAAAAACCTTTATTTTTAAAACCTCGTAGTTTGGTTTTAACTTAGGAATTTTATTTTAATGAGACTGAACCCTTGTTTTCAAGGCAGATTACACAAAGGATAAATTAACTCTTTAACCTAGTAATTAAAGAAAATTTTGTTATTTTTACAGTGGAAACCCAATTCTTTGTTTACATGTTACTTGATATTAAGGCTTTTAAAAATTCTTATGATTTAACTCATCAAACATTTAGTTACAATACAACAAGAGCCTTGATCATATGTCTTAGTCATCTAGTGCTGCTACAACAGAAATACCACAAGTGGATGACTTTAACAAAGAGAAATTTATTTCCTCACAGTAAAGTAGGCCAAAAGTCCAAATTCCATCAGCTCCAGGGGAAGGCTTTCTCTCTCTGTCGGCCTTCTTCTCATCAGTGTTCCCCCAAACTAGCAGCTTCTCCACCCAGGGACCCCAGGTCCAAAGGACACGCTCTGCTCCTGAAACTGCTTTCTTGGTGGTATGAGGTCCCCCTGTCTCACTGCTCACTTCTGTCTTTTATATCTCAAGAGATTGCCTCAGGACACAATCTAATCTTGTAGATTGAGTCCTGCCTTACTAACACAACTGCTGCCCATCCTCCCTCATTAACATCATACAGGCAGGATGTACAACACATAAGAAAATCACACAATACCAGGAATCATGGCCCAGCCAAACTGGTACACACATTTTTTGGGGGACATAATTCAATCCATGACATCATACTAAACAAAAAATCTTTAACAAACCTTCCAAATTCCTTGTCTTTGTTATATATATATTTTTATAGTATAATCCTTAAGCAGTAAATACATTCATTATTAAACTTAAATATGCATACACATAGCTTTTCTCTTTGGCATAAATTTAGCTGCCTTTCTTTAGTAACTTTAACTTTCTATTTAACTTTCTTATGACCTTCTATCATTTTCTATATCCATCTCAATTTTTCTTTTCTCTTTCTTAACTTGGAAAACTGGTCTCTTTCATTTTAGAACAAAATTACTATCTTTTCTTTTAACAAAACATACTCTATATATTCAATTCAGCTTAAGTTACTTAAAAAGATTCTAGAGCCTAATTTAAGTTGACATATTATAAAACAATAAAAACTTTATGAGAACAAATTTATCTTATTAATTCCTGGGAACATTAGGACTATTTAATTTATATAAGCACTTATGTATCATCGAAACAATTAGAGTAAATTCTCTGAAGAAATATTATAATCTAATTAAATAATACTATGCAGAGGTAGGTGGTTATTATATTTTCATAACTTTATTTTTGACATACTTTATGGAATTTTTTTGTGCATTGTTTTTCAATATACCAATTTACACTAAAGTTTTCACAGTGGCTATTAGAAGCTTAGGCACATTAAGCAGTTTCTCTAAGACTTAAAATACTCCTTCATGAGGAAAAAAAACTAACAACTTCTAGTCACAGCTTCTGAGACAAGACACACAAAAACTTAAACATGAAACAAGACAAACGATTACATAAATTTACTATTCTGTAAGGCTAGCTCAAATAACATGCAAGACATTCTTTTGGAATCTGATTTATTTTGACGGTGAGAGATCTAGTCTTTTATTTTAAATATTTTAATTTCTTTAATTGGAAAGTATTTGAAAGTGGTCAAAATGTTTGAGAGGATAAACAGCAAACAAAAACAGCACACTACAGTTTAAAGGAAAAATAAACTTAGGTTTCTCTCAGACAATTCTTATGCCAGCAGATGGTAGTGTTAATCTAAAAATTAAAGTACATTTCGCCTAAAACACAACAAAATTAAAACAAATAATGAAAATTAAATTATAGGGAGAAACCTTCAAACTGACTTTAATTTAGAGGCTCCTAGATTCTAACTCACTGAGCAGAAAACTCTAAATTCTTCTTAATGAGTGCATAATTGATTAATTGATATTTTCCGTACTCATTAAGAAGCCCTGATGGCGCAGCGGTTAAGAGCTACAGTGTGCTATGGCTGCTAACCAAAAAGGCCGGCAGTTTGAATCCACCAGCTCTCCTTGGAAACCCTATGGGGCAGTTCTACTCTGTCCTATAGGGTCACCATGAGTCGGAATAGACTCATTGTCAATGGGTTTGGTTTTTTGGTTTTATGCACTCAAGGAACCCTGGTGGTGCAATGATTAAACACTTAGCTGCTAACCAAAAGGTTGGCAATTCAAACCCACCCAGCAGCAACACAAGAGAAAGACCTGGTGATCTGTTCCCGTAAAAACTACAGCGTAGGAAACCCTGTACAGTTCTACTCTGTTACGTGGGGTCGCTATGAGTAGGAATTGACTCGGCAATACCTAATAACACCAAAAGAGGCTACAAAGGCAAAGACTGGAGGGACTGGCAGGCAGGTCTGGATGAGAACACAGAGGCCTGGCCCAGGCCCTTCTGGGCTAAGTACAAGCTCTCTATGTGGCCCCAGCCTCCCCCTAGCACTCCCAGGAACAGACAGCTTAGGCCCAGAAACACCACTTCTTGCCACTCTGAGAACATGGTGCCGCGCTGAGCCTCCTTGCCTCCTTTCACTCAATTTCTCCCACCAGGAATGCCCTCCCACGCTATCCCACCACACCCCACCCCCATAGGCAAGGGCCAGCTGGAAGGTTGCCTCTTCCCTGAAGCCTTATGGATTAGTGAACTCCTCTTTAGTTGCAAAAGACAGAAGATCGACTGGGTGAGCTTCCACCATCCATCTGTCAATTTGTTGTACTGTGGTAGCTTGGTGTTTCTCTGATGCTAGAAGCTATGCCACTGGTATTTTAAATACCAGCAGGGTCACCCATGATGGACAGGTTTCAATGGATCTTCCAGACTAAGACAGATGAGGAAGAAAGGCCTGGCGATCTACTTAGAAAATTAGCCAGTGAAAACCCTATGGATCACAACAGAATATTGTCCAATATAGTGCTAGAAGATGAGTCTTCCAAGTTGGAAGGTACTCAAAATATGCCTGGGGAAGAGCTGCATCTCAAAGTAGAGTCTACCTTAATGACAAGAATGGAGTAAAGCCTTCAAGACTTTCATTTGCTGGGGGTGAGCATGTGATCTAACCTTAGCTCATCAGCATATGCCATGCCTTTGCTCATGGTGATTGGTTTCTGTTTAGACACATGACCCAATTCAGCCAATAAGAGTCAATCCCAGGACTTCTGCCAAAACAAACGGGAAAAAGAAACCCCCTTTCCAGTGACACTGCTAGCAATAAAGATGATGGAGACTGGAGCTGTTGGAGTCACCACCTGGAGCCTGAGAATGAAGCTAACTCAGAGGGAAGAACTACAGAAAGATGTCGAGAGGCCAGCTTGAGTCCCTCCCTGGATCCAGCCAAGTCTGAAGGTGGTACATGTTTCAATAACGTGAGCCAATACATCTCCCTTTTATGGCAAACTCTTTTGAGTTGGGTTTCTGTCACTTACAGTTAAAAAAATCCTGACCCATACATCCAGAGTACTGAAGAACAGGGAAGTATATGCTTAAGGCTCTTAAATACCTCAAACAGAGGCCTAGCTTCAGGCAAGAGGTCCCAAAAATGCAAATCTCATATCTTTGGTGAAATTCACTGCCTACCTTTTTGGGGAGCATGATGGGGCAGAGGGGAAGGGGGCCATGATGCTAGTTTTATTTATTAATGGCAATTACATTTTGGGTATAAATTCAACAATTTTGTCTCTGGTGTTTTAACTTTTCAGCATTTCACAGTTGTAGGGGCAGTGATTAATTAGAATCTGATCTTCTACGCAAAGCCGAGGGGGTGAGAGCATGATATGAAGGAAAGAGCACTGACTCAAGAGTCTGATAATCTGGCTTCTCATCCTTATCTCACTAATTAGCAGTGTGGTCTGAGACAAATCACTTTGCTTCTCTCTGTCTCAGTTTGTGAGTCTGTAAAGCGAGCTGCATAACTACATCATCTGCAAGCACTCATCCAATTCTACAATGGAAAACCTGCTAGGACAAGTGTTCTTTGACGGCGCTGAAAACCCAGAAAAATGAACATGTGCACAGACACATAATTTTGCATAGATTTTTATGGGGCTAACAATTCTAGAGGTCAATCTCTAACTTCACTGCTCTACAGTAAGTAACTCAGACACTAGCATCTGCTTCGATCCCTCTAGTTGAACTCCTCTGGTGACAGGGAGCTCTCTTCCCTACACTATTAAACTGCTTTGAAACAAAAAAAAAGGTTCTTCAAATTGAACCAAAATCTGCATTCTTAATTTCTACTCATCGGTCCAAGTTCTCCAGAGCAAATCAGAAAACTCTGATTCTCTTCTGAGTGTTACATCTCTTAATCTTTCTGAAAACTATTTCTAGCTCTTAAGTGCAAATGATTTATGGGGAGAAATGCATATGAGTCACCATGAAAATTGTTTTACAGTACATTTTTATAAAGATGTGTTCTTCCCCCTCACTCCAGATATGCCAAACACTCAAATGTAGATGCCAAATTCCAAATAAGCATCACTGCTATTAATTCGCATGGATCTAGGTTTTGCAAAGAGGGGAAATACGGTATAAAAATATCTTGAAGGAAATAGCATAGTCTTTTGGAAAGGGCACTGCATTAAGAATCAGAAGACTTGGGGTAGAATTTTGCCCCCTACTGCAGCTACCTGTTTGTCCTTGGGCAAGTCACTTAACATCTCTGAGCCTGTTACTTGTCTGCAAAATGCGATAAAAAAACCCACCTCACAGAGATGTAATGAGGATAAATTATATGATATTCGTAAAGCCTCTAGCCCAAGCCTACCACCGACCAGATTCTCAATAAATACTAGTTCCCTCGCCTTTCCCGGATCCCGAAGCTCAGCAAGTTCAGCGTTTCATTCGATGAGCTCGGCGCTCTTTCTCGATAGGGATTTCCCCTCCCGAGCCGGAGTCTGCGCTCTAGGATCGACTGAGGCTTCCTAGCTGCTCGCGCTTTTCTCTCCTTCTCCAAGATGGCGGCGGTCGGCGGCGCTGAGGAGGGATCCAGGCGAGCCGAGTGAAGGTAGCGGCGAGCGGAGCCCCCACG
>NW_004443963.1:13246323-13275293 GCF_000243295.1 Trichechus manatus latirostris
GACACCGCCCCGGGGGCGCCCCAGGCCCGTCGCGGCCTAGCCCAGGGGCAGCGCCGGGGACTGGAGTAGCGGCCGCAGCCCGCCCCCTGGAATGGGCTGGAGCGGGCCGAAGGAGGAAGGCGGGCGGGAGCTGTTCAAATGGGGAAGGCGGGAAAGCTGCGGGGCCGGGAGGGGGCGTGCGGCCGCCCCGGGGACCTGTGGGCCGGGGCCGCCCCTCCCCCTGCCCGGGCCGTCTCCGCCCTCGGGGGCACTGTGCGGCCGCCGAGGACGCGGGAACCCGAGTTGGAACCGTGGCTGGCCTTGGGGCCCGGGATGTTAGGTCCTGGGGTTGTCAGGGGTAAAGGGGCCTGAGCCCGGGGCGACTTGGAGGGCTGGGTCCTCGGCTGGCAGAAGAGGATGCGAAGAGCTTTTTTCTTTTCCTCTTTACAGAGCTTTGTTAAACTAGTTGTTGCTGCAGAACTGCCGGGAGAATCCCATTGGTTTACCGTGGGGACCACAAAAATGGTGGTCCTGGGGGGCTCTGTATAAATAACCTGGTATCGTGTGTATTCTTTGCGTGCGACCTCAGTTCGAACGTGCCTTGGTAGTGGTATCTCCTCACACAGGCCCATTTATTTCCCCTTACAGCTCTTACTTGTAGATTCTCTTTATAGTATACAAAAGAAGAGAAGCATCTACGTCCCTCCCTTCTGATGCCCAAGCTGGTAGCTGATTATATCCTTCATAGCAGAATAAATAAAAAACCGAATCCAAAATAAAGCCTGTTGATTGGACAAGGCTTGTCAAAATTTGTATTGCTGGTTTTGTGGAAATGTGTGTTGTGAGCCAATCTGTGCGGTGGTCGTGGTTCCGCTTAATTACACTGCAGTGAGAAGATTCAATCCCCATCCTAGGCTGTCCGGATCTCCGCAGCTTCCAGAGCTGGCAGGGGCTGTGAGTGCTGCATAGATAGGTCCTTGGAGAAGGGAGTGGCAAGAATTCTGAGTCGTGTCTGAGATTGGAGGAAACTTTGACAAAAACGAGAAGACATCACCTGCTCATGTCCTAGAAGTAACACACACACACACAACCCCCCCCCCAAAAAAAAAAATTCGGTAACTGGCAACAGCTGGATGTGGCGATTTGAGTTCCTGCAAGAAGTGTTGGGCAAAGAGAAGGAGAAACCTCGGACAAGGCTCGCATCCTGGACCAGAATTTAGCTTATTGCCTACTTTATGAGACTTACTTTGTTCCTTCTTTTTCAATATTCGTTCGCATTCTGAATGAAGAAGCTTTTTCCTGATTGCTGGGGCTCGGATCACTTCAAAAGATTACCTTCTGAAACTTTGTTTCAAAATTTATAATTTGAATTTTCAAAGTAACCAAGTA
The DNA here is from genome assembly GCF_000243295.1 of Trichechus manatus latirostris. Taxonomy (NCBI): domain Eukaryota; kingdom Metazoa; phylum Chordata; class Mammalia; order Sirenia; family Trichechidae; genus Trichechus; species Trichechus manatus. The sequence goes on from NW_004443963.1 coordinate 13,247,692, forward strand.
CTATAGCTAATGATTTTAAATTTTCCCTGATTACTTTGGTAATCCCAAAAGCCTGTTCCTGAACATAATCTGTATACTTATCTACAAGTGGAAGAGCAGCTCTGCCTCTCCTTTTTTGTATCCTGAAGAAAAATCCGAAAAAAAAAACGTATAAAAATTTGCACATTTCATAAGTATACATTTTTTTATGATGCAATGTTTCTTATTTCCATAAACAATGTTAAATAATGAACTTTTACTTACGTTGTCGTTTCTTAGCACACTGAGATAAACGTAATTGTAAAATTATCCCTGCCTGTTGAAGTTGACTGCGTTGAATTCTCTAAACTCCAAGATTGTGGAACTCATAAAAAATGAGTTTTAACACGTTTTACATTTGCCAACATTTAGTTTAATTATGGCCTCTGTTTTCTAATGTGAAAATTAAACCTAAGATTTTTCATTTCCACTAATCTGAATAGTCAGCTGCCTACCCCTGAACTCCGAGTTTATCATGGATAATATTTGAGATCTAGATGGAATATCAGGGGCTCATCTGATCTTATATAAATGTTGCGTTAACTCTTTCTTCCACTCTGTTGCTTAAGACTTCTTTATCTGGTGTCACCTTTCTTTTACGAGCCAGCAACCAAAACTAGACCCTATTCTACAATAATATCTTGATTTTAAAGAACCTAAAAATTAAGGGCCGTAAGTCTTCCCAAGCTTTGACTGATACAGTCCATTGTGTTTAATTTTAGTTTTTCAAGCTTTCATCTACCCCAATTCTTTAGTGAATTGGACTTGCCTGCAGGCCTCTCTCATATTTTTCTACAGATTGTTTAATCGTATAATTTAGAAAATGTTCTTCAGTGTATTTCAAGAAAATTTGAACAGCAGCAGGCCTAATCCTAAAACTTAATGCTAACAGCAGCACATGTTTTCTGTATTGGCCTGTGCTTCTGAGGAACAGCTCCTAATTTTCTGTTTTCCTCTCCAACTTTTTCTATCTACTGGTTGTTTTTAAAAGCCGTCAGTTATGAGGCCAGGAGAGCCTTTTCATAGTCTAGTAAGTCACAGTTATTGTTTCCTTTCTCATTCTGTCTTCAGAGGTACTTCTGTCTTGAGTGTTAGATTGCTCAACTCTGTCCTTCGGTGTTACAAAGGGAAGTCCTGATTATAAGCTTCAGGAGCTTACGTTTAGAAGTGCATTTCGTTGTTGACAGATTGTTGGGCATATTTATGATATTGAATATTTAAGATTTTTCCTCCATTGTTTCTCAAGCATTCTTTGCCAGAAATTATTTGGCATGAAAAGCATTTAACTTGAGGTCTCAAGTCGTGGTATTTCTTGGCATTATCAGCCTATGAAAACCAGTGTGACGTATGTATATTTTTTTTCCTAAAAAACTCAATATTTTGATTCCAGAACCAAACCAAGTCCACTGCCATTGAGTCAGTTCTGACTCATAGCGACCCTGTAGGACAGAGTAGAACTGCCCCCATAGGGTTTCCAAAGTATAAACATTTACAGAAGCAGACTGCCACTGCTCCACATCCTTGTGGAGCAGCTGGTGGATTCAAACCACCGACCTTTTGGTTAGCATCCGAGCATTTTAACCACTGCACCACTAGGGCTCCTCAGTTTGGTGCCGGTGAAAGGATATACTGTTTTCAGATTAATGGAGCTGATACCCAATGACATTCCGCCTCCCCTCCACTCCCTTTGGGTAGAAAGGGGAAGACAGTAGTTTCCACTTGAGAAAGTTTAATACTTAATGCTGGAACATGAAAAACGAGCTACACTGTCTTGCCCCTCATATTTCCACATGAGGCCTGGCTTATGTCCCTATCCCCTTCATTTCCTATGAAAACACCCCCTGAGCAAGCACTTTTCTGATTTATCTTTAAAATAATCCAGTTCATTTAGTTTGTTTACTTCACTCTAGCTGCTCTTACTTTGACCAAGTCCATTCTTCATTTCACTTCTCAGGGAAGTGGAGAAGTGCTTTCTTACGTTTCTTTTCTTAATCTTTCTTGTAAATCATTCTTGGTAATACTTTTTTTTTTCCCTCCTGTTTTCATTTTAGGCCTTTCTACGTATTGTATATTATCTGATTTATACAAATAAGTCTTTTGTTTTTTTTTTTTTAAATCTAACACTTAGGAAACTTTCCTTTGTTAATCAAATTCATCCTTTCTTTCTCAGAAGTAGCACACGTCAGTATCATCCACACCTACCTGAAGGTATTAGTAATGCCCCATTGAAGTAAATCCCATTATATTAATGAAGGTAAAATAAAACTTAAATAAATGACTGATCAGGTCAACTTGTAAACATTTTCCTAACTGAGTGAGAACATCTTCAATATATTTTGTATATGTTTTTGAAATTTACTGCAAAGACTTCCTGCAGGACTTGGGACATTACCTGTCATTAAAGTATTTGAAGGACTTTGTCTTACTGTGCAGTTTATAGCACTGTCAAAATTGATATATAAACTTAAATGCCAAAAAAAGATTTTAACAAATTCAGTACTATATTTAGAACATTTAAATTATAGTAATTCTTATAATGAGTGAAAATCTTTAACAGTCGTAAAGAATTCATTATTAGTGGACAAATGATAATTCTCCCTTATTTTTACCTAGCCAAACTAACTTTAAGAAAGGCTGTCATGTGGCCAACTGATGTAAGAAGTGTACTACTTTTACACTTCAGGAATTTGAGCAAAGTCTTAGCCCAACAAAATACATGTGAAAAAAATGTTCTAAAGTTCTCTAATATCCCTATAATGTTATTGTTTCTATTTAAATTGTAATATAATAGATTTTACAACGTCACCAATCCAATTGGTAGGATTTTGTGGTCTTCATCTGTATGGTGTGATCTGTCTTCCTCTGCAGGCTGCTTTACCTGTGCATTTTGTCACCATGACTGAACCCATCCTTCTCAATGTCAGTTTTTAACTCTGTCTCAGTGCTCTCGGTCCTGTTGGCATTTTAGAAATTGTCATTAATTTTGAAGTATTTTTTATATAAGAGGTATTTTATATACTTTGCCAATCCATACCTTCAATTCTTGAATCAAATCTAAGCCTGGTATACCTCCTGGAGTTTCAACCCCAGTAGATTTACAAGCAGAATAAGGAGGTGACAAGACACTCCTTTATTTCTTGCTGCCCTTCTAGTCGGCCCTTGGATCGCTACGCATTTCCATCTGGAAGGTTTCTTCTCCACAGTGATTTCACATTACAGGAGGGTTTTCCTTCTTTGTTTCTCAGACCTGGTCCTGTAGACGGGAAGGAGCCTGGACACAGTGACACATTCTCAAAGGCCCTGCAGGACCGCCATGGCTTATGATGACTCCATGAAGAAAGAAGGTATGACCCCTTAATCTGAGAAGCATTCCAAAGGGGGTATACTCTTCAATCCTTGCAGCCCATGGACATAGTGACCAGGACTGGGCGCCACAGCTTGGACTCCCCAGTGATGGTCCAGAGCACTATTAGGATATTCAGCCTCCACGACATCCCCAGGCTGGGCCCATCCATGGAAACGAAAACCAGGACAGGGGTTCCAGCATGAGAGTCTGAAATCGAGCCTAGTTTATTGGGGTGATCCCCTGCAGCACTCTTGGTCCTTGCCGTCTCCAATGTGCAGGAGCCTGGGGATAGGAATCACATATTGGACTCCCACAGAGCAACGCAGCACATGAATCCTTATTATTTCCAGCCTTACCTCTGCAAGTCCGTGTCCACCTGCCAAATCACAACTAAGAAACCATGTCTGAGGATGCACATTTGGGCCTTTGCATAGTGTGGAAGCATTGTTTCTTCAGGTTTGATTGTATTTGCAGCCATGTCATCAAGAAATATTCTTGTCCCTTTGGATCTAGCCCTGTATTTCAGTGGACTTGTTGAAACATTATTTTAATTTAGAAATGAGGTACTATTGCATTCATTGCATGTTGATGATTTCATTGTTACTTACTTGACTTTCTCATTTCCTTTCCCAAATGAATCCGTGCCTCCCAGATTGCTTTGACGATGATCACAGCTTTGAGGACATAGGACTGGCAGCTGGCCGAAGCCAACGAGAAAAGAAACGTTCTTACAAAGATTTTTTAAGGGAAGAGGAAGAAATCGCTGCTCAGGTCAGGAATTCTTCCAAGAAGAAGTTAAAGGTAAGGTTCTAAACATTTGAGTTAGGGAAGTTTTTAGCTATTTCTTGTATTTCCTAATATTTGAAAAAGGAAATTTCTTTTAAAAGCTTCTAAAAAGAAAAATAAAATGCCGCTCACGTCTTTTTTTTCTTTTTAATTCACATCTATTTTTATTATTTCTTGTGTTTTAGTTTGTTTTCCAGAGTTAAAAATTGTCTAAGAACAAGAGTAGTTCCAAACTGCTTTTGCCTCATCTTATTTACTGATCAACTGTTCTTCCTCTTTAATTCCAGGGTAGTGAACTTTACTTCTTGGGGACGGACACACACAAGAAGAAGAGGAAGCACTCCTCTGATGATTACTACTTTGGAGGTAAGGATGGGAAAGGGCAACAGGTGGGATAAACACATCACTGGTTCTTGGAGTCGGGGTAGGGGGAAGGGATCCAGATGTTGCTGACTCAGTGGCCTATTTAACAGGACAGTGGTTCTTGTTCTGAGTGCCGATAAACCAGTGTGAAGGAGGAGAGAGGTGGAGGGCTGGTATTTTGGAGGATTCAGCATAGAAGAACAGTCTTCATTTGTGATACACCAGGTACCAGGTTCCTTCTCCCCCCAATCATCCACTTATCTTATGCCCTTTGTTATCTAGCATTCCTTTGCTGTATGTAGTCATTGGGCCCCCTGGCCTGCACCTGTGGGTTACTTCTCTATCCAGTGTATATCCACTCACAAGACCAGTTTTTCTGAGCTATGGTATGCACATAGCTGAAGAGACTAACCCCTTTTCAGAATGAATTTGTCCCGAACACAGAAACAAATGATGCTCTGTCTGCAGCTTAATCTAAATTGTAAGTGCCCTTAATCCTACAGCTGATAGTCCCTTCTTCTGGGTATGCTCTCTTTGGTAGCTTATGAAGACTCAGTGAAGAGAAACAACTTCAGTAGTGAGAACTGTCTGCCGGATCAGAGGCAGAATCTACCAAGCCAAGAAGCACATGGGCATCATCTCTGAATGTTAGGAATCAGTTGAAGGACCTCCCCTGACATCATTCGTGTTAGCCATTTCTTTCTTGTTAGTTGGGTGTTTTGGGTGTGAGAGAAAGGATGATGACAGTTGCTTCCTATCCTATTGCCATTACTTCTCTTGATTCTTTACAGACATTTCGTCTTTGGAATCGTCACAGAAGAAAAAGAAAAAGTCCAGCCCACAGTCTGCCGATACAGCTATGGACCTATTGAAGGCTATCACTTCCCCACTGGCAACAGGCTCCAAGCCCTCCAAAAAGACAGGGGAGAAATCCTCTAGTTCTTCAAGCCATTCAGAGAGTAAAAAGGAACACCACAGGAAGAAAGTAAGTGGAAGCAGTGGGGAACTATCCCTAGAGGATGGTGGCTCCCACAAATCCAAAAAAATGAAACCACTCTATGTGAACACAGAGACACTGACCCTTCGTGAGCCTGATGGCTTAAAGATGAAGCTCATTCTCTCACCAAAGGAGAAAGGAAGCAGCTCAGTTGATGAGGAGTCTTTCCAGTACCCCTCTCAGCAAGCGACTGTGAAAAAATCCTCTAAGAAATCAGCTCGGGATGAGCAAGGTGCTTTATTCCTAGGACACGAGTTACAGAGCTTTCTGAAATCAGCCCGGAAGAAGCACAAGTCATCCTCAGACCCACATTCATCTCCTGGCCCTGAAGGGTCTGATGTCTCCCAGTTCCCAGAACCCAACAGTGCTAACCTTGATCTTTCAGGGATTGAACCTATTCTTGTAGAATCAGACTCGTCCTCTGGTGGGGAACTAGAGGCTGGGGAGTTAGTGATAGATGATTCTTACAGGGAAATCAAGAAGAAGAAAAAGTCAAAGAAGAGCAAAAAGAAGAAGGACAAGGAAAAGCATAAAGAGAAGCGACACTCCAAGTCCAAAAGAAGTTCAGGACTTTCCACTGCAGCAGTGGGAGAGGTCACCATGACACCTGCCCCTCCTCCCAGCATCCCATACGCTGGAGCAGCTGCCCCTCCTCCACCACTTCCCAGCCTCCACACAGATGGGCACAGTGAGAAGAAAAAGAAAAGAGAAGAGAAGGACAGAGATAGAGAAAGGGGAGAAAAGGTAAAGAAAAAAAAATTTTTTAATATAGTAAGTGGACTTGGAGTTAAACAGCCAAGGTGAACCTTTGGGAATTTTTTGGGGGGCAGGGGTGTGGGCCATTGGAATCATATAAAGTATAAAATATTACCAGTGGCCACGTCTATCTGGTACAGAGGTAGGAGCAATCTTAATTTTTTGTGGGTTTTCTCAGTAGTTATTCTCTCGCTGCACCAAGCAAAGGTTTAGGAATACCTTGGCTTATTCTGACTGATACGTAGACTTCATAGATGGGGCCAAGCCCAGATTCTTTTTCAGTCAGCAGCGCTGTCTTCCTTGAGGCAATTGAGAGATAGGAGAAGGTGTTCTTTGAGGTCATTTTGAAAAACAGATTTTTAAAATTAGTAGAATTGTGACCAGTTAAGTTAATGGAATAAGCTATTGACTTTCTAGTGGTATTGGATACTTTCATGTATTCTCTTTAGTGTCATATGTGTGTCCTTTCATTGTTTGAGTACTTACTAATTGCCAAGCTCAATGCTGTGCTAGGCGCCAGGTGGTACAGAGATGAGCAGGGCGTAGCTTTTGACCTTAGAGAGTTAGTTCACTGTCCATTGGGGAGATAGTAATGAGAAATCAGTCACCTCAGTTTGATTTTTTTTCCTCACACTTGAGGAATTTTCCAGCAGTTGTACTGTATGATATGATGACTATGTTATTAAAGAGTTCCTCTTAAAAACAAACAAACAAACTTTTCCCCCTGTTATCAAGGTGTAATTTTTTTTGTAGAAATTTGAAAATTCAGAATAGTAGAAAGAAAAAAGAAAAAAATCGATCATAGTTTTGCCAGCTGAGGACAGCCAGTGTTTGTAGTTCTGTAAAATGAAAGAAAAGCTACTAAGAAGGAGAAAATCAAATATATTAAGAATTTGGGAGTATAAATCTCATTGTGGTCTACAATTCAGCTACAATATGGTTTCCCCATTGCAAAGGGTACCTTTTAAGAAAGTTTACATATATTTATATTTATACATATATATGTGTGTATGTATGTATACATATGTACGTATATACACAACATATATATATGTTGTTGTTGTTAGGGACCATCCATTCGGGTCCCACTCATAGCAACCCCTTGTAGAACAGAACGAAACACTGCCTGGTCCTGCGCCATCCTCACAATCATTGCTATGCTTGAGCCCATTGTTGCATCCACTGTGTCAGTCCATCTTGTTGAGGGTCTTCTTCCCTTTCAGTGACCTCACTTTACCAAGCGTGATGTCCTTCTCCAGGGACTGGTCCCTCCTGATAACATGTCCAAAGTACATGAGATGAAGTCTCACCATCCTCGCTATATATCTCAGAAAGAAAAATATATGTACCTTCTGAGCCAAAAATCAGTGTGAACATAAAAAATAGATACTCAGATACTGGGTCATTTTTTATTTATTTGTTTATTTGAACATTCCTTCAACAAATAGAGAATATATATTTTGTGCAAGGGTGTATGTTTACCCTAAGGATTAACATTCTAATGATATATGATAATATCATCGACTAATCTTACACTGCTGAAGGTAGAAGGGTAAAAGCTTTTTCAGCTAGGCCTTGAAGAGGAGAAGGGGTTTCAGTGGAAAGGAATGCATGGAGGCAGAAAGACATTTCGGAAATGACATAGTGAAATAACTGAACTCTAGTAGAGTTTCTAGGACTAGTCTAGTTTCTGACTGTCTGATAAACATTTCTGCTTGGATGCTTTGGGTACTTCAATCCAGTGTGTCACTAACTGAGCTGTCATCCAGGCCCGTAAACCTGCATCTTCTCCTCCATCTCCTGTATTTCTGGTCAATCCAAACTCAGAACCTTATACTTATCATTTTTCTCAACATTTTTTATTATGAAATTTTTCAAACCAAAAGAATTGAAAGAATTGTGCGGTGAACACCACAGGCCCTCCACGGAGATTCTAAAATTAACATTTTGCTGTATTTGCTTTATAATAATATCTCTCCATCAGTCTATCCATTGATCCGTCGTACCTTTTTTTTTTTTTTTTTAATGTATTTCAGAGCAGGGCTTCAAATCATTTCAAACCAGTTTGATCATGACTGACAAAGCAAAATTAGAACAGACCTGAATTTTTACAATTTGGGTGAAGCAGAATGGGAAAAATTACAGGTCAAAGCCCTGGAATAGGTGACTGGGAAGAGGCGCAATGAGCCCTTTCAGGAGCCTGATTTGGGAGATTAGATTATTGCCAGGACTGCAGAGAGCAACACAAATGCAAAGGGACTGAGCAGCCACCATCTTTATGGGGCGCACTGCTGTTTCCTACTCTTCCTGTCAAGATTTGGTTGCTATGCAATACACACGCTGCCGTTATTTTTTAAGAGGAAGATTAAGTTTCCAGCACAGCTTTGACCCATAATTTTTCCCGTTCCAGTTATTATTCTGGTTCCCCCACATTTTAAAAACACGGGTCCATTCGGGTTTCACTTTGTTGGCCGTGACTGAACCAGCCAGAACCAGTTTGAAGCCCTGTTTCAAAGTAAGTTGCAGATATCATACACTTCAGTCCTAAACACTTCAGTTTGCATATCATTAACTTGAGTTCTGTATTTGTTTTCAGAGTTTTTTTGTTTATTGGTCTTTTTTTTTTAGGTAAAATTTGCATATAAGGAAATGCACAAATCTTAAGGATACCATTTGATGAGTTTTAATTAACACACATACTTATGTAACCCAAACCTCTGTCAAGATATAGGCATTATCCCAGAGAGCTCTTTCGTACCTCTTCCCAGTCAGTCTCCACCCCCAGAGCCAACTACTGTTCTGATTTTTTTCCAATCTTATGGTTTACTTTTACATTTCTTTCTTCCCTGCTCTCATCCAACTATTTCCACTCAAGTGTTAAACCTGATGTTCTTCCTCATTAGTAACTTTCAAGCCTTTGTTTCCTACCTTACCCCTGCTACTATCTTGTGCCTCATCCCTCCGTATACTTGATGTAATAAATGGCCTCTTTTCTGCTTCTTTCCCCCATGCAACTAATCTTAACCTTGATGCCACACCGGTCTTCTTTAAACACCACTTCAATGATGATAGTCCTCTGTATGTTCAGCAGATCCTCAGTACCTTTATGTTAGGCTGTAAGCTCCAGAAGGACCGTGATCGTGTCTGTCTTGCTCTCCACTCGATCCCTAGTGCTTAACCTGCAGTCTGCCTGTTGTAGGCAGTCAGTAAATACTTGTTGAATGAATAAATATCAAAGGCCAAACCCTTGGCCAGGTATTCATGCTTGTCCATGATTTAGCCCTAAACCTCCCTTTTCATACACTATGTATAACCAAACTTGTTTCCCGTATATTCTTACCTCCATTCCTTTGCTTATCTTTTTGCAGTAACCTTTTTACCCTTCTCACACATTGAAGCTTTGCCTTCCCTCCAAGACCTAATCAAATGCCACCTCTTTGATTGGGATAAGACATCTGACATCCTGTCCCCAGCAGAAGTAACTTTTGTACTCCCGTAACACCTTGCTGTCTCTCTTATTGCACTTACTTTCTTTCTTATATTACAGTTATCTTTGTACATATCCCATTTCCTGTATTAAATAATTGGTTAACACACTCAGCTGCTAACCAAATGTTGGAAGTCTGAGTCTACCCAGAGGTAACTTGGAAGAAAGGCCTGGCAATCTACTGAAAAATCAGCCATTGAAAACCCTATGGAGCACAGTTATAATACTCTGACACACCTGGGGTTGCCATGAGTAGACGTCAACTCGACAGCAACTGTTTTTTGTTTTTTGTTTTTTTTTTTAATAAGGTCCTTTTAGTTAGCTTAATGTTACTTTCAACTTCTAAACGTCCTTGGCAAGCATTTTATAACTATTTGTATGGATGAAAAAAAGGTAGATTGGAAGCAAACTGTAAAGAATCTTGAATGCCAAGATAAAGGATTTGGCAACGGGCACTTTGGAATTTGTGAGCAGGGATTAGATGTGATCTAAATGATAGTTTAAGGATAAAATGATAGGGCTGTACAGGTGGAATGGACTGAGGAGAGACTGGTGGCAGACCACCCAGGAGGTTATTATAGCTCAGAAGGTCAGTAATAAAAGCTTGATAGAAATAAAATTGAAGACACAGGTCCAGGAGAGACTCTAAAGGAAAAAATTTGTAAGATCTGGCAACCAGGCTTGCATCTGGGAAGCCAGAAACAGGAACGAGTTAAGGATGAGCCTTAAGGTTTTGAACCTGGGTGCCTAGGAAAATGAAATTATAATTTCAAATGTAGGGACGTACTTGTGTGTAATTACCCCTTGTGGCTGACAATTGCTAGTGAAAAAATGAATTTTAGTGAACAGCAAAATCCATATTGTGAATCAGTATTTGATTGTAACTGTCTAAAAAAACCTGAAATAGTCATACTCTGAATTTAATTATTTATTTATCCAACAAATATTTATTGAGTACATACTGTGCTTTTTAAACCTTACCTGTGCATAAAAATCTCCGAAGAAGCTTTAAAGAAATATTCTTGCCTGGGTCCCATCCTCTAAGGTTCTGATTCATTAGGTCGGAGGTGGGTCACTCGCATTAGTTTTTAGTTTTTGTTTTATTCATTCATTATTGTTTTAAAAAGCTTTACAGGTGAGTCTCATGCACATCCAGGACTAAAGAAATATTGATAACAGAACAAAGCACTGATAAGTAATAAGACCACTCTAACCTCTGAGGGAAAACAGTGCCCAAAGTGCGATGTTCTTGGTGCCACACTTTCAGAAGGATAGTTACCAACTGTCGCGTGCAGAGGCTAGAGTAAGCAGGAAGGTGATGGAATTTTTAAAACTTGTCCCTCCCAGGAACACACAGAGAATGTCACAGTAGAAAGATGTTCCAGTTTCTGTCATTTTAATAAATTTAAATTAATTAAAGTCTGTGAATTGCCCTCTCAGTACCCTTTTGGTAAGTCTCACTATTTTGATATGTAGTTCTAAATTGTTCCCCTGTGATTTTCTCCTTAACCGTTAATTATTTACGGTCCCCTCACCATAAGGAAAGGGTTTATTTTAAAAACTTTTGAAATGCTAATTTCTAATGTAATTATATTCTGTTTAGAAAATATGATCTGAATTATCTCTCTTTGGCAGTTGTAGAAATATCTTTTGTGGCTTACTATGTGCACAACTTTTTCATCTGTTATATCAGGCTTCTGAATTGTACTGTTTAGGTCTTCTGTAGTCTTCCACATTTTTTTCTCTGGTTAATCTATACTTTTTCAGAGAGGTATATTAAAATTTCCCACAATCATAGTGAATTACAATTTTTCCTAATAATTCTGGGAGTTTTTTATTTATAAGCTTTAAAAAAAATCATAAAAGCTCATGATACCTCTCTTTGGTAAATTTTATTTTGTAGTATATTCTTTTGTCTCTATTAATGCATTTTGCTTTAAATTGTATTTTGTTTGGTTTTAGTTTTGCATACCAGTTTTCCTTTAATTTGTATTTACCTGGTATATCTTTTTATAATCCATCATGTTCAATTTTTCTGTGTCGTTTTGTTTTAAATGTGTCTAAGTAGCAAATAGCTTGAGTGTGGGTGTGTGTGTATTCAATCAGCTAGCCTGCTTGATTTAATCTGTTTACATTTGTTGTGTTTCCTCTTTACCAAGATTTTTCTTTGCTGTTTTTTTTTCTGCTTTCCTTCCCACTGTTGGAATACAGTTTTCTTTTTTTTTTTTTCCCCTACTGTTTGAAATCCATACATTCTACTTATATTTTTTTTTTTTTGTGGTTACCCTTAAATTCTTAACATAGAATATTTCACATAACAAAGACTTAAGTCAATCTGTTTTTCCATCCTCCATCCTTCTACTAAATAAAATATGGACTTTAGACTACCTTAAATCTAATTTGCCCACCCTCCTTCCCTATCCTTCATTTTATTATCTAGTATTTTGGTTCTACTTTATTTTTAATTCCTTCTCAAAATAAGCTGTTTTTAAATTTGTAAGTAGTACATATTTAGACTTCTTTTTTTTTTTTTTTACATTTTTTAAATTGTGAGTAAAGGTGAAAGTTTACAGATCAAATTAGTTTCTCATTAAATATTAATACACAAATTGTTTTGTGACATTGGTTGTCAACCCTGTGATATGTCAACACTCTCGCCTTCTCTACCCCAGCTTCCCTGTTTCCATTCATCCAGTTTTCTGTCCCTTCCTGCCTTGCGTCTTTGCTTTTAGGCTGATGTGTCCATTAGCCTTGTATACACGATTGAACTATGAAGCACATCCCTCTTGTGTGTTATTGTTGGTTCTAAAGACCTGTCTAATCTGAAGGGTAAACCTCAGGAGTGACTTCAGTATTGAGTTAAAAGTGTGTTTGGGAGCCATACTCTTAGGGTTTCTCCAGTCTTTGTCAGAGCAGCAAGCCTGCAGGGGTGTGTGTGTGTGTGTGTGTTTGTGTCTGTGTGTGTGTGTGAATTTGAATTTTGTTCTACATTTTCCCCCACTCTGTCCAGGACCCTCTATTGTGATCCCTGCCAGAGCAGTCATTCGTGGTAACCGGACACCATCTAGTTGTTCTGGGCTCAGTCGGTGAAGGTTGTGGTAGTTGTAGTCCATTAAGTACCTATTTAGATTTACCAACATATTTACTAACTTTTTTTTTTGCTCACAGCGTAGCCCACTTTTTCCTTCTGGATTCAAGTTGTTTCTTGTTGAAGAGATTTTTTTCAGTAAGGGTCTGTGAGTAGTAAGCTCACTTTATATTTTAAAAATGTACTTATTTCCCCTCACACAGGAATTATGGAATGGGAAAAGAAATCTTAAGTTGACCGTTATTTCTGTGGGCACTTTGAAGTTACCGTCCCAGTGGCTAACATTTATTATTGCTAATGAGAAACTTTCTGTCAGTTTGTCTTCTCATGTGCGTAGGTAGGTAAGTAGGTAGATTGGTAGTGGTTAAGATTGCCTCTTTTTTTTTTTAGCTTCACTACAGTTTGCCCAGATGTGAAATGTATTTGTATTTGTCTTGCTTGACCTTTGTGTTTTCCTTCAGTCTGGACATGCAAGTTTTCAATTCTGATTGTTTGCTAGTCATTGTGTTTTTCAAATAAGATCTCTCGTCCTTTCTCTTCTTAGTTATTGGGACTTCTCATTCTGTCTCCATGTCTTCTAATTTGCTAATTCTCCTCAATTGTATCTAGACTGTTCTTCAACCTGTCCATTGAACTTGTTTTTATTTTAATTACCTTCTGTTTAATTCCTAGAATTTCTTCTTTATTTTTCAAGCCTTTTTAAATACTGTCCGGTTATTGTCTGATTCTGTTACTGCCTCATTTATTTGAATATTTTAAGCATACTTATTCTTAAGTCTTTTTTTGATTTATTTCTAGTTCTTGAAGCACAAGTTCTTTCACGTGTTGTTTCTGCTGACTGTTCCTCATAATATTTCACTTTGTTGTGATTTATAACTTGTTTAACTGTAAGCTCAGCTTCAGCAGAGATTGTTTATTCTGAGTGCCCATTGTTATGGGAGTTCCTACAGAATGGTTTTGTGTTTGCCTTTACCAAGAACCCTGTGGGGTTTGTTTGTTTAATTTCTGACCAGTTTTTGTATCAGTTTTCCAAGTTCAAGGTCACACCTTGATGATGTGAATTAGACCTCATACACACGCACTATGCCAGCTTGGTTTCCAGTTTCTCAAGGTTTCTTAACTTTTCACTTTCATGGCCTGATGCAAAAGTCAGCCTTCCTTAGAGTGGAGTCGGGTGGGATTTTTTCTAGTTCCTGTTTCACATATCAAGCATCTCGTGAACTCTCTCAGCTTTATACAGGTAGCTCAGTTTCACCTCTGTTTACTCAGAGCCCATGACCCTAAAGCCTTAGGCCCCTATGTTAAAGCCTATGTCTGGTCCCAGTTTCTTACTGATCTCCTTAGCTTTAGCTTCCATTCAGTACTCTTTAAGTTTCCTCTGGTTTCTGGCACCTGAAGATTCTCTTTGCTCAGTTTTAAACTTACTCATGGATTAAAATGTTTTTCTGGCATCCCTATGTGTTTGGGAGTGGGGACAGATGTTTCCTATATTGTTCCGTCTACTGTGGTGACTGAAAGACAGTACTTTTCTTAATAAAAAGAACAAGTCATAGGCCCCGCAACTGATTGAAAGTGTTTGGGTTATTCCCTCAATATTTTAGATTTAAATAAATTTCTCATCTAACTAGATTCACATTTGATGTTAGAGACCTTGTGAAAGATAGCAGTGCCAACAAGCAATATTTTGGTTTGCCACCAATACAGAAAATTTGTTATTGTTATGTGGCGTAGAGTCTATTCTGACTCATACCCGTTAGAAAAAACAAAAGCAGCGTAAAGCTGCTGGGTATGGCAAACATAAAAATACATTTTCCCGTACAAAACCATTTTCAAATCATTTTCAGTAAATACATGTTGAAAAGTACTTTGTTTTCTAAAAGTAAAATTCCTTGTAAAATGAGGATGCATCTTATAAATCTGACATTTTTTGTATGCTGGTAAGTATAATAATTGAAAGAACCTAAATTCTGTGATTACTCTTTTATTATTAGAGAGCTGCCATGTGGAAGAGAGATTAGATGATCCCAAAGTATAAAGCTAGAACAAAGGGTAGAAACTGCATGATTACAGAATTTTGTTTCATTACAAAAAAGGACTATCTAAAAGTCAGAGATAGTCCTCCTAGAGATAGAAGGGAATGCTTGAGGAATTGTGTTCCCTTGGTCTACAGTGAGCAGAGGCTTGAGAGCCAACTGGTGGAAGTGCTAAAGGCCTCTACGGGCCTTTCTACTTCAAATCCTACAACCAGGACTGTGATTAAAATGGAGAAGCCAAGAATAGCCTGTTTGGGAGAAGAAGATAAGTTAGGCTTAGATTTTGAGGTACAAGCATCAGAAGATTCAGCATAGCAAACTGGTTAAGACCGGGGGCTGTGGAGCCGGACCACTTGGGTTCAACTCTTGAGTCTACCATTTAAAAGCTATGTGATGTTACATAACTTCTCCATCTATAAATTGGGGACAGTAATGGACCTACCTCATAGGATTGTTGAAAATTAAATGAGTTAATACATACAAAATTACCTAGGGCCTCAGTGTGCCGAGGTGCTCTGGGTGCCACAGCAAACTAATAGGAGCACCACTGGATATTTTAAATATTTGAGGGAAACAGTGATGCTCGACATCTATCAGATACTCGTGAACTACTAGCTCAAAGTAGTTCTCAGTGTCAACATTTTTTCACGTTATATTCCTTTCAGTAATGTCATATCTTTGCAAAGCTGGGTTTTCTGTGATTGCTGCAATAAAGAGTAAGTACTACATGAAAAGGCACATAGGTACCATGAACCAAGAAATTTTGAAAACTATGTCTTTGCCCAATGCTTGGCACGTTAGTGAATGTTCAATGAATGTTAGTTGTATAAATATCATCTAGGTGGGAATTTCCAGAGTGCAGTGTAAACGCAAGACCTAGAACTCAGTACAGCAGTTGGAACTAGAGTTAGAAATTGGACATTGATTGCAATAATGAAATATGTAAATGGATAAGAGAATTGAGCCCAGAGCAGAAATCTGTTGGAGCACTTACAGTTAGAGCACTGGAGAAGGAAGAGGGGAATGTTTTGTTGGAGTAGAAATGAGAGAGAGGGCAATGTCATGGAAGTGAAGGGAACAGAGTTTCACAATAGACTGGTCTCATGCTAGAGAGGTCAGGGAGTTCAAGTATAGTGGTTATGAATGGAAGCCAGATTGCCCAGAGGGTTGGCAAAAGAGTGAGCAGGGTAGAAGTGAAAGCAGGGTAGAGAATCTCCTCTTACTGGACAATTTTGACAAATAGGAAATGACTACCTCCCTAGTGAAAGGTAACATTTTCGATGTTGGGTTTTGTTTTTTGAGGGTTTGGTTTGGTTTGATTTGAGTCCTGCTTTCTGAGGAGAAATAGAAAAATGATGTGGTTATATCTTGATAGTTTCCCATTAAAGATCATCCGTTAGAATGGAAGATTTTTGGTTATATCAGAAGAGCAGGATATGGTTGCATAAAAGCCCATTCACTAGCACTCAAAATAATACCTACCGTGTTGCCATTTCAGAGGCATGCCTTCAGTTATCTGTGTGTTTCCAGAATGTTTACATTTCCTCTAAGCAGCCTAAGGCTGGGCCAGGTAGACTAGGCTTGTGATGATATTATATAAGTTCTTTCTCTGGCTAAACTGAGACTAAACATCAACAATAAATGGTATAAGTTAGTAGTTACCATTTGTTGAGTGCTTTCTATGTGTCAGGCTCCGTGCTAGGCCTTTTGGATATCTTATCGGTCTTGATTGATAGGTATTTATTAGCCAAATTTGACCGAGGAAGAAGCTGAGAAAAAAGGACAAAGTTTTAGACTGTTGAGTGGTGATGCCAGAATTCTAATACAGTTTTCTTTAACCCCAAGCCTGTACTCTTTTCACTACACCACATACCTTTCTAAAACTTTAAGAGATGGTTACCCAGTGTCATAAGTCTTTAACATGCTAAAAGTAGATTCTAGATCTCTCTCTCAGTAATACTTTGTATTTAAAAAAAAAAAAAAGAAACAGATGCAAGGTCCTGATGTCTGAGATTTGTCTAACTGAGAAATATAGAGGTGTTTTTTGTTTTGTTTTGGTGTGTGTGTATGTGTTTTAATTTAAGAGGCAGAATGTAATGAAGTAGTTAAAACCTTGGACTCTAAAATCCATTAGACTTGAATTCTTATTCTAGTCTATTTACCAGCTTTCCCTCATGAGATTGCTTCCTCACTTCTCTGTTTACTGACATGTAAAATGGGGTTGTTGAGAATAAATTAAGTGATACATGTAACACTTAGCACACGTCATGGCTCAGTGAATGTTAGCTGCTGTTACAGTTGCTATTGCTTTCATCTCAAGTTCCTCAAAAGCATAAGATATACTTGAAAGCATCTTTCTTTTTTAAACTTTTTCAGCCACTCATTTGAGATATTAGACTAAGGAAGGCGACTATGCCTTTATGGTTTTGTATTTGAATATAGCACCCCACCTTTTAGGAACCAAACTCTGTAGTTACTGCACCTATTTGGAAAACAGTTAAAGCAGGGTCTCTAAGGAGCAAAAAGAGTAGATGTTATCAAATGAGTTCTCTACAGCTCATTAGAGCTCTTTGGAGTGAAGAGAAGGGACATTGGCCAGAGACAAGTTACTTGACCTCTCTAACCCTGTTTCTTTATTCTTAAAATGGGGGAAGTAGTACCCAGCCTCCTTCACTTACTAGGGTCTTGTGAAAATCAGATGAGACAATACAAATTAATGCACATTTCTGGCCTGTCACACACAATTCTGAGACTTCATTATTCATTCACTACTTATCTATTCCAAACTTACATTGTGCCAGGCACTTGCCAAGTGGTAAGGATACAACTATGAATAAGATACAGTTTCTGCTCCCAAAGAGCTTCAGGTCTAGTATTCAGTGTGCTGAACCTCAACAGAGGCATGTGCAGAGTGCTAAGGGAGTACAAGGAAAACCTGGGAATGTTTGGAGGTTTCCTTGGGGAGGTAACATCTGAACTGACTCTTAAAGGCTGAGCAGGTATTATTAGGTGGAAATGAGGAGTAGGCATTTTAGTCTGGGAATAAATATATATGTGAAGGCACTGAGACAAGAGGGGGCATAGGGTGTGACTGAAGTAAAGCCAGCAGAAGGTTAAAAGTAAAGAAGGCAGGAAGAAGAAGTGCTGAAAGGCCTGCCTGCCAGGGAGGGGCAGTAGAGCTGAGTAAGAATTCATAAAATAGGGCATTTGGGGGCATTTTCCTTGATATCACCATAGTAGGTAGTAAGTAACAATAAATAATAATAGCTCTATTACAGTTTTTAATATGTTCTAGGCACTGTAGTAACTGTTTTATATACAGTATATCTGAATATTCATAAGAATCCAATGAGGTATAGGTATTATCATCCCCATTTCACAAAAATAAGCTCAAAGAAGTGAAATAACCTTCCCCAGGACACGCACCTGTTTAGTGGCAGAACAGAAGTTTGAACCCAAGCTTGTCTGATTGCAGAATCCATGCTCTGTCCACTGTACTGGAAAAGTGTTTAAAATATATTCACTGCTGAATATGACAGCAGAAATATAGACTACATTTTAGAAAGATTTGCATTCAGAATTATTAAAATAAAACTTTGGTGTGAAGACCTTACTTATCTGGTACCCTTTCCTTTAGCCAGTTCAGATTTAGGGATCTTGGTCAAGTCAGTTCAGAAGAGCATCAGTGTGGCATAATGGTTCCGAGTGTGGTCTCCAAAGCCAGACTGCCTGAGTTCAGATGCTGGCTCAGCCTCTCTCTAGCTGTGTGACTCTGGGTCTCAGTGTCCTCATCTTTAAAATGGCAGTCATGATGGGACTGACCTCATAGGGTTGTTTTGAAGTTTAAATGAGTTTCTGCAGGTAAAGCTCTTACAACAGTGTCTCCTACACAGTATTAACATCACTTTTACTAGGGCATTATTATTAACATGTGTATTGGGACATTGAATGGATTGGGGTTCCTGTCATCAGCAGAAGAAAGTCAAGTTTTATTTTTAAGATTCATAAGCTGCATTTTGCCTTTACCCCCAGATATTTTATCCTTTGAAACAGAGGTTCTTAAGCAGGAATCTATGGATGGGCTTGAAAGAGGGTTTTCGTCAGGTTCTCAAACAGCTCTATGACCCAAAAAACTTAAGCAGGACCTCTTTATAAAGAGCATTAGGAATTGCTCTTTGAAAGGTCTTGATATTGTGACATACCTCATAAAACATTTGAAAGGACGCTCTTAGCTGTAAAATTATAACATCATGAGTCACATTCAATAAGTGGACTTGTTACAAGTAATTTCCTACTAATAAGTATCCAAGTTTTCAAAATATTAACATTGTATTAAATTAAAATGGAATCAGTGTTGTTGCAGATGTAACCACTGTGAATCACGTGTTTTACTTGCCATATTGTATGCTTCTTGACTGAGAAAGTGTAGAGTGGAATTACTGCCCTTGCATTTGGAATCACATGGAAATGTTTTTTATATATAGAGAAAGATCATCTACTATTTACGTACTGGTCCAAAACTACTAATTTAAAGAGTGTCTGTGGTCTGGAAAATTTTTAACCCCTAAGTTTGAAATCTCATATAGGGACGCTGTGAGTTGGAATTGACTTGACGGCAGTGGGTTTTGTTTGTTTGTTTTTTGGTTTAAGTTTGAAATTAGAGCTTTAGGTCCGAGAATGGAGTTGCATGATGGTTAGGTTCTAAGGTCAGCACATAAAGTGAAATTGTATAGTCAGGATTTCCCTTGAAAGCATCTTAAGAAGGCTCCACATTGAAGGCCAGTAGATTCTCAGTCCAACACAGCTGGATTTTTCTCTCTCTTCAGCACCAGATGAAGTAACTGGCATGTATTCAGGAGCCATATAATCTTTTTTTTTTTTTTTTTTTTTAATTACG
This sequence comes from Trichechus manatus latirostris, assembly GCF_000243295.1. NCBI lineage: Eukaryota > Metazoa > Chordata > Mammalia > Sirenia > Trichechidae > Trichechus > Trichechus manatus. The sequence continues at coordinate 13,267,463 of NW_004443963.1, forward strand.
TTTGCATCAGACATCCAACTTACACTTGTCATAGTGAGTCGCACACACTGACAGGGACATACAGCAGCCTACCTGGGGAGAGCAGATTTATATCTCCTTTCACACTTGCTCCAAGACGTACGTTCTTAAGAGTGGAATGGTGGTGGTAATCCACCCAGTCCATGCTAATCAATCAGTCAGTCAATTAATCTCTCTCTCAAATGACCAGATACAAAACTTACATGAACTGGGGTGTGTGGATGTGTGTGTGTGTGTGTGTGTGTGTGTGTGTAAAATGCCACTCCATTGTATCTCATGTCAAAAGGGGATTTGAAAAGAGAGCCCTTTAGTTAGAACACTTAAAGCATTTTGGGATATGAAGCTGCCAATAAAATAATAAAGGAGATGCAGCACCCAGAACCCACTTCTACAGCATCTCTAAACAGACTGGCTTAACCAAAAGAATTCTAAAAATAGAAGTTTTGCTCTTTGAATGAGTAATTTTAAAAATAAAGACCTTGCTGCTATTTTCTTTGTCTGATTTAGGTCAAATGGTTTAATTCTATTCTCCTTCACCACAATTTCTATTTTTAAAAAAGCTGATACTGGCTTTTTGGGGCAACAACTTGTATTGTGAAAAATACAGAGAGGGAATAGAGGAGAATTCATATTAGTTTTCTATTGCAGCTAACAAATTATCACGAACTGCGCAGTTTAAAATAACATCCATTTATTATCTCACAGTTCTGTAGATCAGAAGTCCAGGTAGGACTATGCTCCGGGTCTCACAGGCTAAAATCCAGGTGTTGGCCAGACCTGGGTTCTCATCTGAGGATGGAGGTCCTCTTCCAAGCTCACGCAGTTGTTGGCAGCATTCAGTTCCTTGTGGGTGTAGAACTCATGCAACTTCTTTCTATGTTGCTTCTTGGTTCTTTTAAGGGCTCACCCGACTAGGTCAGGCCCACTCAGGATAGTCTCCCTTTTAATTCACTCAGATTCAACTCATTAGGAACCTTAATTACATCTGCAAAATCCCTTTTGCCATATAACATAACATAATTGTGGGAGTGATACCCCATCATGAAGAGAGGGGTATTATACAGGACGTGTACACAGAGGGCTGGAATCTCAGGGACTATTGTGGAATTCTGCCCACCCACCACAGAAATAGTATTAAGTAACTACTGAAGTGCCAAACACTATTTAATTACTTCCTACCATTGAGTTAAGTGGTATTATCCAAATTTTGCTTATAGGGAAGCTAAAGGTCAGGGAAATAAAGCAATTTGTGTAATTAGTATATAGTATGGTTAGAATTCTGTCCTAGATCTATTGGTCTCCAGAGCACATGCTCTCTCCATTTTGCCACACTCTGATTTATCTCTGATTAATCCTGCTACTTTTTCCTCCTTTCCAATTTGTTTGCTTTTCTGCAGCCCCACTTTTGGGGCTATAGGCCATCATCATCCCTCCCCTGCATTACTGCAGCAGCCTCCTGAGTGCTCTCCTTGCCTTTGCTCTTGTTCTTCTCCAGAACCTTCTAATGCCAGTCCTCAAATGTAATTCTGTGAAGCTTCCTGCTTACAATACTTGAATTACTTCTTTAGGATAGAGTGCCCAGTCTATAGCTTTGCTTGCTTCTCTAACATCATCTCTTACCTCTTTCTTGCTTTGAGTGTTACCACGTCTTCTTTCCTTTGCCTAGAACACTCTTTAACTACTCTTTACTTGGCTAATTCTACCCAGCTTTCAGGTATAAATTAAAAGTCACTTTTCCCAGAAGGCATTCTTTGATTCCCTAGACTAGATGAGGTGCTCCCATTACATGTTCCCATAGTACCCAGTACTTCTCCTGTAATCGCCTCGCATCTTATTATAGTGACATATTTATCTGTCTTATCTGTTAGACTGTATGTCTGATTCCTGACTATATTCCCAATGTCTGACACATAGTGATACTCAGTGAATATTTATTAATACCTGAATGGCAGGGTGCTTTAATAGATTACTTTTTGTCTGTGTTACCTTTGAAATCTCTCCTTTTTTTCAGTCTCTGCTTTTCCTTTGCCAGTGAAGTACTTTTAGCATCATGTCAGAATAGCTATCCACTTCTCTTGTTATTTACTCAGTATCAAATATTTAGTATATGGTTAAAGCTGGGACAAGATGGTAGGCCTTTAAGCTTTAAATTTCATATATTTTCCCCTATTTTATGCTGCTTAACTGCCTTAGAGTAAAATCTGGGCTTTAAAACCTCATTCTCTTAACCACTTACTATACCACCACTCAGTAAGGCGCTCAATAAATGCAAGGTTATTTTCTACATCACTGAATAAAGTCCTGTGTAAGAGTTATGAGGGGAACCCCTTTCTTCAGTATGTGGATTTGAATCTAGTATATTGTCCAAGAGTTGTGATTTCAATAATTTGAAAGACTTAATAGGTTGGTTGGATTGATTTAATTTAAATTTTTGTTGCTATTAAAATTTTATAACTTTTTAAAAATTGTGGTAAATATGTAATAAAACATTTGCCATTTCAACAATAAAATGTTATTACTTTTTTTATTATGTAAAGCTAGTTTTAATTTTATGTTACAGTGATAAACATAGCCTTCTAAATAGTGAGCGTTATCCTTTTACATTGCAAAGAATGGGAATTCCAGAACACATAATTGTGCTCATGAGGAACCTGTACATAGACCAAGAGGCAGTCGTTCGAACAAAACAAGGACTGCATGGTTTAAAATCAGGAAAGGTATGCGTCAGGGTTGTATCCTTTCACCATACTTATTCAATGTGTATGCTAAGCAAATAATCCGAGAAGCTGAACTATATGAAGAAGAACATGGCATCAGGTTTGGCGGAAGACTAACAACCTATAATATGCAGATGACACAACCTTGCTTGCTGAAAACTAAGAAGACTTGAAGTACTTTCTGATGAAGATCATAGACTGCAGCCTTCAGAATGGATTACACCTCAACATAAAACAAAAATCCTCACAACTGGACCAATAAGCAACATCATGATAAACGGAGAAAATATTGAAGTTGTCAAGGATTTCATTTTACTTGGATCCACAATCAATGTCCGCAGAAGCAGCAGTCAAGAAATAAAACAATGCATTGCGTTGGGCAATCTGCTGCAAAAGACCTCTTTAAAGTGTTGAAACAACGACACTTTGAAGACTAAGGTGCACCTGACTCAAGCCATGGTGTTTTCAGTGGCGTCATATGCATATGAACGCTGGATAATGAATAAGGAAGACCGAAGAAGAATTGACTCCTTTGAATTATGGTGTTGGCAAAGACTATTGAATATACCACGGACTGCCAAAAGAATGAACAAATCTGTCTTGGAAGAAGTACAGCCAGAATGTTCATTAGAAGCAAAGATTGTGAGACTTTGTCTCACATACTTTGGACATGTTATGAGGAGGAATCAGTCCCTGGAGAAGGACATCAGCTTGGTAAAGTAGAGGGTCATCGAAGAAAAGGAACACCCTCAATGAGACAGATTTTCACAGTGGCCACAACTATGGGCTCAAGCATAAGAAGGATTGTGAGGATGGCACAGGGCCAGGCAGTGTTTCATTCTGTTGTACATAGGGTCACCATGAGTCAGAACCAACTTGACAGCACCTAACATCTTTTTATAGTATTATATAGTGTCTGAGAAACACTGTTAAAACTCCTTGCACATTTTATAAAATGGCCAAATGGGCTGTGAAATCTCTCAAACACATTTTCTTTCTAATGTTTTCTATATTTAGTAGTGAGATTGACTCTACAGTTGAGAAAGAGTTTGCTATGTGCATACTTCCACAATTTATTCTTTCATTATGTACTCGAGTTAATGTCAAACCTATGGATGAGCCATTTTTAAAAGAGTAGTATAAAATTGTGATGCTAAATTTTTAACAGGCCATGTTTTTTATATCCAAATAAATGCTATCTCATTCAAAGCAGTTGCCTTGGAAGGTATTTTAGGAATATGTCCTTTCTTCAAAATGGTGTCAGAATTGTTTCTGGAGTTAAAGCCAGAGCCACCGCATAAGCTTTTTATCATCATCAGTCTCAGCAAGTCTTTGTCGTTTGAGGATAGGTTTTTTTTTTTTTAATGGAAACAACTAAAAGGCATGAAGAACTAAGTCAGGTGAACAAAGTGTGTTATCAGGCTTTGGTTTAAAACAAGATACAACTCTGAAGTAATGACACAGGACTGGGTTTTTTGGTCCTCAAATATCACTCTGAAGGCAAACAAGTGTCCAGTAACTTTTAAAGCACCAAATGTTTGTGTTATAATAACTGCAGGACCAGAAAGGATTCTCTTGGGAGGGGATGGAGGACTGATTGTCATATGTATATGTGTGTGTGTGTGTGTGTGTGTGTATATATATATATATGTATGTATATATATTTTGGAAAGTTTATGGAATTTAATATAAGTAGAAAATGCCAAGTACAGCAACTGTTGTCTCTAATTTAAACAAGTTGGAGGGGAGTGAAAGAATTACAAAATTATATAGAGTCATATACGAAAGACTTCATCACTTTAAAATGCAGCTAATGGAGCAAAAAAGGAAGGTTTATACTTTACCACACTGAAACTTTTGCCCCCTAACCACACAGAATCCTAATTTAGTTTGGGAAAAGAAATAGAACATCTCCGTTTTTGTTTCTATAAAATAAAAATTAATAAGTAGTTTAAGAAAATTGTGCTTTTCCTAAATGTTATGGATTGAATTGTGTCCCCTAAAAATGTGTGTCAACTTGCCTAGGCCATGATTCCCACTACTGTGTGATTATCCACCATTTTGTCATCTGATGGGATTTTCCTATGTGTTGTAAATCCTACCTCTATGATGTTAATGAGGCAGGTTAGAGGCAGTTGTGTTAATAAGGCAGGATTCTGTCCACAAGATTAGGTTGTATCTTGAGTCAGTCTCTTTTGAAATATAAAAGAAGCAAGCAGAGAGACAGAGGGACCCCATTACAGCCGAGCAAGAGGAGTCAGGAGCACCTGCATCCTTTGGACCTGGGGTCCCTGCACGGAGACCCTCCTATACCAGGAGAAGATTAATGACAAAGACCTTCCCCCAGAGTTGACCGAGAAGCTTTCTGCTGGAGCTGGCATCCTTAATTTGGACTTCTAGCCTCCTAAACTGTGAGACCACTATGCATCTGTCAGTTTGTCATACTTTGGGGACTTGCGTGTTGCTGTGATGCTGGAAGCTATGCTAGTGGTATTCAGATACCAGCAGGGTCACTCATGGGTGACAGGTTTCAGCTGAGCTTCCAGATTAAGACAGACTAGGAAGAAGGACCCAGCAGTCTACTTCTGACAAGAATTAGCCAGTGAAAACGTTATGAGTAGCAGCAGAACATTGTCTGATACAGTGGTAGAAAATGAGCCCCTCAGGTTGGAAGGCACTCAGAATACGACTGGGGAAGAGCTGCCTCCTCCAAGTAGAGTCGACCTTAATGATGTGGATGGAGTCAAGCTTTCAGGACCTTCATTTGCTGATATGACATGACTCAAAATGAGAAGAAACAGCTGCAAACTTCCGTTAATAATCAGAACGTGGAATGTATGAAGTATGAATCTAGGAGAATTGGAAATCATCAAAAATGAAGTGGAACACATAAACATCAGTATCCTAGGCATTAGTGAACTGAAATGGACTGGTATTGGCCATTTTGAATCGGATGGTCATATGGTTTACTGTGCTGGGAATAACAGCTTGAAGAGGAATGGTGTTGCATTCATTGTCAAAAAGAACATTTCAAGATCTATCCTGAAGTACAACGCTGACAGTGATAGGATGATACCCATACACCTGCAAGGAAGACCAGTTAATGTGACTATTATTCAAATTTACAAACCAACCATTAAGGCCAAAGATGAAGAAATTGAAGATTTTTACCAGCTTCTGCAGTCTGAAATTGATCAAACGTGCAATCAGGATGCATTAATAATTACTGGTGATTGGAACACAAAAGTTGGAAACAAACAAGAAGGATTAGTAGTTGGAAAACATGGCTTTCGTGATAGAAATGATGCCAGAGATCGCATGATACGATTTTGCCAGACCAAAAACTTCTTCACTGCGAATACCTTTTGTCACCATCATAAACTGCGACTGTACACGTGGAATTCGCCAGATGGAATACACAGGAATCAAGTCGACTACATCTGTGGAAAGAGACGATGGAAAAGCTCAATATCATCAGTCAGAACAAGGCCAGGGGCTGATTATGGAACAGACTATCAATTGCTCCTGTGCAGGTTCAAGTTGAAACTAAAGAAAATTAGAATAAGTCCAGGAGAGCCAAAGTACAACCTGGAGTATATCCCACCTGAATTTAGAGACCATCTCAAAAATAGATTTGGCACGTTGAACGTTAATGACCGAAGACCAGACAAGTTGTGGAGGGACATCAGACATGAAGAAAACAAGAGGTCATTAAAGACAGGAAAGAAAGAAAAGACCAAGATGGATGTCAGAAGAAACTGAAACTTGCTCTTAAATATTGAGTAGCTAAAACGAAAGGAAGAAATGATGAACTAAAAGAGCTGAACAGACGATTTCAAAGGGCAGCTCAAGAAGACAAAATAAAGTATTATAATGACATGTGCAAAGACCTGGAGATAGAAAACCAAAAGGGAAAAACATGCTTGACATTTCTCAAGCGGAAAGAACTGAAGAAAAAATTCAAATGAGTTGCAATATTGAAGGATTCTATGGGGAAAATATTAAGTGATACAGGAAGCATCAAAAACAGATGGAAGGAATACACAGTGACTATACCAAAAAGAATTGATGGACGTTCAACCATTTCAGGAGGTAGCATATATGATCAGGAACTGTTAGTACTTAAGGAAGAGGTCCAGGCTGCACTGAAGGTGTTGGCAGAAAACAAGGCTCTGGGAATTGATGGAATACCACTTGAGATGTTTCAACAAACAGATGTAGCACTGGAAGCGCTCACTTACTATGTGAAGAAATGCTACCTGGCCAGCTGACTGGAAGAGATATTTATGCCTATTACCAAGAAAGGTGATCCAACCGAATGCAGAAATTATTGAACAATACTATTAATATCACAAATAAAATTTTGCTGAAGATCATTCAAAAGCAGTTGCAGCAGTGTATTGACAGGAAACTGCCATAAATTCAAGCCGCATTCAGACTAGAATGTGGAACCAGAGATATCATTGCTAATATCAGACGGATCCTGGCTGAAAGCAGAGAATACCAGAAAGGTGTTTACCTGTGTTATATTGACTATGCAAAGACATTCGACCGTGTGGATCATAAGAAATTGTGGATAACGTTGTGAATAATGGGAATTCCAGAACACTTAATTGCGCTCCTGAGGAACCTGTACATAGACCAAGAGGCAGTCATATGAACAGAACAAGAGGATACTACGTGGTTTAAAGTCACAAAAGGTATGCATGAGGGTTGTATCCTTTCACCATACGTATTCAATCTGTATGCTGAGCAGATAATCCAAGAAACGAGAAGCTGGACTGTATAAAGAGGAACGCTGCATCAGAATTGGAGGAAGACTCATTAACAACCTGTGTTATGCAGATGATACAACCTTGTTTGCTCAAAGTGAAGAGGACTTGAAACAGTTACTGATGGAGATCAAAGACCACAGCCTTCAGTATGGATTACACCTCAACATAAAAAATCCTCACAACTGGTTGTTAACCACTGTCATAGGGCAACATGTGTACTAACTGGTAAATGAGAAACTATTTTGTTCTGTAAGCCTTCATCTAAAGTGAGAATAGCAGCACAATTGGAAGAGCGTAGTCAATGTCACCGAACTGTGCATG
>NW_004443963.1:13275393-13373493 GCF_000243295.1 Trichechus manatus latirostris
TATTTGTTCTGTAAGCCTTCACCTGAAGTACAATAAAAAAAATAATAATAAAAGGCCAAAAAAAAAAAATCCTCACAACTGGACCAATAAGCAACATCATGATAAATGTAGAAAATACTGAAGTTGTCAAGGATTTTATTTTACTTGGATCCACAGTCAGCACCCATTCAAGCAGCAGTCAAGAAATCAAAGATGCATTGCTTCGAGCAAATCTGCTGCAAAAGACCTCTTTAAAGTGTTAAAAAAGCAAAGATGTCACCTTGAAGACTAAAGTGCTCTGACCCAAGCCGTGGTGTTTTCAGTCACCTCATATGCATGTGAAAGCTGGATGCTGAATAATGAAGACCGAAAAAGAATTGACGCCTTTAAATTGTGGTGTTGGTGAAGAATATTGAATATACCAAGGACTGCCAAAAGGACATACAAATTTGTCTTAGAAGTACAGCCAGGATGCTCCTTAGAAGCAAGGATGACGAGACTACGTCTCACATACTTTGGACATGTTAACAGAAGGGATTATAGTCCCTGGAGAAGGACATCATGCTTGGTAAAGTAGAGGGTCAGCGAAGAAGTGTAAGACTCAGATGAAATGACACAGTGGCTGCAACAATGGGCTCAAGCATAACAAGGATTGTGAAGATGGTGCAGGACTGGGCAGTTTTTCATTCTGTTGTACATGGGGTCGCTATGAGTCAGAACCGACTCGACTCCTAACAGCAACAACAAGAGAATAAATTTCTGTTTGTTAAAGCCATCCACTTGTGGTATTTCTGTTATAGCAACACTAGACAACTAAGACGCAAATGGTGTGGCAGTATCATGAAAATGAATTTCGTTCTTGACCTAATTGAAATTCCAGAAATCTTTTTGCTTGGTACCTCGTGAAACATCAGAAAAGCTCTTTGTCTTTCTCAATTAATCCCTCTTACTGTGTTAGAGGGAGAAACAAATACCTGCTCCTTTCTTTTTCTTTTCTTTTTTATAATATTTTATTGAGTTTTAGGCAAAAGTTTACATAGCAAATTAGGTTCCCATTTAGCAATTTCTATACAGATTGTTGCATGACATTGATTACATTTTTCACAACATGTCAACATTCTTATTATTTCCATTATGTTTGTTCTGTTTCCGTTAATCTAGCTTTCCTGCCCCTCCTTCGTTTCTCATCTTTGTATTCGGGTAAATGTTGACTGTTTGGTCTCATATATTTGATAACTTAAGGAAGCACAGTATTCATGGGTCATAACTTTATTTTATAAGCCAATCTGTTATTTCAACAAAAGGTGACCACCAGGGGAATGGCTTCAGCTGTAAATTCAAAGGCGGTAGTCTCAGAGTTTCCGCTAGTCTCTATCAATCCAGTAAACCTGGCCTTTTTTTTAGGAATTTGAGATTTGTTCTACATTTTTCTCCCTTTCTATCTGGGACCTTCTGTTGTGTCCTTGGTCAGAACAGTTGGTAGTGGTAGCCAGGTAGCATCTAGTTCTTCTGGTCTCAGGCTATATGAGGCCATGGTTCATGTTCATGTGGGCTATTAGTCCTGTGGATTAGTTTCTTCTTTGAGTCTTTGGTTTCCTTCATTCTTTTTTGTTCCAGATGAGTAGAGACCAATAGTTGTATCTTAGGTGGCCGCTCACAAGCTTTTGAGATCCCAGACGCTACTCACCGAACTATGATGTAGAACATTATCTTTATGAACTATGTTATGCCAGCTGACCAAGTTGTCCCACAAAACTATGGTCTCAGGACTTCAAACCCAATAAACCAGTCCCATGAGGTGTTTGTTTATGTCTAGGAAGTATCTGTAACTCTGCCCCCATGTGGTTTATTATATATATGAATATATATATATGCAGTGCACATAAACATATATATGCATATGCCTACAGATACACCTATACATGTACACATATATACTCACATGTGCCTTCTTGTACACATATATGCATACATATCTACCTGTGTAACCACACACAAATTTTTTTGCTTATTATTACAAAATCGTATGTTATAGCATTTACCAAAATTGTCCCTTATTCTTGCGTATGCTTTAGTGTCTTCATTTACCTTGGACGAGTTGTGCAGATTTCACCCATGTTGAGTATTGCCTTTCCCCTCACCAAAAATAACAAGTGTCTGCTGTCTGTGATCATCATATTTTGATGCTTCCAGATGAGTTTTTAAGGAAAGCCATACTGAAAAAATCTCAGTTTATCAGATATAGATTATAAAATGGTAAAACATCTTTTTTTTTTTTGTTTTAACAGTAACTTTTTCTGTAAGAAAGTGACATATTTTCTTTCTCTGGCCCTGTGTAAAGATAGCATAATGCATAGCCCTGGAAGTCAGCCTACTTGGATTGTAGTCTTGCTGATATTACAAATAGCTTAGTTGTCAGACCCTAGGCATGTCACTATCTTTCTAAGTTTCTTTTTTCTCATATGCAAAGTGAGAGGCTCAGACAAATGAAATGTAATGCCCCTTTCCAAGCAGGAAAACTAACTTTTTTTCCTCAATCTATGTATAGTTGTAAAATGGAATGCATAGTAGTATAATCTATTTTATATATCCCTCATTGAACTGGCCTAAAAAGCATATGATTTTGTTGCTCAGAAATTATGCTTTGCTTTTGGAATTTGTCATAATACAGTGAAGAACAAACATGCTTCAAGGAACACAGAACAGTTTGTTGAAGTCCTACCCAAGAATTGTCTTCAGTTATTTATTTCCTACCTTGAACCACAAGAATGTGAATAATAAAATAATGGTAAACTACAAGTGGAAATAGAACAGGATCAGAGGAGTTATAAGATTAGAAATTAAACCAAGGAAACAAAAAGAACACAGATTTAGCTCCTGGCTTTCTGGCAGCAAAGTTTAAATGGAAATACCAGTTTTGTGGTTCTTATTGTGGTTTCTTATTTTCAAAGATGAAAAAAAGTAGATACTCTAGGAGAGGCAAAGATCTTAGCACTTAGGTCTAAAAGAAATACTAACACAGGATTGTATGTAGGAAGAATGAATGACTTTACAATATGACCAAATCATGACTTGATAATTATGTGGCTGCAACAACCCAAAAAATCTAAAAGTAATTTAGCGTGCAGTTTTTACTGTCTAAAAGTAAAACTGACATTCATCTCTTGAGTGATAAATAATATGGATTAAAAATTAGTTATTCAGTTTAAGAGAGCTGGTTAGTGGTTTGGAATTCTTTCCCTTGATGAAAAAGTATCAGTATCCTTTCTATTTTGTTACCATAGATTCAAGGTTGCTAAACTCATGTTCTAATGAAGTCTTACCCTGTTCTATTTTCTACGTGGCTCTAGCCAAAAAAGAAGAACATGTCGGCCTACCAGGTGTTTTGTAAAGAATATCGCGTAACCATTGTGGCTGATCACCCAGGTATAGGTAAGGACATTTCTGATCTTTTGCCTTTTGTACTTCTCATTTGTCTCTCTGAGAGCAGTGCAATTAAATCAGTAAGTCAGCAGGCAACTTCTTCGCTTGGTATTAAAAGAATACAAACCTCATTGCTTTCCTCAGTTCTGTAAGTTGCTGTGTATTTTTGCCTGTTTACCCCATCCTAAAAGAGAAAAGCTTTCTCTTTATAGCTCTTAAACTGATAAAATGGGAAAGGTACATATAAAAAACTCAATTTTATGAAGGACAGTTCATACATAAATATGCATAAATATGCTGTTATGTATAAATACCTTTATATGATCATGTTTGTTGGTGTTATTTTCCATGATTCTACATTTGACCTTTTTCTTAAGCTGTCCTTGATGTAGAGTTATAGCCGAGATAACTTATATTATTCATATTTATCTCTATTCAAAGCTAGTTAAGTGAGAAAAACACTACACTAGAGACCTTGGACAGTCACTTAACTTCTACACGTGTCATTTGTGTAATGTGTAAAATAGCTGCCCTAGCCACTCTACAAGGTTGTTGTGAAGTACACATGAAATATCATAGGAGATGTGAATGTGCTTTGTAAAGCATAAAATCATTATACTAATGGAAGTGGGGTAATATTACTACACATCTGAAGGATTGCTTCCAAGCTGGTGTAGGGAAATTCTTTGGTTCTAATCTCTCAGAAATTTGGTACAAGCTTAACATCTTTACTTTTACCAATTTCTACCAAACGTGTTGTCTTTAACCTAAATTGATAAGCCGTCTATTGTGGAAGCAGATTAGAGGACACCAGAAAGATTTGTGAGGAATAGATCCCTAGAGAGTAGATGTGAGAATTTGGACCTATCTTATGATCTCCAAAACAGCCCCTTTCAGATAGACAAGAATCAGAAGAAAAGTGATAGGGGTTTGGTTTGGATTGGTTTTTCTGAAAGACTCTTTTGATATTTAAGTATGATCTTCAAGAACCTTTTTCCAGCCTTTGCTCTCATCAGTCATGTTTTGTTGATAGTTAACCCTTTACTATATTGGGTTTTTTACTCTTTTATGCCAGATTTTGGGGAACTTAGTAAAAAATTGGCTGAGGTGTGGAAGCAATTACCAGAAAAGGACAAACTGGTAAGTACACCTTCTTACCAACACTTTTTCCATTGTTTGTACCTCCAAAATGTGTAATTCTCCTGTAGACCATCTAGCCAGATAATACTGAAAATAGTGGAAAAAAATGGCAAATGAAAATTGTTTGGCCAAGGGCAATGTGTTAGTGCCAGTTTACCTTGGGCAAAGACTTAGCTGCAGAGATGCTGTCTTTTCTAACCTTGTCTAATTTTTTTTTCTAACAACCTTACATTTGAGGCAAAAGATGATCTAACTTGGGCAGTAATTAAAATGTTAAAAGAGAGTCCAAAATCAGAACCCTCTAATACAAAAGCTGTAGTCTGAGAACTGCAGAGAGTCATTCACTTAATAGTCACCACAGACGAAACCATGTTAATGAGTTTACTCGGTAGAACTAGGATCCAGGTCATCATCCTCATAACCATTAATACATAATGTACCTACTATCAAGAAGCTAGCAAGACAATAATAAATAGTCATATCTGAATCATTTACAGTCACTTTCCAATTGGATTATATGGAACTAGAATTATAGTCTAGGAATTAGAATTACCATTTTGCTTTCAGGAACAGCTCATCTGGGTCAGACAACTAAAATACGTTTCACCCAGGTAGATTATCCTTAGTTACTGTTTTCCATGTCATCTTTACCCTGCAAACCAGCAGGCTAGAGGAAGTATTTATATTGAGCCAGATGTTTACTCCATGATTTTACATTTCACCCCTGTTCTGCTCTATCACAGGGGGTCGACTCGTAGCGACCCCATGTGATGGAGTAGAACTGCTCCACAGGGTTTGGTAGGCTGTAATCTTTACAGGAACAGATTGCCTGGTCTTTCTCCCATGCAGCTGCTGGGTGGGTTTGAACTGCTAACCTTTTGGTTAGCAGCTGAGCACTTAACCATTGCGCCACCAGGGCTCAACCCTGGAGTGATCTAAAAATCAGTACTGCGATTATCCCGTCAATACTGATGAATGTTTGTAGTTGTCTAAGATATTAGTGTAATAACTGTCTGAAACTTACCCAGTAACCTTCAGCTTAAAAAGTTAATGTTAACGCTCTGTCTGCCCTCCTCCACTATTCCCTTTCTTTTCTTCTTTCTGTTTTTCCATGACTGCCTTCTATCTTACTATTTTGTCCTTTTTAATTTATTTCACCCTGATCTGACTGCAGATTTGGAAGCAGAAAGCTCAATATCTGCAACACAAGCAGAACAAAGCAGAAGCTACAACTGTGAAAAGAAAAGCGTCCAGTTCAGAAGGTTCCATGAAAATAAAAGGTAGTGACCATGTCCCCTTGCTGCTCTTAATTTTCCCTAGAGTGCTGTAAATATTGCTTCCTTACTAGGAAATTGGGAGAGCAGCTTATATTAGAAGCAGATCTTGATACCCAGGTATTATTACTGAATATTGTAGGGTGCAAAAACGATGTTCAAATTTAGAAAACATAGATCAGAGATTAGCAAACTTTTTCTGTAAAGCAAATATTTTAGGCTTTTTGGGCCATACACAGTATCTGTCTTACATTCTTTTTGATGTTGTTTTTTTTTTTGGTGGGGGGAGGGTTTTTTTTTTTTTGTTCTTTAACTCTTTAAAAACATAAACCCATTCTTAGCTTGCAAGCCATACAGAAAGAGGTCACATCTATCCACGTACGGTCAGCTGATCTTTGACAAAAGACCAGAGTCCATTAAATGGGGAAAAGACAGTCTTTTTAACAAATGGTGTTGGCAAAACTGGATGTCCATCTGTAAAAAAAAAAATGAAACAGGACCCATACCTCACACCATACACAGAAACATTCAAAATGGGTCAAAGACCTAAATATAAAACCCAAAACGATAAAGATTGTGGAAGAAAAAATTAGGACAACGCTAGGGGCCCTCGTACATGACATAAGTAGAATACAAACTAACAATGCACAAACACCATAAGGTAAACTAGATAATTGGGAGCTCCTAAAAAATAAACACTTAGGCTCATCAAAAGTCGTCTCAAAAAGAGAACCTACAGACTGGTAAAAAATTTTTTGGCTGTGACATATCCAACAAGGGTCTAGTCTCTAAAATTTATAGAATACTTCAACACCTCAATAACAAAAAGACAAATAATCCAGTTAAAAAATAGGCAAAGGATATGAACAGACACTTCACCAAAAAAGACATTCAGACGGCTAATAGACACATGAGGAAATGCTGGTGATTGTTAGCCATTGAAAGAAAAAAAACCAAACCCGTTGTCATCAAGTCAATTCCGACTCATAGCAACCCTATGAGGCAGAGTAGAACTGCCCCATAGGATTTCCAGGGAACGCCTGGTGGATTCAAACTGCCGACCTTTTGTTTAGCAGCCCAACGCTTAACTACTACACCAGCAGAGTTGCCCCGTTAGCCATTAGAGACATGCAAATCAAAACTACAATGAGACACCATCCCATGCTGACATTACCGGCTCTAATCAAAAAAAAACAGAAAATAACAAATGTTGGAGAGGTTGTGGGGAGATTGGAACTCTTGTGCACTGCTGGTGGGAATGTAAAATGGTACAACCACTATGGAAACAATATGATGCCTCCTTAGAAAGCTAGAAATAGAAATACCATACAATCTAGCAGTCCTACTCCTAGGAATGTATCCTAGAGAAATAAGAGCCATCACATGAATAGATACATGCACACAAATGTTCATTGAACTATTATTCACAATAGCAGAAAGATGGAAACAACCTAAGCACCCATCAGCAGATGAATGGATGAACAAATTATGGTACATACACTCAATGGAATACCATGCAACGATAAAGAACAATGATGAATCTGTGAAACATAATGTGGATGAATCTGGAGGGCATTATGCTGAGGGAAATAAGTCAATCACAAAAGGGCAAATATTCTATGAGTTCACTATTATAAAAACCCAGGAAAAGTTTACACATAGACAAAAACAATCGTTGATGGTTACGAGGGAAGGGAGGAATGGGCAAGGGAGATTACTAACTAGATAGTAGACAAGTGTTAATTTTGGTGAAGGGAAAGACAACACACAATATAGGGGAAGTCAGCACAGCTTAACCAAGGCAAAACCATAGAAGCTTCCTAGACACATCCAAACACCTTGAGGGACTGAGTTACTGGGGCTGAGGGCTGGGAACCATGATCTTGGGGGACATCTAGTTCAACTGGAATAACATAGTTCATAAAGAAAATATTCTACATCCTACTTTGGTGTGTAGCGTCTGGGGTCTTAAAGGCTTGCAAGCGGCCATCTAAAACATCTATTGGTCCCACCATATTCAGAGCTAAGGAGAATGAAGAAAACCAAAGACTCAAGGAAAATATTAGTCCAAAGGACTAACGGACCACATGAACCACAGCTTCTACCAGCGTGAGCCCAGAAGAACTAGATGGTGCCTGGCTACCACCACCAACTGCTTTGGCAGGGATCACAATAGAGGGTCCCAGCCAAAGCAGGAGAAAAATGTAAAACAAAATTCAAATTCACGAAGACAAGACTTATTGGTCAGCCAGAGACTTGAGGAACCCCCAACACTATGGCCCCCAGACACCCTGCTAACTCAAAACTAAAGCCAGTCCTGAAGTCCACCTTTCAGCCAAAGATTAGACAGGCCTATAAGACAAACAATAACACATGTGAAGAGCGTGCTTCTTAGTTCAGTAAAGTATCTGAGACCAAATGGGCGACACCTGCCCAAAAGCAAAGGCAAGAAAGGACAGGAAACCTGGGTGTAAAGGGAAAGGGTCAAGTGGTGACACATTGCGGGTATTGCAACCAGTTTCACAAAAAAATTTGTAAAATTTTTGAATGAGAAACTAATTTGCACTTTAACCTTTCACCTAAAACACAATAACCTTTAAATTAAAAAAAAAAAGTCATGGACCAGATTTGGCACCCCAGCCATAGTTTCACCAATGCTTGGTGTAGCCCATAAAAAGGGAAAATCGGGCATAACATTTTTGTGGTGGTCAAGGCCGCAGGCAAATTTGATCTCTCTGTTTTATCCCTCTGTTCCCAGCTTCTTCTATAGGAGTACTGTCACCCCAAAAGAAGTCCCCACCCAGCACCATACTGTTACCAACCTCACCAGCCAAAGCCCCTGAGACAGAGCCCATTGATGTTGCTGCTCATCTTCAGCTGTTGGGAGAGTCCCTAAGCCTCATTGGACACCGCCTGCAGGAAACTGAGGTGAGTACAACTGTCAGCAGCATGAGTCCAGTTTCTTATGTAACTTGTATTCAGTCTCTCACCCAACTGTATTCATTGAACAACTTTATACCTGTTATGCCAGGTGCTCAAGATACAGTGATAAAGAAGAATGATGGTAATAGAAACATCTGGAGATTTGGGATCTACCTACTGGCTGTCAAAGTTTACACTAATAGCATCCTGTTGAAACACTGGCACCAAAAGAAATTAGAAAGTACCCTGTATTTTTATTAAAAAAAAAAAATGCAATGGAAAAGATGAATACAAATCCCATGGCAGGTTTGATCACTTCTAAGAGTTTGAACTTTGCTGTGCATTTACAGCAAGATTTCAAATAGACAGATTAGATTATATAGGAAGTTAAGAGTTCCTCTACTTCTTTGAAAATAGGTAGCAAATAGGGGAGTTGACGTTTGCAAGCTCTTCTCACTCTGCACTCGAGTTATACAGTGCTATGTGCCCTAAGGAAATTTTTGTCCTTTTAAGCTTCAATTTCAAAATCACTTAACCTACAAAGCTGTCATGTTCCATTTCTATTACCCTATTCAATTTCTAACCATATTGCCCCCGTGGCTGACTCAGTAATGAGGTAGTTCAGCTTTCCAATGGGTTCTAATAGAACATTTCAGCAAAGAAATCAGTCTAACCTACTAAAGCCATTTTTAAGCTATTCACCTGCTTCTATGTGGAAATGGAATAGTTACTCAACAAATAAAATACCAAAGGCCACAAAAGATGAAGCTCTATCTCCTGTGATTCTTATTTATTTTTCATATTTAGTCATTCTTATGTTTCCTAAAAAGCTAGAAGTAAAAATGATTTATTTTAAGCATCTTCCATATACCAAAATTTCTCTGATACTTCTGTTTAGTTTAGCAAGTATTTGTTGAGTACGTAGGCGTTACTCCAGGAACTCGGGGGAATAGAAAATCTGTATAGCAAAGTATTCCTATGATCAGGAAACTTAAAGTCTAGTTGGGAAAATAGAATATGTATATTTTTAACAATTTAAAACAAGCAAGCTTCTGTGAGTAGTTGCTGTGAGTGAGTTACTTACATATAGTAACCAGAAATGAGAAAGAGCTTCACAGATTCTCTAGTCCACTTTTTTTTATAACCACCTTATTGATTCACATACCATACACTCCTTTAAAGTGTAGAATTTATTGACATTGTCAAGGATTTCATTTTACTTGGATCCACCATCAACGCCTGTGGAAGCAGCAGTCAAGAAATCAAACAACATACTGCATTGGGCAGATCTGCTGCAAAAGATCCCTTTAAAGTGTTAAAAAGCAAAGATGTCACTTTGAGGACTAAGGTGTGCCTGACCCAAGCCATGGTATTTTCAGTAACCTCATATGCATGCAAAAGCTGGGCAGTGAATGAGGAAGACTGAAGAAGAATTGGTGCTTTCAAATCGGTGTTGGTGAAAAATATGGAATATATCACAGACTGCCAGAAGAGCAAACAAACCTGTCTTGGAAGAAGTACAGCGAGAATGCTCCTTAGAAGCGAAGATGGCTTGACTTTGTCTCATTTACTTTGGACATGTTATAAGAGGGGACCAATCCCTGAAGAAGGACATCATGATTAGTGTTATGGATTGAATTGTGTGTCAACTTGGCAAGGCCATGGTTCCCAGTGTTGTATGGTTGTCCACCATTTTGTGATACGATGTAATTATCCTGTGTGTTGTAAATCCTAACCTCTATGATGTTAATGGAGGCAGAATTAGAGGCAGTTATGTTAATGAGGCAGGACTCAATCTACAGGATTAGGTTGTATCTCAAGTCAGTCTTTTTTGAGAAATAAAAGAGAATTGAGCAGCGAGGAGAGGAACCTTATACCAAGAAGAACCTGGAGTGGAGCATGTTCTTTGGACCTGGGGTCCCTGTGTTGAGAAGCTACTAGACCAGGGGAAGATTGATGACAAGGACCTTCCCCCAGAGCCGACAGAGAAAGCTTTCCCCTAGAGCTGGCCCCCTAAATTCGGACTTCTAGCCTCTTAAACTGTGAGAGAATAAATTTCTGTTTGTGAAAGTTACCCACTTGTAGTATTTCTGTTATAGCAGCACTAGATAACTAAGACGCTTGGTAAAGTATAAGGTCAGCAAAAAAGAGGAAAACCCTCAATGAGATGGATTGATGCAGTGGCTGCAACAGTGGGCTCAAACATAGCCACCATTGTGAGGATTGCGTGAGACTGGGCAGTGTTTCAGTCTGTGGTACATAGGGTCGCTATGAGTCGGAACCAACTCAGCAGCACCTAACAACAATAGTATATTCACAGAGTTGTGGATCCATCACCACTATCTAGTCCTAGAACATTTTTCATCACCACCCCTCCCCCACAAAAAAAAACCCATACCCATTAGCAGCCACTTCCCATTCCCTTCTACTTTTTTCTGGACTTTAATGATTTGCATATATTTTCACAATTTTGCAGTTGTCACATACCACTTATACTATTATTTATTTTATATTTTTATTTAAATAAATCTACCCACATTTGCACAATAATATTCTTAGTATAAGTGTGATATTCTAGGGAAATTTTTTCTAATACAGATCAAATGGATATATAACTATCAAAGTAATTAGTGTTCACCTATGTACCACCTGAAATTGTATACCACACGTTAGGGAACAATGATTTATATAGTTCGCTCACTTAAAGACTGAATACCTAAAAGCCCAGGGAAATTAAGTGACTACTCCAAGTTTGCACAGCCAGTAGGGAAAGCTGAAAATAGAGTCCAGCTTGCCTATTTCCAACCCTCTTCTCATTCTGTGGTACTGCACTACTTCAAGTAGTTAAAGGACTGTTGGAGAGAAAGAGACTTAGGAAGAAATCAGGAGGTGTTGTGAAAGGGTGGTGTTATTCAAACTGGACCTTGAAGGGTGTCCTAGGCGGGGTTCTCTAGAGAAGCAAAACTAGTAAACGTATAAATAAATATAGAGATCGGGATCATAATAGAGGGTCCTGGACAGAGCTGGAAAAGGATGTAGAACAAAATTCTAACTCACAAAAAAAAAAAGACCAGATTTACTGGCCTGACAGACTGGAGAAACCCCGAGAGTATGGCCCCTGGACACCCTTTTAGCTCAGTGGTGAAGTCACTCCCGAAGTTCACCGTTCAGCTGGGGATTGGATGGCCTCATAAAACAAAACGGGACAAAGGTGGCACAGCAGTCCAGGGACAAGGACTAGAAGGCAGGAGGGGACAGGAAAGCTGGTGACAGGGAACCCAAGTTTGAGAAGGGACAATGTTAACATGTTGTGGGGTGGTTAACCATTGTCATAGGGCAATATGTGTACTAACTGTTCAATGAGGAAGTATTTGTTCTACAAACCTTCATCTAAGGTACAGAAAAAAAGAATTATCTCTGTGAGATCAAATTGATAACAGCAACTCAAAAGTTTTGATGGGAAGCCTAGGGGGCAGTGAGTTGAAGATAGTGGTGATGGAATAATTTGGAAAAGGATAGTGAAAATAGCAGCACAACTGGAAGAATATAATCGATGTCACTGAATTGTACATGTAGAAACTTTTGAAATGGTGTAACTTTGGCTATGTATATTTTCACCCAAAAAAAAAAAAGGGGTCCTCCAAGGTAGAGAAGGGAGAGTGTTGACATGTCGTGGGGTTGTTAACCAATGTCATAAAACAATATATGTTCTGATTGTTTAATGAGAAACTATTTGTTCTGTAAACCTTCATCTAAAGTATAATAAAAATATATATATGTTTAAAAAAAAAACACACACACAGCTAACATTAAAAAAAATAGAGATTTATATCAAGGAAATGGCTCACACAGTTGTAGAGGCTGGAACATCCCAAGTCCGTGGGTCAGGATAGAGGCTTCTCCTGATTCACATAGCCACAGGGGCTGGTGAACCCAAGATCGGCAGGTGAGAGAGCAGGGCTATTGCTCACAGGCTGCTAAGATCAATGAATCCCAAGATCAGCAGGCAAGACCACAGGTAAGCTTCTAGCTCAAGTCCCAAGAACTGGAGTTGAGACAAATAGGAGCCAGCTGCAGCATCCAGAGCGAGCAAAAGCCCATGAGCCTTGCCAGAATGTCTGCTTGTATTCGATGTAGGCTACACATCCAAGAAAACTCCCTTTCAGCTGATTGGCTACTCACAGCAGATCCCATCATGGAGGTGATCACATTATATCAGATCTCATCATGGAAGTGATCACAACATCATACGACTGCCAGACTACATCATAACTGCCAAACCACTGAGAATAATGGCCAAGCCAAGGTGACACACAACCTTAACCATTACAAAGTGTAAGTAGGATTTGGGCCTGTGGAGATGGTGGAGAGACACTCCAGGCTAAGAAAACAGTGTACGTCTGTTTCTCAACCTCAGTGTCTTCTGCAAAGAAGGATTAATAGAGGCCCAGTGGGGCTCTGGATCCCCACCCCCATTTTAACCAGATCTTTTAGCTCTTGTATATATTGGGGTTTTACATAAGGTTTTTATTTGAGAAAGGGTTTTACTGCTAAAATTATGAACCTACTGAACTGGAACATACAGTGCATGAAGTGGAGAAGGGCTAAAAATTAAGGTAGAGCCCAAATTGCAAAGGGTTTTCATGGACATCCTGAAGTGTTTATACTTTTCTGCTTAGGAACTGCAGGTAGGGATGGGTGTGATTAGTGCTCTCATTTGGTTTTCTTTGATAGTATCTTCTTAGATTGGAAGTAAAAAGAGATCAGAAGTGAGGAGAAGCTATAACCATAGTCTAGACATGACAAAGATCTGAATTTAATTCAATAAATGCTTATTGAGAGCTTACTATATGCAGACCACCAGTAGTTATTGGGAGGATATAAAAAGGAATACATTGTTCCTTCCCTGAGGGAACATACACTCTATTAGGAGAGTCAGACATAAAATATTAGCTATAATTAACTATAGGGCAAAGGTAATGGAATAACATTAATAATTGCTAACATCAAATACTTACTCAGCCAGCTTTGGTTCCTAGTGCTTTATATGAGTTGTTTCATTTAATTCACACTGTAGCTTGTGAGGCAGAATTTTTGATCTCCCTATTTTACAAAAGGAGCCCTGTGGTTAAGAGCTTGGCTGCTAACCAGGTTGGTAATTCGAATCCACCAGCTGCTCCTTGGAAACTCTGTGGGGCAGTTCTACTCTATCCTTTGGGATCGCTGTGAGTCGGAATCAACTGGACGGCAACGGGTTTCATTTTGGTTTAGTATTTTACAGAAGAAAACACAGAGGCTTGAAGAGGTTAAGTAACTTGCACTAGAGTTCAGACTAACTGTTGAAGCAGGGACTTGAATTTGGTCGTGTGACTTTAAGTTCCATGCTCTTAACCCTTTGCTATATGTACTGCCTCCCTTGAAGGTATAGAGGAAAGATAGTAGACAAGGAGGAAGAGGGAAAGAAAGAGTCAACAATGGCTGAGGTCTTGAAACTGGATAGCCATATGAATGGTGGTGACTTTAGCAGAGAAATAGGTGCTAGGAGGAGAAGTGGATTTGGATGAAGGTTATTTCTCTTTATAGCATAGTAAGATTGAGAAATATCCCAGAGGAGAGAACCAGCCGGCAGCCAAAAATTGCAGTTTTATAGATAAATATTTTGCTAATAACAGTAATAATTGCTGATATTTCTTGAGCACTTAACTACATACAAGGCAGCATCCAACATCCTTTATTATCTCACTTAATCTGCTCTGATATAGGTACTATTAATACTCTGTGTTACAGGCACAGAACAGTAAGCCTCTTGCCCAGTTACAAAAGCAATAAATGATGGAGTCAGGATCTGGATATAGGCAGGCTTGAGTCCAGAGCTCAATCTCTTAACTCTGCTATGCTGCTTCCCAAGATGACGTCCTCACAGTGGTTCTAGTCAAAACATTATACAAGAGCTAGACAGCCATATTTGCATCAGGCAATCTTATTTGTTATCTCTTTGTGGGAATCACAACAATATAGACAATATGAAGCACTCAAGATATTAAATTTTGAAATGCATCAAAGTCACTCCCTTTGGAGAGTGAGGAACCAAACCCAGAAAAATGGTGTCATCAGTTATCAAAAGCCACATAAGTGGAAAAGTGTATTTATATTAAATGTGAATGTGCAGAGCTATAAGTTTCTCATAGTAATCAAATTTGAGGTATATTTATAGAGCCTACATACTTTTGCATACATGATCTCCACAAATCTTCCCAACAGCTCTCAGGGGTAAGTAAGGCTTTTTTTTTTTTTTTAAACTATTCTTATTAAGGAGAGAGATGTTAAATGACTTCCCAAGGTCACACAGGGGGTAAGATGGGTTAGGAATATAGAAAGGAAACCTGAGAATGTATTGTAAACATTTTCTTTTTAAATAACAGAGTCATCAGAATAGATACCTTCCATTTCCACTTCAAGTTTTGTGTTGTGTGAGTAGAACTGCCCAGGATTTAAAGAACCATGTGAGAAAATCAACCAGAACATGGGAGGGAGCACCAGAGTGTGATTCAGGTTACAGTCTCTCTCTTTTAATGCTCTCCAGGGAATGGTGGCTGTGTCTGGCAGTCTGTCAGTGCTTCTGGATTCCATTATCTGTGCACTTGGCCCCTTGGCATGTCTGACCACACAACTACCTGAATTGAATGGCTGTCCCAAACAGGTCTTGGTGAGTTTTCCTTGGATTTTTTGGGCCAGACCCCACGGGAACCAGAAGAACCCTGGCTTAGTGACAGCTGTCAGGCACAGGCTTATAAGGCTTATAAGGCTCACAGGCTCAAAAGGCTTCATGGCATATAGCACTCCCACAGAACATGATACTAACATGATACTGTATTGTTAGAAGATGCATGCCATGCTTTCAGCGAAGCATGGAAACATGCCATTTCCCAAAATAAACATTCTAGCCCTTGAGATACGGCAACTCCCACGTTTCCTATTTGTTTTTCTACTCACTAGGATTAATGGGGGAAACTAGCAGAAAACTCGCAGCATAACAGACAACAAGATGCCATCTTCATTCTCACCCTGTTTTCTCTAACTCTGGCTTTTCTTCCTCATCCCTCTTACTTGAAAAAAGAAACATTTCTTAGGGAATCAAGGTAAAGTACTATTCAGCTGAACCTTTTTTCCTTGTTTTACAGTCAAACACACTAGACAACATTGCTTACATCATGCCTGGACTCTGACAGCAAAGAATCCTGGGACAGAAACCTAATCCTACTCCATTGCTGGTTTGTGTATATGTGACTGTTCCAAACTCCTTCACTGGCCTCGGTGTAGGTTTTAAATTTTTATATATGTATATACACACACACACACACACACACACATATATATATATATGTAAAATGTACAATATATACATAGGACTTTAACTACTTTGCTTTTAATAATTTTACGAAATGGCAAAGGTTTAGCCAAGAGTAAACTTTGGAATGAATTGGCTTAGAATTCTTTTTTCTCCTGTGGTGGATAAATCTGCCTTAAAAATCAATGTAACTTGAGGGCTGGGGGCTTGTTCTGAGTGCCAAGTGCATCTCTTTATGGACAGCTAAAATGTGATTTTTTTCCAAAGTCAGTTGTACCTCCAGACCCATCACTGACCATTTGCCTTACCTGTCTTATTGTCTGAAATCTAATAGGAAAGAAAGTTATGGGAAGATGCCAATTGACTGAAAGTACAAAGCCTTTCAACTTGAAGTGATCTAGGTGAAAGGTGATAAAAATCGTTCCCATCTTGTGGTTATTGAGATGGCTTAGGAGAACTGAGTAGGAAGTTCATCCCAAATCTTACTTCATATGTATCCATGTCTCAAAATTCATTGTAATCATTGGTACCTTTGGCAGCCTCAACAGAGGCCAAGGAGTTATGGGAGCCCTGGCAGTATCAAATCCTCAGAGAGGGCAATGCTGCCAGTGCCACCTATTGAACTGCGTATATTCTGAGCTAACCCAGAATATTTTTATCTGCAAAACTAAGAGCTGGTATCTTTCATGGGCAGCATTAAGTTAGCCATTGAGTTCTCACAAATTCTGCTGCTTGGTTGCTTGGTGGTTGTGGAAGATAAACTTTGCCCTGCAAGATTCTTGGGTTCATCTTACTGTTTCCCCTGGCGGGCAGATACAGTGTTGTGTATTCCACACATAAGTGAATTGCAAAAAGAGCACTCAATTTTCACGGAGGTTTATTTATGTGCGCGTGTGAATGTGTTTTAATTATGTGTATTTAACTCTTTAAAATCTCTTAGATTTTAATTTATCCTGTAAATTTCTGTATATATAATTTAATAACAAAAGTGTCCACCAGCAGCAGCATGTGGAAGATACAGATTTGTCATTTGTTCCTTCCTTTCTTCCTCTGGTCTGCTCTGAAAACTCCAAATCATCTACATTTTAAGGCATTCTGCCTCAAAAAGGAATCATTATGTTAGAATTCTAATTCTTTATAAAGACCTTCATGGCCTTTGATAATGTCAAAAAAGTGAAATAAAAAGGAATGGTACCATTCCCAGCCACCCTAATTTCCAAAGAACCAGACTTTTGCTTCCCAGTTGGAGAGAAGACAGTTGAGCACTTCAGGGTTGTTTTTAAATTTGGTTTGAGATTACCTGCCAAAACCTAGCTCTGAGGTAACTGTGTTTTTTTCCCCTCGCTTAGATGGAGCACTGCGGCATTAAAGTAAGTCCTTGGGGACAGTGCAGCTAGTCTGCATCCTATTTAATTCCTCCCACTTCCCCCCAGCAGTGTTGTCACAGGGCTGTTTCTTAAAGGTATTCTGGCTGCTGACTGCCTTTCTCAGCTCAGAGCAGTTTTGAGATTTAACCTGGGAAACAAAGGAGGAATCAGAAAACGTTTGGAAACCAAAATCAAGAAGAGCAGAAATCTTGGCTTAATTTCTTGGATTCGACCCTCATACCACACCTCATCTGTAGCCATGGAAGCTTCCTGTTTGACACAGGGTATTCAAGGAGAGGCCTTGAAGACATGGGTTAGTACAGGAAGAAATCAATCCTACCATTGTCATTTGTATACTTTCATGAAATCCTGATGAGGACCTGCTTTCTGTTTGTTTGTTTTCTTTTGAAACCCAACCCTATTGTATTTGTATTTAAAATTTGTACACATTTGTATAATAATCTGTACCTTGTGGTATTTGGTACTATTAGAGAAAAAACTTTGGATTCAGACCTTCTTGCAGTTTTTATATCATTGTTTTATTTTTGTTTTTTAAATACTAGTAGTTTGATCCAAATCCCATTACAGTTGTATAAAGAAATAAAATTTTGTACTTATATTATTAAAAATCACATTTTTAATATTTGTAGTCCAGTCTCAGCTATCTTTTCCCTGCTGCTAACTAAAGTAAACTACAAACTCATAAAACCTCCATTTTTCACATTATGTACTACCATACTTTTCTATTAAAAAAAGACATCAGAGGTCAAGTTTCTAATCTTACCCATATTCCTAACATATACCTTGCTCTGTTTCTAATTTTTGAGTTATGGAGCTTCTTCTTTTCTCTTTCCTGCAAATGGCAAATCCAGTGAATCTGAGAACTGTGGCTGTATTCATTGGCAAATGAAACTGTAAGTATGTTACAGTGTTAACCTAAATCAAGAAAATATCCACCAATCTTACGTAAGAGGTGACTGCATCTGAATCATGCATTATAAATGATATATTTCATGCTGTTTCAGCACCATCCGGACTTAGTGATGTTGAATAAATCACTTAATCTTCATAAGTTTCCAAATTCCATCCATAAAATAGTTTAACATCACCTGTCTGTCTCCAAGCCTGCAGCCAGCCAGCATGAAATGAATGTTGAGTAATATTATGAACATTAAGTATATGGAGATTTGAGCTTTCAAGATAAAATTTTCAATGCAAACAAAAGGTGTTAAAAGACATAAATAGTGATTTCATATATTGATTAAAAGGCTATCTTATGGAGAGACAGCAAGAGACTACCATATAGCTGAATGACTTATAGAGAGAGTGATTTGCATACTTTATCTCATTTAATCCTACTGAAAGCCCTATGAGGTGCATTACCCCCCTTTACAGATGAGGAAACAGATGCAGAAAGTACTTTTCCTAAGTGCACGCAGCTAGTAAACGTCAGAGCCAAAATAAGAACAATGATACAGCTAACCCCAAAGCCTAGGCTCTTTCTACCCTAAGCTGACACTTTCAAATTTAAATTACGTATATAATTCATTAGGATCTTTCTCAATTATCTATAGTACTGAGCAAATGTGATTAGAAAAGTGCTTAAAGAATATAATAGATCACATTACATCTATGCAGTATGTCAGTCTTAAGGGATATAACCATTTTTACCCTCAGGAAGGTATTTGATATTAATGTTGCTAATACACATAAAAGGGAAAATTAAATTGAGACAACTTTTTACTAAATGAGTGTGTTCCTTGTTAGCACACTTTTAAAACATAGTTTTAATCAGTTTTGTACTACACTTAATGTTTGCCATTCACATTCCTATCTATGGTACTGTGTTCACAAAATTCACATACATCCATTTCTGTTTTAACAGCTGTCTTAGGCTGAGTTCTCTAGAGAAGCAAAACCAGTGAAGCTAGCAAGTCCCAAGTCTGTGCGTGGGTCAGGCATCAGACTGGAGGCTTCTCCTGATTCGTAGCTGCAGAGGCTGACGAAGAGGCTGACGAACCCAAGATAGGCAGGTGTGGTGGTTAAGGTTGTGTGTACACTTGGCTGGGCCATGATTCTCAGTGGTTTGGCAGTTATGTAATGATGTAATTATCCTCCATTTTGTGATACAATGTAATCACCTCCATGATGTGATCTGATGTGATCAGCCAGTCAGTTGTTAGGTTAGTTTCCCCGAGGGTGTGGCCTGCATCCTATATATATATGTTGTAATCATCTGATCTCCAGTTCTTGGGACTTGAGCCAGCGGCCTGCCATATTGCCTGTTGATTTTGGGATTCATTGGCCTCTGCAGCCTGTGAGCCAGCAGCCTGCCGTTTGACCTGCCGATCTTCGGTTCGTCAGACTCTGCAGCTACATGAGTCAGGAGAAGCCTCCAGTTTGATGCTTGACCCGTGGACTTAGGACTTGCCAGCCTCTACAACCACATGAGCCACTTCCTTGAGATAAATCTCTCTCTCTCTCTGTCTCATTCTACATCCATCCATATTCCATCCATAAAATAGTTTAACATCACCTCCCTGTTTCCAAGCCTGTGTGTGTGTGTGTGTGTGTATACTTCACTGGTTTCGTTTCTCTAGAGAACCCAGCCTAAGACATCAGGCAGCCTGCTGGCTCAAGTCCCAAGAACTGGAGGTCAGATGATTACAAGCCAGATACAGGATCCAGAGCAGGCAAGCTACCTTTGCCAGAATGTCCATATATATATATATATATAGGATGCAGGCCACACCCTCGAGGAAACTCCCCTTATAACTGATTGGCTGATCACGTCAGATCACATCATGGAGGATAAATACATCATTACATAACTGCTAAACCATTGAGAATCATGGCCCAGCCAAGCTGACACACAACCATCATAATTCCTCTTTGCCATCAAGTCAATTCCCACTCATAGTGACCCTATAGGACAGAGTAGAACCTGCCTCATAGGGTTTCCAGGGAGCAGCTGGTGGATTCAAACTGCTGACCTTTTGTTTAGCAGCCAAGCTCCTAACCACTGGACCACCAGGGCTCCACCTTCACAACAGCTGTATAGTATTCCGTTTGTATGGAGTTAATGTAATTCTACTTCCTGCTTTGGGACATGTGGGTGGTTTCTGATTCTAAATTTTGGAAGCAAAGTATCTTGATTTTTGTCTAAAAGTGTTTAAATAGAATAGATTACATTTATGTACCATGTCAGTCTTAAGGGACATGTTTACCTTAGGAAGGTATTTAATATTAACATGGCTGCTTTACTATTGTCAGTAAAGCCTAGGTTCTTCTGCCTACAACCACTCTAAACCAGAGTGAAGCAAGAAGGCAAGAACTTCTGGCAGATGACCACCCAAGAGGGGGATGTGAAAGCTGGTTAATGGAAGAATCCAAAAAAATTTCATCCTAAGTATTCTCCATGCAACTAGGCAATACTGCTTAAATGAAAGGCATGCAAAGTATCAGACACGAAGATCATCTTAAATGTACTCCCCCCTTACATAAATTGAGAGAGGCCTTTCGAGATTCTTAACTAGGGGTCCAGTTTTGTACTTCAGGGACCCTATAAACTCTCCGAAGTTATAAGGAAATTGTGTCTCTGTCTTTTCCTCAGAAAGGCTCATGCTTGGCTTATGCAAACTCTCAGGGGAGCCTGCGACCCAAAAAAATTTAAGAATCCTTGATCTAATTCCAACATCCAGGGCACAAAATAGAAACTCGGTATTTGGATCGCACGGTGAATTAATGGCAGAGACAGGCCCCAGGCCCCACTCCTGACTAGATGAGCGTGCTTTCTGCCACCCTGTGCTCCATCCTGTCCCTAGCTGCAAATCATTGAGTTGGCGCTCAGTCCTAAGGGGTCACAAACCCCTGGCCCTTGCCTCCTGTTTGAGGTAAGTGAATATGGCCTGCAAGCAGGGCGCATCTTGGAGCAGGGAGACTTCTATACCAAATAGGAAGAGTCCTGTCAGGGCAAACAGAAAACAGCCAGAGAGGCTGTCAACCCCAGGGCTCAGTGTGTGGTCAATGGAGTCACAGGGCTAAGAGCTAAGACAGTAAGACCTGTAGTCTGAACTTGCTGTGCAACCTTACTCAAGTCATTCCCCAGGTCTGAAACCCAGTTTTCAAAATGCGTAAAGTGAAATTTTTCGACCAAGGTCCCCTAAACCCTTTTTAACAGGAAAGTTAGAGGGCGTGGCTCAGAAAGGCCCAAGCTTCCGAGGCCCCCATCCCTCCACGGTGCGTGACGTCCCACTGACTCCGGGTAAGTCGCAGTGCGGTCATCGCTCTCCGCCTCGGCGCGCCAGACCCTCGCACGTTAGGGGCGGGGCCTGTCGCCTCGCTCCAGATTCCCTCCGCCCCGCCCCGCCCCGCCCGCGCCTCCTGGCTAGCCGTCCGGCGCGTCACGTGACGGGTCGGCGGCACTGGCGGTTGCTGTCAGCTGATTCCCTGGGTTGGTGGCAGTGGCAGCCGCAGCGATGGACTTTCTTCTCGGGAACCCGTTCAGCTCTCCGGTGGGACAGCGCATCGGTGAGTCCCTGGAGCCTCGCACAGTCCTGTACCAGTGCTCCGCACCCGGGCCCGGTCCCCCCGGGGCGCCTCCAGATCTCCAGTCACTGACTGGAGGGAAGCTGGGTGGAGGCGGCTGGCGCGTCTCTCACCGACCTGGCACCGCCCAGTCACCCGCCCCCCCCTTGATTGACAAGGCCTTGGTCCATTAGGGAACCTCGAGTTGTGATGGATGCTTACTGCAGCCAATAGATAAAGAGAGAGGGCGGGCCCTTGCGGCCGCTCTCAGCCAATGTGCGTCGGCTGGGGTCCCGAATCTAAGTAGAAAGTTTTCAGTGTTAAAGGGACTGCGTGGTTTTGCGACTGTTTCCCTCGTCGGTTCCCCAGCAGGGGTTCCGCCCGGGCTCTTGGCGTCGCCTTCTAGGCTCGTCGGCCTCTCCGGACACGGAAACCTGAGAAGGACTAGAAGCCGATTCTCCCAAGACTGGGGAGAGGAGGGCTCAGGGTCTGGGCGGGCAACTTGCGGGGACAGGGGACCCTCCCGGGCCTCGAGCACTGTGAGACTCAGAGCCTGGCACGCTTCTAGGTGCTGTGAAGCCCACACGACCAGGAGGACAGGCCTCAAACACCAAGATTTCAGGACCTGTTTGCCATGGCTATTTTTCCTCATAGAGTTGCAGAGTCTTGGAGCTGAAAGTGAGCTTAGAAACCACCTGACTCTGCCTCCCTCATTTCTAAGTAGGTGGGACGGCTGAGTCGCTCTGTTGGAGACACATAGCTTAAATAGAGCCCAGGTCGCCTGACTCCTGGCTGCTGTCCTTCGTTCTTGGCACCCTGTTGACTGGAGACTTAGCAGTTCTGTGACTGAGGTCTCTGTGCCGAGGTTTCATCACCTGTAACAGGAGGGTGGTACAAATGGTTAACGCTCAGCTGCTAATCGAAAGGCTGGAAGACAGATATGTTAATAATTGTAAAGTACTTAGAACAGTGCCTGGCACATGGCCAGTGCTATATAAGAAAAAGCTGTTATATTTATTATCACTTACTGAGATACAAGAAAGTGAGGGTCATGAATCCCTGGAAATCTTGTAGTTCCGCCTTCCACACAGGCACCATAGGAAGGACACTTTTCCGGGGACAGCCTGCCTGTGCCCCTTTGTTGCATGAAGAACCTTGGGGCAGTACTGTGAAATGATCTCCTCATCTTTTTGATAACTTTCACCCTTAAATCCAGACTAGGAAAATTAGATCTTTCAGACATTCTTTCTGTCCTTACTGTTTTGGAACCCAAACCTCACTGAAGTTAGTTGACACAGCTCTGTGGCTGTGGGTGGCTCTTCTGAGGTTTTATAATCATTTCTCGTCAGTGGGATGGGGGGCGGGGGAGGGGAGGGGGAGTGGCAGTCAAGGATTACACACCAAAAAGCTCCTGGATCAAGGAGGAGAAGCTGCTCTCTAGAGGACCACGGCCCTGCTGGTAACACACACACCCGACAGTGAGTCATTGTTTTGGAGCCCAAATGAGAAAGCAGCTCTCCTCTCATCTTTGTTTCTCCAACTACAGACACCACTGCTTTTATCACATGCCAAAATTGAGACTTCCTACTTTAAAAAAAAAAATCTGCCCTTCAAAATCAACCGCTTATTCCTGAGGCTTTCTGGAAAAGCTCACCTGGGCTCTGGACTTTAGCTGGTCATTGAAAACTTAGCTTCTGTTCTTACCCTGAAGGGTTACCTGCCTTGGGCAAGAAATACTTCTGTCCAAAGAGCATGCTATTAAATCATGAGTACCTTAGAGCACAAACCATTTGTACTGCTGGAAGAGTCTTTACCTTGGGGATATTCTAACCCAGTGGTTCCCGTCAGAATCCTTGGAGAGCTTGTTTAAGCAGTCGACTGGGGCACACCTCCAGAGTTTCTCACTCTGTAGGTCTAGAGTGGAGCCCTAGAATGCATTTGTAACAAGTTCCCAGGTGACACTGATGCTGCTGGTGCAGGGACCACATGTTGAAAACCTCTGTTCTAGCCCAGCCTTCATTTTACACGAGGAGACTGACGCTCAGAGAGGAGAAGGTGGAGACTATGACTCCCTCCAAGACCCCAGTGAATTAATAGTAGAGCTGGGATGAACTCCCCAGAGCCATCGAAATTTGAACCAAAGCTGAAGAGACTCTAAAAGTAGAATTAAATGAAGAATACATGCAATTTGAGTTAATGCCCTCAGGATTTCACATTCTTCTTTTAGGTAAAGAGGCAGAAGGTGATTGAACCTGTGATTATTGATACTGAACCTAATATTAGCTGCTTGTATTTCATAGTATTTTCAGTCACATCATATGTTCACGAAAGCTGGACAATGAATAAGGAAGACCAAAGAAGAATTGATGCCTTTGAATTATGGTGTTGGTGAAGAATATTGAATATACCATGGACTGCGAGAAGACTAAACAAATCTGTCTTGGAGGAAGTACAACCAGAATGCTTCTTAGAAGCAAGGATGGTGAGACTGCGTCTCACGTACTTTGAATGCAGCATCAGGACGGATCATCCCTGGAGAAGGACATCATGCTTGGTAAAGTAGAGGGCCAGCGAAAAAGGAGGAAGACCCTCAATGAGATGGATTGACACAGTGGCTGCAACGATTGGCTCAAGCATAGCAAAGACAACAACAACATTTCTGTAAACCAGGCTTCTCTTTACTGCAGGAGTGAAATAATCTCTTCTCAAGCCTACTGTCTCCTGTCTCCTTGTTGGCTGAGAGTAGAGCCCCATAGAGTTGACATCCCTAAGCACAGTGGGTTCTGTGATGATGCTAATTGGAGTGAGTGTAACTTGACCCCCGAAGTTCTTGTCCCCCAACACACACCTTTGGGCTTGCCAGTCCCTGTGCCTAGAATGCCTGCTGCTACATCCTCTACTGAGGAGCTCAGACTCATCCTTCCAGGCACAGGGCATTGTCACCTCCTCCCTGAGGCCTGCCCTGACCCCTTCAGATCCAACCATTGCCTTTTTTGCACTACCATCATCCTAACTGCTGTGGCTGCTTCAATGGATGACTGTAGGTTCTGAGCCTCAGCTTCCTCCCCTGTGGAAAAAAAAAAAACCCGTTGCCATCAAGTCGATTCTGACTCACAGTGACCCTAGGACAGAGTAGAACTGCCCCATAGGGTGTCCAAAGCTGTAATCTTTATGGAAGCAGACTGCCACATCTTTCTCCTGTGGAATGGGTGGTGGGTTCGAACCGCAGAGCTTTCGGTTAACAGTTGAGCGCTTTAACCACTGTGACACCAGGACTCCTTTCCTCCCTTGTAGAAGGATGATAATAACCACTTCCCAGGGTGGTTGTGACGATGAAGTGGAGTAATCCCTGGAGAACACCTGGCACACCACGGTGTGCAATAAACATTCACTCTTGCTGTGGCCATCTTCATCATCATCATCATTTTTATTGTTCCTACCATCATCACATCAATGTAGCCCCATCCCTTTCTGTTACTGGTTGTGTGTGCCTGTCTCCACAGCTAGACTGGACTTCTTGAGAGCAGGGACTCTACCTGATTTATCCAACCCCCGGCACCTACCATGTGCCTGGCACAGTAGAAGGGAAGCGGGGAAAGGAAAGTCACATTGGTGAGCAAATATGTGCCATGTGTTATACTAGTGGTGGGAACTAGCTTTTAATCTTCACGGTGACCCCATGATGTTTTACCGTTTTTACTCATTTCACCAAAATAAGTCTTAGGGAAGATACCACTTCCTGGAGCTTCACAGCTAGTCATCAGAGTTGGACTCTCCACTTGCAGAGCCCGAGTCATCTCTTGTACCCTCACCACTGTCTGGCCCATCAGTGCTTATTTTGAATTTACATTAGTCTAATCTTCCAAGGTTCACAGTTGCTGTTCTACCCACAGAGTAGCTTTCTAGATTATTACATACACATGGGTCAGTGCAATAGCCAGGTCACTCACCCTTCTCTGTTAGTAGGGGAGCTCCCCAAGGGCTATACCCTGTGGCTGAAAGGATTCCAGATAATTATATGAGATGGTGTATACATGACCCTCTTCTTCCAAGGACTTCAAAATTCTTTCCTAGTATTATCTGAGGACAAATCTTACTGGCTGTGTTTTATAGACAGATATCAGGAGACCACTAAGGATCCCATTTCCCATTTCTGGCTGTCAGCTCTTCGCTAGTACTTTGAGTCAGAAACCCAGCTGACTCATGAAAGCAAGCTGCAAAGAACAGAGACTGTAAATATGGGCAGTCACTTGAGACCAACTCCCAGGAGTTGGGGTAGGAGTGTGATAGATGTGAGGGAAGAAGAGCTCAGAGCCTAAGACTGAGTGCTGGGGTGAAGGGGAGGTGGAAAAGTCAGTGAGAACAGTCCTTGGATCCGCAAAGGCCGAGCCAGGGGAGCCACAGAGGCAGGAATAATGGAAATGAGAGACCGCCTCAGGCCCCCTGGAGTGCCATTTTGGGAGTAATGGGCTGGAAACCAAACTGGACACTCAAGTGATACTGCTGCAGGGACACTGGGCTGGGAGGCAGGAGACCTAGTTTCAGCTCTGGCACTACTCCTGACTGTGTCACGTTTCCTTTCCATTGCCCATCCCCTTATCTGTAACTTGGAGACGATACCGTTTTTCCTCTACATCCCCTGGGATTGGTGAGGAACAATTGAGGTGACGGATGTGGACAGGGAAGGATTGATACTAAAGAGAAGGAAGAAACTGATGGCTTTTGTGGAGGAGTGATAGAATTGATTCCACAAGGGTCAAGGGGCAGAGTGTGATGTTACAGGGAGAAAGAGTTCAATGCCAGTATAAATAGCTATCTCTAGGGCCTTTCAAAGATGGACTGCACTGCCTTTTTGGTAGTGAGCTCCCCATCACTGGAGGTGTGAAGGCCAAGGCCAGAGGGGAGGGATGCTATGAAGGGGATTCCTGCCCTGGCTGGCATGGTAAACCAGACCAGCAAACTTCCTGTAAGGACCAGGTAGTAAATATTTTCAGCTTTGCAGGCCATACAGTCTTTGTTGCAACTACTTAACTCTGCTGCTAATGGCACAAAATCAGCTATAGAGCCTGGTGATCTACTTCCCGAAAAATCAGCCATTGAAAACCCTATGGAGTACACTTTTACTCTGACACACATAGGTCACCACAAACTGGAGTCAAGTCATCAACAGCTAGAGGGCAGGTTGGGGGAAATGAGGAATGACTGCTAATGGGTATTGGATTTCTTTTTGGGGTGGTGAAAATGTTCTAAAATTGATTGTGATGGTTGCACAATTCTGAAAATATATTAAAAACCATTGTAAAAAAAAAAATCAGCTGTAGACAATATGTAAACAAATGGGCATGGCTGTATTCCAATAAAACTTTATTTATGGATACGGAAGTTTGAATTTCATGTAATTTTCAGATGTCATGAAACATTATTGTTCATTTGATTCTTTTTCTAACATTTAAAACTATAAAGAGCATTCTTACCTTGTAGACCATAGAGAAACAGGCAGCAGACTGAATCTGGCATGTTCATATGCTGACGTGTTCATGTGATCATAGCGTGCTGACCTCCATAGCTAGTCAGAGGAGGAGGATGGTGGACAGTACTCCTCAAAGTGGAGTCTCAGAGCACGCACACCTGGGATGCTTGAGGATGCTCCAACTCTGGGTCCCTGAGCTGGACTCCCTACCACTTATAGCAGTGTGCCCTGGGGAGCCCTCATGTCTTGATGCTTCAGTTTCCTAATCTGTAACTTTTGGACTTGAGCTCAAGTCTTTCTTAGGATGACAGGGGATAATGTCCAGAAAGGGCTTTGTGTCTCCAGGCTGCAGAGTAATATACTCTCAGTAAGGCATCAAGAGTGTGCTCTTTCCTGGGGTCTTCAAAGCTTGTGAGCGGCCATCTAAGATGCTCCACTGGTCTCACCCCATCTGGAGCGAGGGAGAATGAAGAAAACCAAAGACATAAGGGAAAGATTAGTCCAAAGTACTAATGGACTACAACTACACAGCCTCCACCTGACTGAGCCCAGCAGAACTAGATGGTGTCCGGCTACCACCACTGACTGCTCTGACAGGGAGCACAATAAAGGGTCCCGGACAGGGGTGGAGAAAAATGTAGAACAAAATTCTAACTAAAAAAAAAAGACCAGACTTACTGGTCTGACAGAGACTGGAGAAACCCTGAGAGTATGGCCCCTGGATACCTTTATAGCTCAGTAATGAAGTCACTTATGAGGTTCACCCTTCAGCCAAAGATTAGACAGGCCCATAAAACAAAACAAGACTAAAGGGGCACACCAGCCCAGGGGCAAGGACGAGAAGGCAGGAGGGAACAGGAAAGCTGATAATGAGGAACCTAAGGTCGAGAAGAGGAGAGTGTTCATATGTTGTGAGGTTGGCAACTAGTGTCACAAAACAATATGTATGTTAATTGTTTAATGAGAAACCAGTTTGCTCTGTAAACCCTCATCTAAATACAGTTAAAAAAAAAAAAAGAGTATGCTCTTGGTAGCTGCTGAGGCTGCTTATGTACAACCAAAAACTCATGGGATTTGGTTTCTTGGTTTGGAGGTTTAGGGTCATGGTTTCATGGGACATCCAGTTAGTTGGCCTAATAACATGTTTAGTGCTTCTGTTCTGCCTCCTAATTCGATGCATAGTGCCTGAAGTCTTAAAAGCTTGCGAGTAACCATCCAAGGTGCAATTGGTCTCTATTCGGCTGGAACAACAGAAGAAGAAGAGTCAAGAATAGGAGTAGGATATGGAATGTGTGACTAATTGCCTTCCTGAACAACTGCGTCTTTTGCCGTGAGACCAGAACTGGATGGTGCCCGGCTACCATTACTGAACATTTTGATCAAAGATTCCATAGAAGAATCCTGATCAGAAGGGGGGAAATGCAAAACAGAATTTCAAATTGTCATGGACTCCAACATCCTGGAGCCATGAAGGTTGGATGAACCCTTGAAACTATTGTCCTGGGATAATCTTTAAACCTTAAACCAAAAATACCCCCCAAGTCTTCTTAAAACCAAACAGTAGTTTACCGTAACTAGTAAAAATGTCTGCCTTGAGCTTTATGCTCTTTTAAGAACTGTCTACACGGGATCAGATTGACAACACCAACTCCAAAGATTAGATAGGAGTTTTAGGGGGCTGTGAATATGTGTTAATAGGGAAGGAACAACTCAGAAAAGGAGGGCGAGAATAGTTGTACAACTCAAAGAATGTAATCAGTGTCACAAAATGGTACATGTAGTAATTGTTGATTGGTGTATGTTTTGCTGTGTATATTCTCAACAACAAAATAAATAAAATTATTTTTTTAAAAAAAAAAGAAGAAGAAGAATGCACTGCTGAGTCAGACTGATAGTCTTTCACCAGGTCCAGTCTTCTCCAGGTTTGTTACCTGGAGCAGGTCACTTAAGCCCTCTGTTGTTCAGTTTCCTTGCCTATAAAATAAAGATAATAGTAGTACCTGTTGCAGAGGTTTATTGTGTTGTGAGGTTGTTGTGAAGCACTTGACCTGGTGCCTGCCGTATAGGAAGTGTCCATAATTGTTAGCTGTTGTGGTTACTCACTGGTATTATCATTATTGCCCAGGCACAGTGTCAGTTAGTGGCAGAGCCAAGGTGCCCACCCAGGTCTGTGACTCCAGCGCAGCCTCTGTGTTGGTCTTTGTGTCACCAGGGAATGCACAGTCACTGGCTGGGTGGCAGCCATATTCACAGACAGGTCAGGTTTCCGGGTGTGGGGTGGAGCCGATTCTCACTGGGGAATTAAGGCCTTTGCCTGACCTTATGGCTGGAACTGGTGAATAGGTTTTATTCTCTCGTTGAGCTCAAAGAAATAAGAGTAAAGTCCTGGGTTTCCGTTTTTCTGGTTTTAGGAGAAAAAAAAAAAAACTTAAGTGTCTTTTAATTAGCTTGGGCCATCACCCTACCCCTTCAAGAAGCAAGTTAACTCTTTGCCTCCTTACCAAGGAGGCGTTGATCTAGGCCAGCATTTTCCAACTTCTGTCCTTCACGTGCCACCTTTGTGACTTCTGTCTGCCCACATGCCACCTGTATTATTATTTTCGCAGTGCTTTCCTTTAATTGGAGCCCTGGTGCCATAATTAAGAGCTTAGCTGCTAACCAGAAGGTCAGCAGTTCAAATCCACCGTCAGCTCCTTGGAAGCCCTGTGGGGCAGTTCTGCTCTATCCTATAGGGTCACTGTGAGTTGGAGTTGACTTGACAGCAGCGGGTTTGGTTTTGGTTTTGGTTTGTTTTTTTTCCTTTAATTGACTCACCTTTTTAAATTTGACCTCACGTAATGTAATTATATCCATAAGATGATGGCTTTGATGAGCTACCTCATTTTTTTCCTAGTCTACATTAAGATAAATATGTAACTGTAAACATGTTTCTAAGTGTGCCCATGAGCCCACCTAACATGATCCCCGCTGACTTGTTGTTGGGTGCTGTCAAGTCAATTCTCAATTCATAGTGACCCCATGTGACAGGTAGAACTGCCCCCCGTAGGGTTTCCTAGGCTGTGATCTTTACAGAAACAGATCACCAGGTCTTTCTCCCACAGAGTCGCTGGGTGGGTTCGAACCACCGGCCTTTTGGTTAGCAGCTGAGCACTTAACCACTGCACCACCAGGGCTCCTTCACACTGACATAAGCAGCCTGAAGTAGGTCAGAGCTTAGACCTTGCATCAGAAGAGCTGGGGTCACGTGCCAGCTCTTCTCCTTCCCGGCCCGTGAGCCTCAGGAGAGTGGCGATACCCGTGCGGGCCTCCATGGACATGACAACTTTTTATGCGTAGAACACTGAAAAGTGCCGTGAAAGCCAGACTGCTGTGCAAGATGCAAGAGAGGGAGCTGGAAGCTCCTGAGAGGGAAGGTGGAGAAGGAAGGAGCCAGGGGAGGAGGAGGAGGAGAAAGGAGCCAGCTAGACCAGGAGAATTTCAGGACAGACAGAGGTGGCAGCTGTTCAGTTTGAATGTGTTTGCACTGATGCAGTATAAGCCCCTTTCTCCATCCTCCACCACCCAGGTTGTCAGTGACATCTTCAACACTTACAAATGAAGGAGCCCTGGTGGCGCAAATGATTTGTACGCGGCTGCTAACTAAAACATTAGTGGTTTGAACCCACCCAGCAGCTCTGCGGGAGAAGGACCTGGCAAATCTGCTTCTGTAATGATTATAGCCAGGAAAATCCTATGGGGCAGTTCTACTCTGTCTCATGGGGTCACTATGAATCGAAATAGACTCAATGGCACCTAATAACAGTAGGCGCCAGCATATTTCTCTGCAATTTAGAGCATTTTGTGCAGGGGGAAAAAAAAAACAAACCACAAATGAGAGAAGAAAAAAAAAACATGTCATACACACCTCGGCCAGTCACTTAAAGTCTCTGCTTTTACAACCTTGTCCCCTCTTGCCCTGTATAGTTTTTAAAAATCCTCCTTCTAACCGAAATTTTTTTCAGTTGCCTGCTATAGTTAGTTACATCACTTTAAAATTGTGGATTGCGGAAGTAATGCCTTCCGTAAGGTATTTTAGGGTTCCTCTTGCGGCCTGTGGTTAAAGAATGACAGGGAGAGGCAGCCAGGGTTTTGAGGAAGGGCGGCTTAGCCATGTAGGAAACTGATGGAACTTTCCATGCTAGGTCTGGGAAGAATTGCTCATTTGGAAAGTAGGCTTCAAGGCAATTTGCTGGCTGGAAAAAATGGCTTTTGCATGTATGTGATTTAAAAATATATTTTATGGTCTGTAGGGCCAACAATAACACCTCTGAGGGTGGTGCTTCATAGTTCAATCATGTATGTTTATGAGACTAATGGGCACACCAGCCCAAAAGCAAAGATGAGAAGGCAGGAAGGGACAGGAAATCTAGATGAATGAAAACAGGGAACCTGGGGTAGAAAGGGGAGAGTGTTGACACGTTGCAGGGTTGGCAACCAATGTCACAAAGCAATTTGTGTAATAACTGTTTAATGAGGAGCTAATTTGCTCTGTAAATTTTCACCTAAATCACAATGAAAAAAATAAAATATTAAATAAAAATGTATTTTATGGGAGTGTTTGAAATTTTCAAACAATGGAGTGCTCAGTTTTGGGTTGATGTTTTTGTAGTGAGTAACATTTGTTCTGGTGTTTACCATGTGCTAGGTAGGCTACAACATGCTTGAAATGCATTTCATCTTCCCATCACCCAGCCCTGGAAGGGAAGTGCGTCTGTTATCCCTATCTGCAGAGGCAGAACTGAGGCACAGAGAGGTTAAGGAATTCTCCCAGGTTTGCACAGCAAATGAGTGCTCAAGTCAGGACTTGAAATGAGATTTGTCTGTGTCCAAATCCCATGCTCCAAACTTTTCCACCTCACTGCTTCCCGTTAGAATCGAAAGGGACCTCCCGCATTTCCTTTTAGTGAAAACATCAGTGTCCTTCCAGAATGGATTTGTACAATAATGGCCATGCTCTTGGGGTTTCTCCAGTCTCTGTCAGGCCAGTAAATCTGGTCTTTTTTTGTGTGTTAGAAATTTGTTCTACATCCTTCTCCAGCTCTGTCCAGGACCCTCTGTTGTGATCCCAGTCAGAGCAGTCAGTGGTGTAGCCGGGCACCATCTAGCTGTATTGGACTCAGTCTGGTGGAGGCCTTGGTAGCTGTGGTCCATTAGTCCTTTGGACTGATCTTTTCCTTGTATCCTGTTCTCTTCATTCTCCCTTGCTGCCGAAGGGGTGAGACCAGTGGAGTATCTTAACTGGCTGCTCACAGGCTTTTAAGACCCCAGACGCTATTCACCAAGGTAGGATGTAGAACAATGTCTTTATAAACTGTGTTATGCCAGTTGAGCTAGATGGACCTACCTCAGTTTTATCACTTGGCATTTTGTACTGAAAATGTCTGTCAAAGTATTACTCTCTTACTACTTTAGACCCTCTTCCAGAGCAAGGATTATATCTTCTTCATCTTTGCCCCTGTAGCACCTGGCACAGGGCTAGACAAACAATAGCTGCTTAGAGAATAATGGTGAGAGAGTAGAGGTGGGTGGAAGGGAGAATAGATGGGTGGGGAGGAAGGCATGTAGAAGGCAATTAGAAGGATGGGTGGACAGGGGAATAGATGGGAGATGGGATGAGAAGGTACTTGGGTGGATGGATCATGGGAAAAGGAAAAGTAAATGAAGGAGTATTACAGCAAATCCCAAACATAATTCATGAATATTTCAGTGTGTCTCTAATACAGAATAAGAGCTCCTATTTAAAAAAACAAACAAGCCATAACCACAATACCATTACACACTTAAAAAATAATTATTACTATACAGATGTGTTTTTTTAAGCATCGAAACAGTAAAGACGAGCAGGATATCTCCACAAAGGTTAACTGATTCATTTGAGTAGTAAAACTGTGAACATTATTTTTTCTTCTTTCTGAACTTTCTATATTTTCTAAAGTATCATTACTTTTAGAATGAGTAGATAACTTTTATAATGGACATGTAGCATTAAATAGGTTTGGTCTACAAAGAAAATTGCTGTACATCAGCCCTGGTTGGGGCACCAGATCAGTAGAAAGAGGTTCTTGAAGAAGGGCCTACAGGAGCCTCAGTGCTTTACACCAGGTGTGCTCCTGTGCCTCGTGAGTGTCATTGTTTTATCATTGTCAGCTAACCCCTATTGTTTCTCTATCCCCTAGTGAGTGAACCCTGCCCTTGACTTAGTCATAGGTCTGCCATAGTTGACATTGTCCTTTAAGACAATGTCTTACTATTTGCAAACCTTAATTCACCGATTCAGAAACACCACAAAGTGTAAAATGAAAAAACATTGACAATTAAACTCTGCCAGGTCATCATTTATAAGAAACAGCCCAATATCAGAGTGGAAAAGGGGAAGGGGTGCTTAGAATCAATGAAATACAGTAAATACTGTCCATTTTTACTAGGAGGAGGGGAAGATGGGAGCAGAAAACAGGTACTGAGCAGTGAATTGGAACAGTCTGAAGCCTCAGTCATTACACAAACATTTAATGAACCTCTACTCTCTGCCCTCCAGAGGGTAGGCCCTGGTGGGGTACCAGAACCAAATCAAACCTGTTGCCATCAAGTCAATTCCAACCCATGGTGACTCCATGTTTGACAGGGTAGGACTGAGCTCTGTAGGGTTTTCTTTCTTTCTTTTTTTAAAATAATATTTTATTGTGTTTTAGGTGAAAATTTACACAGCAAATTTAGTTCCCCCTTAACAATTTTTATACACATTGTTCTGTGCCATTGGTTACAATTTCTGCTTCCATTCTGTTTGTTCTGTTTCCATTGATCTAGCATCCCTTCCCCTCCTTGCCTTCTCATCTTTGCTTTTGGGTAACTGTTGAACTTTTGGTCTCATATAGTTAATTGTTTAAGGAAGCGCATTACTCGTAGGTCATATTGTTTATTTTATAAGCCAGTCTATTATTTGGCTGAAAGGTGACCTGCAGAAATAGCTTCAATTCCAAGTTCAAAGGGTATCTTAGGGCAATAGTCTTGGGAGTTCCTCGAGTCTCTATTGGTCCGGTAGCTCTGGCCTTTTTTAGGAATTTGAGTTTTGCTTTACATTTTTCTCCCATTCTATTCGGGACCTTGTATTGTGGCCCTGGTCAGAACAGTCAGTAGTGATAGCCAGGCACCATCTAGTTCTTATGGTTTCAGGTTTGAAGAGGTTCTGGGTCATGTAGGCTGTTAGTCCCATGGACTAGTTTCTTCTTTGAGCCTTTGATTTCCTTCATTCTCTTTTGCGCCATACGAGTAGAGACCAATAGTTGTAGCTTCAGTGGCTGCTCACAAGCTTTTAAGACCCCAGACGCTACTCACCAAATTCAGATGTAGAACATTATCTTTGTGAACTATGTCATGCCAGTTGACTAAGTTGTCCCCCGAGACTATGTTCCCAAGCCTTTTGATCCAGTAAACCAACCCCGAGAGTTGTTTGGATATGTCGGGAAGCCTCTGTAACTGTGCCCCCTATGTGGTTTGTTATATATGTGGGTGTATGTGGATATATATGCAGCACACACAAATGTGTATATACACATGCCTACAGATACACCTATACCTGCGCATGCATTTACTCTCATATGCTTTCCTATACACATATATGTATTCATATCTACCTACATTACCACATATATATTTTTTAATTTTTTTACTGTTGTTGCAAAATTATCAAAATTGTCCCTTTGTCTTGTGTACTTCTTACTGTCTTTATTTACTTGATCAAGTTGTGCTGACTTCACCCATTTTTGGGATTGCCTTTCCCATCACCAAAAGTAGTAAGTGTCTGCTATCAAGAAAGTGATTTTCCCTCCCTCTCCCTTCCGTTCCTGGTAATCACCGAAGAATTTTGCTTTCTGTGTGTCTGTCTGTTATTGATTATTTATAATAGTGGGACCATATAATAGTTGTCTTTTTTGTAATTGACTTCTTTCTCTCAGCTTAATGCCCTCCAGATTCATCCATGTTACAGGATGTTTCTCAGACTCCTCATTATTCTTTACAGCTGCATAGTTCTATAGGGCTTTCTTGACTGTAATCTTTATAGAAGCAGATCGCCAGGCCTTTCTTCTGTGGTGCTGCTGGGTGGGTTCAAACCACCAACCTCTTGGTTAGCAGCTGAGCATAAACCGTTTGTACCACCCAGGGACCTTCCGGTGAGGTGCAGATTAATAGAAAACAGTTGTGCCCTTCAGGAGCTCCGAGTCCACCCTAGGCAGTTAAAGGTGTCCTTAGGGGGACAGAGGAGAGTGGAGAGCACTTTCAGGGGTTTAGAGTCACATGGGCCTGGCTTTACATCCTGACTCCTCCACTTCCTGCCACTAACCTGTGTGCCCAATTGCTGCCTCACTCACACATACCCTGAGGGGCCTGTGGGCGGTAACAGGAGAGGATGTATGCCAAACATCTCGCACAGCCGATGCTTAATTGATGTTCTAATTGATGTTCAGTGGATGGGGGTCATTTTGTTATTGTTATTCACCATGTCATTGTCACCATAT
Source organism: Trichechus manatus latirostris (assembly GCF_000243295.1). Taxonomy (NCBI): domain Eukaryota; kingdom Metazoa; phylum Chordata; class Mammalia; order Sirenia; family Trichechidae; genus Trichechus; species Trichechus manatus. The sequence goes on from NW_004443963.1 coordinate 13,311,396, forward strand.
GGTATGAGGAGTGACACAGTCTGTCCAGAAGGAGGTAATGCTGAGGAGCTGACACTGCAGTGTGGCCTTAAAAGACAAGTAGGGCTTAGTCAACTCATTTCCTCTTGTATATCGCCACATCCAAACCTCAACACTTCTTGTACTGTCTCAGCTCCTGGTCCTTTCTGTCATGGCACTTTTGCATTTTGTCATGTCACTTGTGGCCTCCCACTGGACTGTAAACTCCCTGAGGGCAGGACCTTGTTGGTTTTGCTCACCGATGTCTCCCTGGGACCCAGACTATGTTGAGTGTGTTTGAGAGGCATGTAATAGAATGGTTAAGAGTAGATATGTGGGGACAAGTATTGTATGATCTCACTCATGTGAAATATCTAGGTGAGACAAATGTATAGAGACCAAAGTTCACTAGTAGTTACCAGGGGCGGGAGGGAGGGGGGAAAAGGGGAGTCATTGTTGAGGAAGCGTTGAGTTTCTCCATAGGGTCATGTAAAATTTGGCAGTGATTAGTGATGGTTGCACAATGTAATTAATGTAATTGATGTCACTAAATTGTACACGTGAAAAATGTTAAATTGGCAAATGTTGGGTTATATATATATTTTTAAAACAATTAAAAAAAAAAAAGTAGGGGCATGGGGGCAAGACCTCTTTGGGTTCGAGTCTCTTCTCTGCAGCTTACAGGCTATGTGACTGTGGATAAGTCGCTGACCACTGTTTGCCTCTCAGTTTATTCAGCATCTCTCTTACAGGTTGTGGTGAGGGGTAACTGAGTTGGCATGAAGTGCTTAACCCTCATTAATTGCCAAGTAAGTGTGTGTGGTGGCGGCAGTGGTGCTGGATCTTTCTTGTCGTTATTTGTAGAATGGATGTCTGATTGAATGGAAGAAAGGCATTCCAGGCAGAAGCCACAGGCCTCAGAGAACAAGACATGTAAAGGCCCGGGGTGGGGACAGTGGGGGCAGAGCTGATTGTGGCTGAGGTCAGTCACAAATGTCCTTCTCTGCACCCAAGCATTCAGGTTTTTAACCCTCAAACAACAGGGAGTCGACAATTTTTAGGTAGAGAAGAATATTGACTAGATTTATGTTTGAAGAGAAGCAGCCAAGGGTGGAAGTGATGGTCCTGGCCTGGGGGAGGTGACAGGGCCCGAACCAGGGCCGTCTCAGTGATGACAGAGTCGGGGGCAACTTTGAGATATGTTCAGCAGCTGGAATCCACAGGACTTGGCGACTGTTTGAATGTATGGGGAGAAGACTCTAGACTGCTTCCTAGAAGGCTGACTGGGGACGTAGGTGGTCAGTGTCGCTCGCAGCCGTGATGCCGACCATGGTTCCACTGAGCATCCTCAGAAGTGGCCTCTTCCAAATCAGCCGGAAAATGGAGTTTGGGAATGGGACAGCTAGGGAGCAGAGCTTCCCCTGTGGCGAGAGGACAGGCTGTCATGCCAGGGATTCTGGGTCACACCTGGGGATGAGTGGACCAGGACCAAGGGCCCAGCTGCCTGGAGCGTGGGTAGGCCTGGTGTGTCTTTGGGGGCCACTCTTTCCTTCTCTTGGTCCAAGTTACAGTCATGGTTCCTGACAGTTACTCAGCGTCTACCTTCTACCTGTCTCTGAAAAGTAACAGCACCCTGTGAGGCAGGCAGTCTTAGCTCAGTTTTGCAGATGAGAAAGCCAAGACTTGGAGGAGTGGATCCTTGCCCGAGCTGCCTGAGTTAGAGGTGAGGCCAGGCCCATTCAACTTCACAGCCCAACCCTGATTCTCTGAGGGACAGGTGGGTCTTGCCATCATGCCAGGCAGACTGTCTGAGCCTTCTGGGGAGGCGGTATCTGCCCCAGGCCCAACATGGAGAGGACAAACAACTAAACAGGCAGATGCCCAATGATCTAAAACCACAGGCCTGTTGGCCCCAGACAGCACTTCCACAGCCCACTGACAGCAGAGGTTTGCAGGGCCTGATCAGTTGAGCTGGGGAACCAGAGCAAGCTGCTCCCCAGGATCCTTTGGAAGTTTCCCGACAACTGCTCAGAAGTGGGAAGGTGGTTATCAGTCCCTTGGTAACTGGTAACTGTTGTCAGCATTTTTATTTCTTAAATACACTCAGCTTCTTAAAATAGCCAGCTGAGTTACTTTTTGTGGTTAAAAATAAAAACAAAACAAATATCCCCAGATCCCTGTGGGTTTAAATTTCTTCCTTTAACGGAGCACGCCTACTCCATGGAAATCTTTCTTAAGGAAGTCCTAGAACTCTCCCCTTCCTGCCATTTATGCCAGACCTGAAGGAGGTTGCAGGGGATGGTCAGAGGGTGTGGGGCCAATCCTGGCCTGGGCAGACGGCCTCGAAAGTTTCCCCACACCTTTCTTCTACTTGAATTGCTCAGATAGGCCTTGTGTCTCTCCTGCCTCTTCCTCTTCTTCCTCTCCCTATTCCTGTTTAGGCTGCTTCTCTCCCCCTTCCCAAAATTTTTTTTAAAAAACCCTTCTGTCCTCTTAATGGCTCTGCCAACTGCACTGGAAGCTAAAGAACTTGCCAGCCCTGCTCAGGTCTGCGTCAGACTTGGGCTCCAGGGGTCCTTCTGCACGCACCCTGAGTCCCTGGTATGGAGTTCTCTCTTACCCGTAAATATCCCAGCTGTCCCGCTAACCGCCTGCTTGCCCTTCCCAACTACCATAAGCCCTCTAAAACCTTGACGTTCTCCCCCAGAAGAAGAGAAGAGCCCATCATTTTCAGGGGTCACAGGGGCATCCGATTGGAGAACTGCTGGTGGAGCTAGGGACCCTGGGGTCTGGGAGGAGAGGGCAGATTGCCCGGTGGTCTAGAAGAACACTTCCCAGGAAGCAGAGCTCTGGACCACTGATGAAGGATGGAGGCAGGGGGGCAGCATTAGGGACCTGGGCTATGGCGACAGTGGCCGTTCCTCCCCTCCCCAGCTATGCGGCCTTTTCAAGGTACTGATCTCCCTAAGCCTCAGTTTCCTCATTAGTTCAATGACGGCAATAATGTCCCCCTTTCAGACTTGCAAGGATTAAATCTCATTCTGTATATGAGCAGATAGTGGTACTTGGTGTTCTGTGGTATATAGTGGGCACTTGGAAGTTAAAATATTGTTATTGTAGAAGGGCGTGTAGGCCAGGCTGAGGGTTTAGAGTCACCCCTAGGGAGCCTTTGAAGGCTTGGGATACAGGTGGGACCCAGTCATTTTCATATTTCAGAGAGTTCATTCTGGGACAGAACAGAGAATAGATTGGGAGGAGCAAGGCAGGAGGCAGGGAGGAAGCTGAGGCTATGATCTGGGAGGGAGGAGATGGGGGCTTGGGCAAGGGCCATGGCAGAGGGGATGGCAAGAAGGGAGCAGACAGATGGAGAGAGACTCGGAAGCTAGAATTGACAAGACTTTGTGACCAGTTAGATGGGGGTTGGGTATCCAGGATCACTCTAAGCCTTCTGGCCCATGTAGCTGGGGATCCCTGCAAGGGAGCCTCTGAAGGAGGAACAGGTCCTGCTTGTCTGATTAGCCACAGCCCCCAAAGTCCCCCAAAGTAGGGCCTGGCCACCTGGGCTCAGAGAGCACTTTGCAAGCTCTCTCTGGTTCTTCACATGTGGCTCTGTCTGTATGTGAGTCCTCAGGGGTGGGAAATGGAGCACAGAGAGGGAGCTTAGCAAATGTTTGTGGCATGAACCCTTTCTGAGTAGGCGCTTCCTATCTCCTTTCTCCCTGGGTCCTTCCCAGCCATAGTCTAGGGAGTAAAGCAGTCCATCCCTTGCCTGAGCTGCCTGGCATGTGTCCTGGGGCACCCTGGCATCCATCTGGCTGCAGGACCCAAGGTGGGACCCAGGGTAGAACTGAGGTCAGGCCCATTTCAAAACAGGTCACAGAAGCCGCAGTTTAAGGGAGCTGACGTGCTGGCCCAGCCCAGGCATTGCCTTGCAGGATGGCCGCCTATCTGGCTGGGAAAGGGCCCTGCCAAGGCACACGGAGACAGCTCTTCTGTCCTCTGCCCTGGAGGGGTGGGAACTTTGGGGTCAACAGACCTGGGTTCGGAGTGGCCTCAGCCTCCTTTGAGCACCATTGGGCAGGTACCATGTCCACCTTGTCCACCATTGTATCCCCAGTGCCTGGAACAGGTCTGGCATATAAACAGCTGTGCAACAAGTGAGAAGTCACCTACCCTCTCTGAGCCTCAGCTATCCCTTCTTTGCATTGGTGAGGTGAGAAGCTCCCTTGCAGGAAGGTTGTGATGATGACATGGAATAGCGAGTGCTGCATTCCTGGTCCACTGAGGGCTCTTGGTCAATGATAGATGGCTGGCAGCCCTGTGTCCACATATCCAGGGACCGGTCAGCAGGCACAGCTGAGGCAGGCAGGATGGCTGCAGAGGCTGGGAAGGTGCGTGAGTGCTCCGCAACAGAGCCAGGGCCTGGAAGCCAGGGGAACCCAGAGCACTGCCAGCCATGATGGTTGGAGAGCTTGGTCAGTGCCTTGGAGAGGGGGAGAGACTGCTTCTGGACACTGGGGTTGGCTCCTCTTCAACAGAGGACAAGTCCTGTCTTATCACGAAGCCCTAGATATCATAAGGACATGGGCATGTGCCTTCCTTACCAGCGGGGGCCGGTGAGGGGGGTGGTGAGGGAGCATGGTGGAGTGTTGCCTGAAAAGAAGTAGGAGACAAAATCTTCTGTGCACATTGTGATCCAACTTACCTTAAACGTGGGTCTCCATGAGGATGGGATCCAGAAGGATGCAGAGGAAAATGAAAACGGTAGTGTGTTTTAGTGGAGAGGTGGTGCTTCACTTTTTTAAGGATTTTTATGAATGTCCTAGCATCGTCTGTTGCTGCATTCCTCATTCACCCAGCACTGATTGATGCCTCTCACCACATAGCACACAAAAGGCCACCAGCCCAGAGCGTGCCACTGAGCAGATCTTCAGTGAATGGTCATTGGCCCTGGCCTTGACAGACCTTGAAATCTTGTAGCTGACTCCTGGTCTGGGAATCTTACCCTAAGAATCACCACCACGTGAAAATGTGGTGGAAATAGGTAGATGTGGTGGTTACACAACATTGTGAATGTGCTAAATGCCACTGAATTGGACTCTTTGAATTGGTTAATTTTATGTGAATTTCACCTCAATTGGGGAAAGAAAAAGGAATCAGCATCATTTACTGAGCACCTGTTTTATGTCAGGTACTGTGTTCGATGCCTTGTTTGAATTACCAGCAGTTCTACAAAGTGGGCCCGTATTACCCCAGTTTGTAGACGGAAGCTGTAACTCAAGAAGAGGAAGGGGAAGTCCAGGTCACTTGTTGGTAATGGAGTCCAGAGTTAAATGGCACCATATCCTTTGCTTCATGGGTGAAGAATGTCTCTGGGAGATTATAGAGGAAACTGGTTACAGTGGGTGCCTCTAGAAGTGGGGTCTGAGGGAGAGGGGAAGAAGATGGATTTACTTTCCATTATATACTGATTTGGAACTTTTTACATTTTGAATCATACGAATGGTTACCAATCCAAAGATAATATAAAGCAAAGACGGAACATTCTGTTTACAAAAATAAAACAAAACACTGTCTCTATAGTGTCGTGTCAGAAACAAGCACGTTGAGACCAAGTCCACCAGATCCCCATCCCTGCTTATCCACTTGGTCTACTCTGAACCCTGGTTCCTCACCTGTCAAACGATGGTGGTTCTCCCCGCGTTGTACCTGGCTCATCTTCCATTGTCTTCCCTCCTCTCCCATCTCTTCCCACCTCGCACCCCACAACACCTGCCCCGCTGTTTGAGTTTGTCCATCTGGGACCTCCACGCACCTGTGTGACTTCTGCTTTCATTTTCTCAGAGAAAGCTACCGATGGCTCCCTGCAGAGCGAGGACTGGGCCCTCAACATGGAGATCTGTGACATCATTAACGAGACGGAGGAAGGGTAAGGGCACGCTCGCAGAGAGGTGGGGGCACAGGTGGGATGGGCAGCGGTGCAGCACAGCCAGCCTGGACACCACACCCTGCGTTCTGCCAGAGGGCCTCCCCCAGCCTCCTGTGGCCATACAGTCAGACTTGCGGCTGGGTCCTGGAAGGTGCAGCAGAGGTCATGGTCCCAAGTCTGACTGTGCAGCCTGACAGCTTTGTAAAGACAATTCCTCAGCCCCACCGCAGGCTGAATCTCTCAGGGTGGGGACAGGAATGAGGCATTTTAAACATTGAGAATCATGGTCAAGTCCAACCCTCAACGGATGGACGAGAAACCCAGAGATGTAAAGTTCAAAGTTACACCAGGTGTGCAGCTTGCCAGGTGGACCCTGGTGCAGCTACCCTACATAGCTTCTCTGAGCAGCAGCCCAGCTGAGTGGGTCTGAACACCCAGCCTTGTGCATGGCATCTTCTTAGCATAAGGAGGACCTGGCTTAGGTGCCATTCTGCACTGCCTGGGCTGGAGTATGCATGAGGAACTCCCAGCTGTTCTCTGTGAGCAAGAACAGACTCTCATTTCCTTCAGATTGGAAACCAGCGGGGAGAGGGGTCACTGGGAGGGCAGTGAAAGTGAAGCGGAACTGAGTCACTAGTAAGAGTGAGCGTTTGCTGGGCATTTCCGGAATACAGGTCACCGTGGTTTCCTGCCTCAGCACAGAGAAGCCCGGCTCAGGCGAGTGATGTGGGGCATGAGTCTGGGGCCTGGCTCCTGACCTCTGACTAGCCAGCTGTGTGACCTCGGGCAAGTCACTCTTCCTCTCTAGGTCTTTGTCCTCAAAGACAAAGCTCTGTTAGATCCTTTCAGCAATAAGACCAAGCCCCTAAGGGAAACAGAAAGGGGCTGTCCCAGGAAAAACCCAGGGAAGGCTGGAAAAGGCTGTGGTGACTGCATCGTGGGGCCAGGTGAGGCTTCTGTTCTGATAAATCCGAATCAACAGTTGAACAGGATCTCATTTCTGTCTTCATATTTTTCACTGGGATAATCCTATTGTCCTGAAGGTGTTCCTCTCAGCCACACAGTGCTTTGCACGTAGAGGGGCAGGCTGGAAGCAGACAGAAGGCGGGGAATGCTCACCTCACAGCCTGGAGGCAGGCCGAGGGTGTCTGAGTAACACAGTGTCCAGGTCCAATTAAGAGAACACAGCGGCTGCTAGGCAACCTCCAGTCTCTTCCTCAGCCAGGCTCCGTGGGCTTGCCCAGGAATGGGGGAAGGGACACTCACACCTCCTTCTGGAGTCAGGAGAGTGGTAGGCAGGCGGTGGGGCCACCAAGAGACAGGAGGCAGAAAACCTCATCGAGCCTCTGGAAAGGCCTGGGAGCTTCATGAACGCAGTTGCTGGAAGTCACTGCTGTATGCTTGGAGACAGCAGGGCCCCATCTCCCTTATAAACATGGGAAGATCCAGGGCTCAGGGTCATTGAGATTTATTGCTATTTATTTGAGCACTTGCTGTGTTCCAGGCCAGGCCGTGAGCAAAAGCAGATATGACCCTTGATTTCATTGAGCTTGTCATCTAAATTTTAAAGTCTCTCTACTTGTCGTTCTCTCCCACTGGGTTGTGGCCCTACACCGTCTGCTCTTAGCACGGTAGTGACACCAAGTAGGCATGCAGAAATGGCACACAAGCCAGAACTTGTGGTTCCCAATGCGGGACCTTTTTCTCTAGGCCACCCTATAAGAAGTGGAAACAAGTCCCTTTAGAGAGCTGCAGCGGCCCACAGGTCAGTGGCCGTGTCTGCAGCAGAAACCAGCGTCACTGCAGAAGGAGCCGGGGAAGGGCAAGGAGCTGCCCCGGGGCATCTGATAGAAGCTGCTCCCACCCTTCTGGGATGGTCCTACCCTTGTAGTCTTAGTCCCTGGCCTGCCTCACAGCCCTGACAGGCCTCCACTGCTCTGCCTCCATGCAGGGTTGGTTCCCAGGAAGCCCTTCCTTCTGCCATCACTCCTGTCGGATGACCTGGGTCAGGGTTCCTGACTCTCCTGACTTAGCTCTTGAGGGGTCAGCACCGACTGACAGGCAGACAGATACCTGGCCGGAAATGTTAGCCATGCCTCTGCAGCGCTGGGCCCTTGGAGGGGACGGATTAGAAAAGGGCACAGTCCCTGCCCACTAGGAGGCTGCTTCTTCACCCAGAGTGGGCTACCGGGTCAGGGTCACATGGCAGTTCACCCATGGGAGACTGAGGACCTGGGGAGACGTCGTGGAGGAGGTGGATTTCAGCTGGCCCTTAACTAGATGGGGACCTTTGATCAGCAGGGAGTGAGAAGAATCACCTGAGCAAAGGCTTTTAGGGAAGAGTGTTCATGCAACATTGATTACACCACAACAGGGCTAGGAGGGGAGGGTGGCAGTGGAGTATGGGTAGGACAGGGCGGGCCTGCTGTCACCAAGGCTTTCCTTGGCTCCCCACTGTACTTCCTGTGCCTCCACCCTCCCTCCCAGAGCCTTAGATCTCTTCAGCTCCTCCCTTCACCTCTCCCCACACTAACTGGGGCCTCCTTTTAGTTCCTTCTTAGTTCTTTTTAGTTCTTTTAGCTCCCCCCTCCACATATACCCGCACCTTTGGTGTGCATCTACCTGAACTGCAGTGCAGCACTGTAGGTGCTCACTCATCTATGCTAAGAAATTTGGCCAACCAACTGGAAGAGATCCATTCCAAAGAAAGGCTATCAAGCAGAATGCTGTAATTATCGAACAATATCATTGATATCACACACAAGTGAAATTTTGCTGAAGATCATTCAAAAGCGGCTGCAGCAGTGCATCAACAGGGAGCTGCCAGAAATTCAAGCTGGATTCAGAAGAGGGCGTAGAATGAGGGATGTGATTGCTGATGTCAGATGGATCCTGGCTGAAAGCAGAGAATACCAAAAAGATGTTTACCTGTGTTTTATTTACTATGCAAAGGCATTTGACTGTGGGTCATAACAAATTATGGATAACACTGCAAAGAATGGGAATTCCAGAACACTTAATTGTGTTCATGAGGAACCTGTACATAGATCAAGAGGCAGTCGTTCAAACAGAACAAGGGGATACTGCATTGTATAAAGTCAGGAAAGGTGTGCATCACGGTCGTATCTTTTCACCCTACTTATTCAATCTGTATGCTGAGAAAAAAATCCAAGAAGCTGGACTATATGAAGAAGAACGGGGCATCAGGATTGGAGGAAGACTCATTAACAGTCTGCGTTATGCAGATGACACAACCTTACGTCCTGAAAGTGAAGAGGACTTGAAGCACTTACTGATGAAGATCAAAGACTACAGCCTTCAGTATGGACTACACCTCAACATAAAGAAAACAAAAATCCTCCCAACTGGACCAATAAACAACATCATGATAAATGGAGAAAATATTAAAGTTGTCAAGGATTTCATTTTACTTGATCCACAGTCAACACCCATGGAAGCAGCAGTCAAGAAATCAAACGAGTTCTGCACTGGGCAAGTCTGCTGTAAAAGACCTCATTGGAGTGTTAAAAAGCAAAGATGTCAGTATAAGGACTAAGGAGCGCCTGACCCAAGCCATGGTATTTTTAATCACCTCATATGCATGCGAAAGCTGGATATTTAATAAAGAAGACTGAAGAAGAATTGACGCCTTCGAATTATGGTGTTGGCAAAGAATGTTGAGTATACCATGAACTGCCAGAACAACGAACAGATCTGTCTTGGAAGAAGTACAGCCAGAATGCTCCTCAGAAGCGAGGATGGTGAGACTTCGTCTTATATACTTTGGACATGTTATCAGGAGGGATAAGTCCCTGGAGAAGGATGTTGTGTTTGGTAAAGTAGAGGGTCAGGAAAAAGAGGAAGAACCTCAATGAGATGGATTGGCACAGTGGCTGCAACGATGGGCTGAAGCATAGCAGCGATTGTGGGGATGGCGCAGGACCAGGCAATATTTTGTTCTGTTGTGCATAGGGTCACTATGGGTCAGAGCTGACTCAACGGCACCTAACAACAGGTTACAATTAAGGCTCAGGAACACTCAAGGATGCAGCCCCTTCCCAGCCGTGCTCTCAGGCATGCATCTCCCAGGCCCTAGACTGCTGCCCAAAGGCACTTACTCAGCTTTCTGTTTCCATGGGCCAGGAAGCCCACCTCACTGTCTCCTGCTGTCGGGTCTCTGCTGCCTCTTCTGGAGCTCTCTCTCTCTGTCTGTCTCCTGGATCCAGGAGCTTCTCAGTGCAGTGATCCCGGGTCCAAACGACGTGCTGGCTCCTGGCTGTTCTTGTGGTGGCGATGGTGTTACCGCAATAATGCGGATTGGAGCCGCCTGCCGCAATAGCCAATTCTGAGACGGGTGAGGTGAGCAGCAAGACGTTTATTATATATCGATATACAGGAGACAGAGGGGAATAGATTCCTCCAAAAAACCCGTCTCTCCCACTGGAGATCGGCTGGAGTCTTTTATAGGGACAGGATTATAGATCTTTTATGGTAGTTTTTCTTTGAGGTGGTGATGTCTTAGATGAGTTAACCTTCCACTGGTATTCTTAGAAGTTATCTGGTGACATCTTTGGGGATTTTCTGCTTCCTCTTGTCACAAGATGGATGCTTTGTTTAGTTTTTCATTCTTAGATCATTATCACTTATTTTCTACCCTCCAGGGAGGAACATCGGTTAATCTTAAACCTTTTTGTAGAGACTGGAGAAAAAAAGATCATGAGACAATGTGGCGGTTAGCAACGGGGGAGTAAACAATAGTGAGCCTGGCCTATGCAGCCTCTTCCAATGGGTTCCTATTTCCTACCTCTGGGGTGGCTCATTTGAAACCCAGCAGGATGGCAAAACTGACCAGTCGCCTTGGTGGGCCACAATTACCCTATCACACAGTCCCACCCAGTCACTTGCGTGGGAGTTACAAGATCATGGCAAGAAAGGCCACACAAAAGTGATCCATCGCACCACACATAGCAATGATTGTGAGGATGACGCAGGACTGACCAGTGTTTCTGTTATACATAGGGTCACTATGAGTCAGAACCAAGTCAATGGCACCTAACAACAGCAACAACACCTGAACTGCTCATCACCCCCTCTTCCACCAGCAGGCACCTTCTCATCTTTCAGGGCTCAGCTGAAGGGCTTCTCTAACCTCCCCCACCTACACCCAGCCCTTGTCATCGCAGGACCCTGCTTATTTCCTTCGCTTATTTGGTTTTCCCCTGTAAGCTGTGGTCCTTGAGAGCAAGGCCGTGTGGGTCTTGTTCACCCTGTATCCCTAGCACCTAGTATAGTGCCTGGCACGTGTTGTTAGTTGCCATAGACTCGGTGCCAACTCACGGTGAGCGTGTGTTTAACAGGGAGAAACATTGCCCATTTCTGTGCCATCCTCATGGTTGTTGGCACATGATGGTTACCTAATAAGAACTGAATAGAAGCATGGCCAGATAGAGGAACTGTATAGAGGAACTGACCAGGATGAGGCCCCAGAGCTGATTTCTATAGATTATTGGTTCTCAAATTTCACTACCCATAAGAAGCCCCAAAGGGCAGGGTAAGGTACACATCCTCCCTAAGAGAGTTTTTTGCTAATGGTCTAGGGTGGGATTCCTTGATCTTTAACAACCAGTCACACCTCCCCCCACAAAGGGGTTCTGCTGCAGCTGGCCCAGGAACCACACACTGAGAAGCACCGCTAAGCCGTCATGATCTCCAGAAGGGATCATGGGGAGGCAGGGAGATTTTGGTGTGATTCAAACCTGAATACACAAAACAGGTTGGGACACAGGGAAGCTGGGTGGCTAAAGCTGGTCCAGCTTTGCAGAGCCACTGATTTTAGGCATGCTCCCTCCTGTGCTGGATAAGGAGGCCCCATACCTAGACCAGCCTTTCTTTTGTCCTTCTTCCCAGTCCCAAAGATGCCTTCCGAGCAGTGAAGAAGAGAATCGTGGGGAATAAGAACTTCCACGAGGTGATGCTGGCTCTGACGGTGAGTGCCCCATCTGTCCGTCTGTGCCAAGGCAGGACCATGGTCCGTGAGGTCGGCCTCCCCTCAGGCCCAGTGGCACTTCCGGTCACCTGTGGCTCCTCATCCAAAGGCTGGGAAGGAAAGGCCCATGGGCAAAGCACTGTCCTGTCTGCACTGCTGGTGAGCTTGGAATGGCAAGAGAGGCCTTCTGGAAAGGTTCTCCCCAGCCCACTGGCAGGGGGAGCAGAAGCCTGGCAGGCCGAGTTGAGTGCCGCTTGGCACTCTGATGCCCTGAAAAAGGAGCATAAAACAAATGCTAGGGCTGAGATGAGGGCAGTCTTGTCCCCACACTGCACTGGTCCACACACAGGACAGCGTCCAGGCACAGGCAGGCCCCCTGGCGGCCAGGAGGGGTTTGCCTTGGGTGGGGGAGGCATGGAGGACACCATCCCAGCCTCCCCACAAGCAGCATTTACATCCTGGTGAATCAGGTTAAGCCAAAAAGCAAAGCATAGCCCTTGCGGGGAAGTAGGGAGGGAAGTTCGGTGCCATTTCCTTGGGCTACAGGGTCACCAGCTGATTGAAAGCTCAAGTTCTCGTTGATTTCCACTTGGAGTGCCACCTACCCGCTAGACCGTGTTCAGCGCGGCGGCATGATCACAACAGAGTCCTGTGGGCACTGACCCCAGTCAGTGAGTGGCCTCCACCTGGCACCCCACCCTCTGTTCACGTGGTCTGCCCCCCAGCACACAAGCCCCCAATCCAGGTGTTCCGCCAGTTCTCTGCAGGCCAGAGTCTGTCTTTAGGAAGCCCCATGCCTCTGCTCAGCCTCCCCCTCTGGGATGTGAGTGGAGCTGTAAGGATGGGTGGTCTGGGTGACTCCCCTCCTCTGGCTGGGCTGCTCACTGGCACCCCGTGGCCCTCCAGGTCTTAGAAACCTGTGTCAAGAACTGTGGGCACCGCTTCCACGTGCTGGTGGCCAGCCAGGACTTCGTGGAGGGGGTGCTGGTAAGAACCATCCTGCCCAAGAACAACCCTCCCACCATCGTGCACGACAAGGTGCTCAACCTTATCCAGGTGAGTGCCGGGCGGGGCAGGGGTGGGGCTGGAGGAGGGGCTGTCAGCATAGTAGGGGCTACCTTCCCAGTGGAGAGCTAGGCCCCTAGGCCAAGGAGATGGTGCCCCACCCCTCCCCCTTCCTGTTCTTTTTGTCAGTTTGTTTCAGTCCCCATTTCTGGTAGTTGTCTCCTTGTCTGTGGCTGTCTGCTGATGGGACGTTCTGTGCATGGGGCGAGGCTTGTTGGCTGAGCGTTGCTATGGAGGGGCTGGCTGGCTGAGTGAATGTGGTCAGAGGGCAAGAACCAGCAAGTGCCAGGGAAGGCGGGCTCACAGGGAGAAAATGAGCAGTGCTTACTGGCCATGTCCCCTTGTCCCTCTCTCAGTCCTGGGCTGACGCGTTCCGCAGCTCGCCCGATTTGACAGGTGTCGTTGCTGTCTACGAGGACCTCCGGAGGAAGGGCCTGGAGTTCCCCATGACCGACCTGGACATGCTTTCGCCCATCCACACGCCCCAGAGGGTAAGGAGAGTTATCGCCCTGTGGGCCCTTAGGCAGTCCCCCCTCCTCACAGCTCCAGGAAATCATGGGAGGGAAGGCAGGAGTTGTCAGCAGAGGGGCTTTCTGCAGCTGCTTCCTCTTAGCTCTCTGACTCCCTGGGCCCCTTATCTTTTCCAGAAATCCTTGCTGATCCTGTTTTTTGCCCTCTAGACTGTGTTCAACTCGGAAACACCTTCAGGACAGTATGCTGTGGGTACCGACACCAGTCAGCAAGTGGACTCTAACCAGCACACTGCCCCTCTGTCCACCCCAGCTGTACCTCCCAGCGACACACCCATAGCACCAACCCCTGAGCAGGTAAACAGCAGGTCAAGACAGGGGGGGCCTGGGCTGCCTCCACACACCTCAGGGAGGGACCACTGTCAGTATGGAAATTATTATCAATTAAGCCTCCACTTAGTCCTCACACCAGCCCCACAGGGTGCATATTCTTCTTCTTCTTTTAGAGATGAGGAAACTGAGGCTCAGAGAGATGCATTAACTTGCCCAGAATCACACAGCTCATCAGAGACAGCTGGGTTCAAGCTCAAGTTTGTCTGACTCCAAGCATGCTCTGTCCCGTACCTCGGCAGTTTTTCAAACTGTGCTTGCTGTGGAGCCCTGGGGGAGGTACCATGGACGGGAAACACCCCCTTCAACCAGACCAGCTCTTCTTTGTGTGGTTTGGTTCTGTATTCACAAAAGATTTCATTTGAACAGAGGTGCTAGCTGATACAGTTTTAAAACGTCTTCACAAAAAATAAACACCTTTGCATTGCACTATGTTGCTTCCCACAAAGAAGGTTCAAGAAGGTTTGAGGCCTACTGTCTATAAGATTCTAGAGGTTAGGGCCTGGGGACCAGTTTTCCTAGAGCCCCTTGGCTAGCTTTGAAGGATTACGAGCCTCAGACTGGGTGACATGCTGACTGGTTCAGTCTCTGTGCCTCAGGGTCTTCCTCCGAGCTGTTTGGAGAGTGCCAAAGCTACTGGAACTTCTCCAGCCAAGACCACTATTAGCAGACTGCTCAATCATGTTAGGCATGGCTGTTGGGATGGCAATTGAGGCCTGTGCACTATGGGCTGTGCACTTTTGAGGTATTTTACAAACTTCAGACACATCACATCAACTAAGTGTAAACGCTTAGCTGCTGAAAGTGCCGATAAGAAAGACACAGGTGTATAATTGAAAAAATTGAAACTTAGCTTTCCAAAGGTGAGGCCTCACCAGTCACATGTACGGTAGTATTTGGACTTACAAACCAGTAAACTTATCAGGAGCTTTTCACGTCCTAACCTATTTGAAGAGAAATTTCTGTACTTTAATATCTCATAACAAGTTATGAAGTCACCCCCTCCCCTCCCCCAGGTTACAAGTAATACTGGAAAAGTTTTGCCAACTGGATAAAGTAATTAAAGGTGCATAAAAAATGCTAAAAACCACCTGTGATCCAAAAATTATCTTAAAAAACCTAAAAACCATTGCTGCCAAGTTGATTCCGACTCATGGGGATCCTATAGGACAGAGTAGACCTGTCCCATAGGGTTTCCAAGGCTGTAATCTTTACGGAAGCAGACTGCCACACCTTTCTCCCATGGAGCGGCTGGTGGGTTGGAACCGCCAAGCTTTTGGTTAGCAGCCGAGTACTTTAACCACTGTGCCACCAGGGCTCCTCAATTTTAACTGATTTGGCTGAAATCTAGCATGTGTGTGGATTAAGGTTCGAATTGCTCGTTGTGCAGGAGATTATTGCTGAACAAAAGTGAGTAGTCTTTAATTTCAGTGTCCCCTTCTGACTCCTGGGTCATGCGAAGACATTCAGGCACGCACTGATGTAACTCCCATACTCCTTTGTAATTAAGTCCCATCTGACTTGGATACATTGGGTTTGTATGCAGTAATTTTTCCACTCACTCATACCAAGAGCATTTATTAAAAGGTTAAACACAGCACACGTTTTGCAAGTTTTAGATGTCAGTGAGCCGAAGTGGACATGCCGCGTGTCTCTGTGCTCCCCTTTCTGCTTCTGTAAAAGCTAGGATAATGGTACCTACCTGCTAAGACAGTGGTGAAGTTAAACTAGAGATGTAAGGTAAGTGATTGCACTTAACAGGTGGTCAGTAAGTGGTGGCTGCCATCACAGCCATCATCAGTTTATAGAGTGGCTCTCATATTCTGAACTCAACTATAATTGGGGCACACAGTTTAGACTGTACTAGCATTTCCCAAAATGTATTCCACTTAATGTTAGCCCCACGAGATAGTCCATGGTAAAAGGTTCTTCAGTCAAAGGAATTTTGGAAACTTTCATGTTGATCTCTTCCTGGGGGTTCACAGTATACAGTGTACATTAGGATATTAACCACCCCAGAGTCCCACAGCATAAGACACTTAAGCTGGTGGCCTCTCATGGCCTAACCTGTTTGAAGTGACTTTGTGACTTGACTTAGAATGTTTCCCCAAGCACAAGACCTGGGAACCCTTTGATCTTTGAAAGCCTGTTAACACCTCTTGGAGTAGTGTTCCTTGGGGAAGGCTGCCCTCAATCAGAGTTTTAGACTCAAGGTGGAGCCTAGGACACCAGAGGAGGCCAGGGGCAAGACACAATCCCAGTTACCCTAGGAGGAGAGAGAGGACAAGATCCCAGTTACCCTAGGAGAAGGGACAAGATCCCAGTTATCCTCGGAGGAGGAAAGAGGACAAGATCCTAGTTATCCTAGCAGAAGAGAGAGAGGACAAGATCCCAGTTACCCTAGGAGGAGGGACAAGGTCCCAGTTATCCGAGGAGGAGGGAGAGCGCAAGATCCCAGTTACCCTATGTCTTGGTTATCTAGTGCTGCTAAAACAAATACTGCAAGTGGATGGCTTTAAGGAAGAGAAATTTAGTCTCTTACAGTCTAGTAGGCTGCAAGTCCAAATTCAGGGTGTCAGCTCTAGGGGAACACTTTCACTGTCAGCTCTGGAGGAAGGGCTGTGTCATCAATCTTGCCTTGGCTTGGGAGTTTCTCTGCACAGGAACCTTAGGTTCAAAGGACACACTCTGCTCCGGGCACTGCTTTCTTGGTGATATGAGGTTCTTTATCTCTCTGCTCACTTCTCTCTTTTATATCTCCAAAGAGATTGGCTTAAGTTACTATCTAATCTTGTAGACCTCATCAATATAACTGCCACTAATTCATCTTATTACATCATAGTGATAGAATTTACAACACACAGGAAAATCACATCAAATGACAATGGTAGACAATCATACAATACTGAGAATCATGACCTAGCCAAGTTGACAGATATTTTTGGGGGGCACAATTCAATCCATGACACCCTAGGAGGAGGGAAAGATCCCAGTTGTCCTAGGACGAGGGAGAGGACAAGATCCCAGTTATCCTAGGAGGAGGTAGAGAGCTAGATCCCAGTTACCCTAGGAGGAGAGAGAAGACAAGATCCCAGTTATCCTAGGAGGAGGGACAAGATCCCAGTTATCCTAGGAGGAGGGAGAGGGCAAAATCCCAGTTATCCCAGGAGAGAGAGGGCCTGCGGCTCAGGAGCAAGTCAGTGCCCAGGTCCATCGTGGAGGCACTGGGAGGTCGGAACATAGGCAGCAACAGAAATTGAAGTTTGGGGTTGGGTTGCCTACTGTGGATGAGGAGGACTGTGGAGCAGGGCCTGGCTGGGCCTGACTAGGGTGAGCCGGCAGGGGTGTCGTTTAGTATGAACGTGCCCAAGGCCTAGTAGCTGACAAAACACAGCCACTGAGTGTGTTTGTTTTTAACAAACCTTACTAAGGGATAATCCCTCACTTCATTGAGGGATGATTGGCATACGACAGTCTGCACATATTAAAACTAGAATCTGATCCGTTTGGGCACATGTGTAATTCTGCGAAACCATCACCACAGTCAAGATAATGAACATAGCCATCATCCCTCAAAAGTTTCCTTGACAACCGCTAAGTTTTAACTGCATAATGTCTAATTGAATGAAGAGCCCCTGCTTTCTGCTCCCTTGCTGTCTCAAGCTCTCTTTCTCCCTGCCCACCATACCCCATCGAACCCTTCATTATTAATGCAGAATGTCTTTTCTCCCAGAGAGTCTCCCAGACCTTCCATCTCAGAGCAGCAGGCTAACAGCCCTTTGCTTTCAGGCCTCGCTTAGAAGGCAGGCACCAGAAGGAACTAATTGGGCAGCTCCCAGCAGGCCCCACTTCAGCCCCTTGGGAGGAGCCGCCCCCTGAGGCCTTGTTAGCTGCCACTTTGGACCGAGGAGATGCTGGAGTCCTTCCACCCACACTCGGTGGTTCATTCACCCTCAGCTTGTTTTCTGTGGGCCTCTGCCTGCACCGGGCTCCCCATTTTGGAGATGGTAATGGTTGGTAGCAGCTCTGTGAAGGGGGGCTTGTGAAGGGGTGGGGACAAGCCCACCACAGGCCTCTTGATGCAGGGCTGTGGCCCAGGAGGCAGGCTGTCCAGGGAGGATGCTGGCAGGTCGGCTCCTCTGGGTGCCATGCCAGGCTGGTGGTGCCAGGCTCCTGCCCTGTGAGGGCAGTGGCTTCAGACCCTGGCTTCTCTCACCGGGGCCCACGGTGCGTTTCAGATCGCGAAGCTGCGCAGCGAGCTGGAGATGGTGAGCGGGAACGTGAGAGTGATGTCGGAGATGCTGACGGAGCTGGTACCCACCCAGGCCGAGCCTGCGGATTTGGAGCTGCTGCAGGTGAGCATGGCCCCTCCCCAGCTCAGCCTCCCAGGCCCAGCCTCCCCCGCCCCTAGGTGACTTCTGGCCCGTTGGCCCACACACGTTCCTTCCCAGCCCACACGTCGTGGCATACTCTGAACTCCTTGGTCACAGCAGATGTTTAAAACTGGGACTTTGGATTCCATCAGATAGGAATTCCAATCTTGGCTCTATCACCTTTTGGTTTGGACACAACAGCCCATCTTGCCTCAGTTTCCTCATCTGTGAGATCGCTCTGATAAGAGCCTTTATGGCGTAAAGTTGGATGTGACATTTAAATAAGGTATTTCATGTAAAATGCCTAGCCCTTTGTCTGGTACAGAGTAAGCTGTCAGTAAACGGTAGCAGGAAAAACACGCAGGTGAGATTAGCAGGCAGGACGATGGAGGAGGGCAAGGCATGGGAGAGCAGAGCTGGCTTAGAGATGTGAGAACGGTCATCGTGGGGAGCAGAGGCGGGGGGAGCTACTGGTCTGTGCTCCCATGCTCCCATCCCAGCTGGGGTGCCCACTGGAGCAGAAGGGGCTGTGTTTGGATACAGTCCCTCTCTCTGTGGAGTCAGTCTGTAGAGGTAGCTGTGCTGAATGAGGCACTGAGAAGGCAGTGAAACCCTGACAGCCAGGGAGTTTCCCGAATCCAGAGGGGACAGAGTGCTTAGTGCGATTGTCTGATTTCATGCCTGTCTCTCACTGGGCCTCCAACCCCTGGAGGGCAAGGCTCCTGTCTGACTCATTCCTGCCCCTGTGCCTAAGCGGGCTGACACAGTGTACTTGCTCAGGGGTCCTTACATTATGGGTGGGGGGTAGGGGTGGAAGTAGGAGTCTTGGGATTGAATGAATGAATGAACTAATGAATATGAAGACTAAATGAGGGCTTATGAGAAAAGATGAGTGAGCTGGGGGCAGCAGGATTGCTGTAGTACAGTCAATTTTGTATGTCCCAAGCTGAGGCCATGTGGGTGTGAGTGCTTTTGATGGGTGAGGATGACACAGTGACAGCCCTCAGGCAGTGAGCACTTCCCTGTGCCAGGATCTGATGTAGACACTTGATAAACATTCACTCACTGAACCTCATGACATCCCCCTCCCCCATGAGGTAGGTACTCTTATTATCCCCATTTTCCAGATTAGGAAACTAAGGCCAAAAAAAGGTAATGTAATATGCCCAGAGTCATGTGGCTGGTAAGTAGCAGAGCTGGGATTTGAACCTAGGGGGCCTGGCTCCAAGTACTGCTCTTATGCTCTTGAGAGGGGCTAGCAAGGAAAAGAAGCAAGGCCACAGGTGTGCATGGTCCTCAGAGGAAGAGAGGGGGGCCCATCGGGATGTTGAAAGTCACTCAGCTCTGCCCTGCCCCAAGCTAAAGGCAGATGAGGAACTCCCAGCAGAAGAACGCCTGACCTAGGAAGGGGTGGGTGGCAGGGTCCAAAAGATGATGATCGCTCCAGGAGAAAAGTAGGCTGCAGTGCGCCTATAGTCAGCTGTGCCTGAGGATTGTCTGGACCTCAAGACCTGTTCCCCTGGTGGCAGATACCTGAAGAAAGAGACTGGCATTGACGATGAGCAGTCAATATTGTTGTTGTTGTTGTGTGCCATTGAGTCTATTCTGACTCATAGCGACCCTGTAGGACAGAATAGAACTGCCCCACGGAGTTTCCTAGGCTGTAGTCTTTATGGGAGCAGATAGTCATGTCTTTTCTCCTGTGGAGACTCTGGATGGGTTTGAACAGCTGACCTTTCAGTTAGCAGCCAGGAGCTTACCTGTTGGGCCACCAGGGCTCCTTCAAAACCTACAGAGCTGTGGTTTTCAGGTTTTTTTTTTTTATAATACAACTTCTTTTTCCCAAAGAAGTTTAAATAGATGACGCTTACTGGTTAAATGTCTACCTGAATTGTTGAATTGGCAAATGTTGTATTATTCATATATTTAAAACAAAACAACGACAACAAAGTCAACCTGACTGTTATTGCAGTATCCTAGATTGGATCCTGGAACAGAAAAAGGGCATTAATGGAAAACCTGGTGAAATCTGAATAAAGTCTATAGTTATTAATATTGTACCAATCTTCATTTCCTAGCTTTGACATACGTCAAACTAAGGGAAAGCTGGGTGAAGGGTATACAAAAATGTTCTGTACTGTTTGCAGCTTTGTTATAAATCAAAAATTATTCCCAAGTAAAAGTGTACTATTAAAAAAAAAAGTCTGCCAGTGAGACTAATGAGGCAGAAATGCAAAATCAGGGGCTGAAGATGATAGTTGAAGTCATGTAGTTCCTTTTCCAATGCTTTGGTTGCAAAAAATCTCAATATACCCAGAGAAGCTGCAGTTTGTTTTCCAGGCCACCTTCCAGTCTCGGTTTCTCCAACTAAGCAAAGATGGCAGCAGAAACTATTCGGAAGTCTGCACAAAGCCAAGTTTAACATGTTGTGATCTCCAGTGCATTAAATTTTACTGTAGAACACATTAGAATTGAAATTCAAATGTGTAATTGTGAACCCCAAAAGCTATTCCCTGGAACCTTGAAGCCAAGTTTGGAAACCTATCCGTCCTCCAAGGCACATCCCGGGGCTTGAGCCCCATCCGTTGGAGATGGTCCCACTCCAGGCTGAGTGGCTGTGCTTTTCTCACTTCCTTCTCGACAGGAGCTCAACCGGACATGCCGAGCCATGCAGCAGCGAATCCTGGAGCTCATCCCCCGAATCGCCGATGAGCAGCTGACCGAGGAGCTGCTTATTGTCAACGACAATCTCAACAACGTGTTCCTGCGCCACGAACGGTATTCTGCCACCTCTCCCGGCCTCTGGCCAACTGCTCAACCTGCTCCCTTCCTTCCTGTTCTCCTGGTCTCCTCACAACATCTGAGCTTCCTCTTGTCTTCTTATCAAACACAAGGCAGCCGTTGAGTGGATGTTCTCAGCTGTCTCCTAGCATGTGCATGAATTATCCTTCCTTCCTCCCACCCTCACCTCCTTTCCAAAGTTAGCCCTGCCATCTGTGTCCCTGAGTCCACCTCTGGGAGGTGGTAGTAGATGGTGGCTAAGAGCATGGCCCTGGCACCAGACAGGCCTGGTCTGTCCTTGCTTGCTCCACCACTTACTGGCTCTGGGACCTGAGACAAGTTACCTAACTTAATTAGGGCTCTTTGATCGTAAGCTACACAAGGCTTTCTGGCTAACTTAAACACAAAGAGAATTTACTAGAAGAACAGGCTTTATTAAATGGGTAGCTTTCAGAATCCAAAGAAGAGTGAAACAATGAAGCCACCCGACAGAGCAGGAAGGACAAATCCTGGGGCAGCTTAGGGGTCTCAGGGGCAGAAACTCCTGGACCATGTCTTCAGGGTGCTACCATCAACAAATGGACCAGCTCTAACATCTGCCCATGCTTGTATCATGCTGTTAAGAGTCAGATCCCTAAGAGAGACTCTGGCTTAGCTTCATTGTGCCCACCAGTTGGGGGAGGAGGGAGAGCCCCTTGATGCCAGTCTCACCAGGATCACAGTGGGGGAAGAGAAGTTCCTCAAAGGAACGTTTGGACTACAACTGCAGAAACAACGAGTCCATATCTGTGAAACGAGACTCACGGTGATACCAGCCTCGTAGGGTAGCCGTGAGAGTCCCTGAAATAACGTGTCTAAAGCATTTAGCAATCAGGGCTGTCTGGTAAATGGTACTAGGTACTCCAACCCCCTCCCGTCACTTCTTATCCTCGTATCTTTATCCACCAGCAGACACTCACAGAGTGATTCCAAATAAGTTGAGAGTGGGGTGTGGCCACTGCAGGCCACGTCTGCCTAGCTTCTCCTACTAGGCCGTGTGTCCACCCCTCTCCACTGGGAATGAAAGTGTCCCCTCCCTGCCATTTTGGGTGCGTGGGCTGTGGGGTGACTGGTGCCTCTGTGACACTCACACTCATAGGGGGTAGCATTCCCCTGGCACTTTCAGTTAACAAAGTTGCTCCCACCCTGTGTTTTCACTTGATCCTCACAACCATCTGGGAGACAAGTTCTATTCTTAGCCCCGTTTTAATAGATAAGGAGACTGCGGTTCAGAAGTGATGTAATTCACCCAAGGCCACACAATATGTGACAGGGCAGGACTCAAACAGATTCCAGACCAAGCTCTTCTCCATCCAGCTCACCCGCTGCTTGGCCTGTCAGGGTAGTTTAGGTGGCTTCATAAAGCAGTGTCTGAACTGTGTGTGTCTTTCTTATACCACATTAGAGAGCCACTGACATACGCACAACAAATGTATAACTGACACAAGCTTCATAAAGCAGTTCTTACCTTTACTGTGTGCTGTGCATCCTGATTTCCTTTTCTGTCCTAGTCTATGTTGGTTGGTTGGGTGGTTGGTTTGGTGTTGGTCATGACTAGGATGGCCATATAATCCAAACTGGGACACTTTTGCAAGTGAAACAGAGGTACTCTTATTAATTCCTTGGGGACAGACATAAACTGGGTCTGTGCAGGGCAAACCAGGATGTGTTGTCACCCTGCTCGTGGCCCCCGTCATTGACTTTGAGACCCCCGGTTTGAAAAGCACTGCCTGGGCTGTGCCAAGGTGACCCCTCTCAGTGTGTCTCCTTGACTTGGGTCTTTTGTCTTGTAGGTTTGAACGGTTCCGAACAGGCCAGACTGCCAAGGTAAAAGTCTTCTCCTTTTCTGTGACTAGATCCTGCCCGTGTCAATGGGAAGAAGGAGGGCTGTTCTCCTTGCCTCCCTCCCCAGGTATCCTGGGCAGGGTAGTGCTTTCTTATCCAGGCTCATAGAGAAGGCCCCTTCTAAGGTTGTATGTCATTGTCCCTTTAAAGTAAATAAGGCTGTGCCACCAGCTGATGCCCAAGGGTCTTTCTAACCTGCCAGGGGGTCCAGTAGAGCTACAAAAACTCATAACAGCCAGGGCCCTGGTGACAGATCCTTGAGCAGAGCATTTGAGTCCCAGGGCTTCAGGGCAGAGCTTGAGGCTGCAGGCAGGAGTGAGGATTGGCATGACATCTTGTTCCCCTCCAGGCCCCAAGCGAGGCCGAGTCAGCAACCGATCTGATCGACATGGGCCCTGACTCAGCAGCTCCCAGCCACCTCTCATCCCAGCTGGCAGGAATGAGTAAGTCGGTGGGTATGGGACTCCAGCCGGGGGTATGTTATGCTGCTGTGGGCACCCTGCAGTTCTGGGAGTACCCTCCTGTTATACAGCTGGAGCTGAAGTGCCAACAGCAGAGGTTGGCCCAAACGCTACCTCGCTAGGGTCCCAAGCTGAATCTTGCTGCAAGGTTGGGCACTCAGAACAAAATGTGGGCATTCTCCCTCCCAGCTCCACAATTCCCAAGCTCCCTTGGATCTCAGAAATCCCACCATTCTGTGACTGTCCCTCGACACTGGGAATGTGCCATGGTTTAATCATCTGGGTGACGTTGGGCAAGTTACTTCCACTTCTTGTGCCTCTGTTTCCTCCTCTGTAGCGTGGGATAGGAACGGGACCTTCCTCGTAGGTTGTTACGAGGACTGGATAAGTTAATACATGAAAAGTGATTAGACAGGGCCAGGCCCAGAGTGCACTCTTAATGTTCGCCATCGTCATCATCATCACTGTGATTATTTTTAATGTCAGTGACTGCCTGATTCATGCCAAGCTCTAGGAAAGAATTAAGATCCTGTTTTGAATCACTAATACTATACTTTTTGAAAAATCAACTACATATCTAATCACTATCCTACTGTCTGGAGTCCCTGGGTAGTGCAAACAGTTAACATCATCAGCTGCTAACCAAAAAATTGGAGACACTAGTCAACCCAGAGGCGCCTTGGAAGAAAGGCCTGGTGATCTACTTCTGAAAAATCAGCATTGAAAACGCTATGGAGCACAGTTCTACTCTGACACATGTGGGGTCACCACAAGTCAGAGTCAGCTGAACAGCAACTGCTTTGGTTGGTTGGTTGTTTTTATCCCACTGTTGAGCCGTTTACCAGATACAATGGCCCTGGGAGGGGCTAACTGTATCTCCCCCTCAGAGATAAGTAAACTAAAGCTAGAGGGAGGAAGTGACTTGCCCAAGGTTCCACTGCCAGTGGATGACCATGCCCCCCCTGCTCTGCCCTCTGCCCCCGACCACCTCGCTGCCCCTCTAGCAGCAAGCCCTGGGTCTGGTAGAGAGCAGCTCAGTGTACCAGGATGGCTGGGTGGGTCCTTCACGTGGGCCTTTCTGCCCCTGCAGACCTGGGCTCCAGCAGCGTGAGGGCTGGCCTGCAGTCTCTGAATGCCTCCGGCCAACTGGAAGACGAATTTGACATGTTTGCGCTGACGCGGGGCAGCTCATTGGCTGACCAACGGAAGGAGTGAGTGGCTGGGTCCTGTGTAGCTAACATTTGGCAGCGCCAGGTGCAAAGGCCAGGGCTATCTGGTTCCCAACCTTGGTGTCTCCATGCCTACCCCAACTCCCCATTTCTCAGTATGCCATGTACCAGTTCCTCCAGAGGCAGGTGGGGAAGATTCTGGTAAGTCTCCAGGGACTTGTCAACAAGCCATTCCTGTTGTTCCACAGCCTCCCTTAATTTTCACAGCTGTCCCTGTTGCCCACTCAGGTCTGCCCACTATGCACCAGAGCTGGTGTTCTGGCTTTCCCTATGGACCATCCATTTCCAGGGGGTGCTTTTAGCAGCCACAGGCATGTGGCCCAGAGTGTGTCAGCCGAGGCCTGCCCTTGCCTTGACTTCTCAGGGATTGGCTCCACACAGGCTCATCAGGGGAGACAGCTTACCTGGTGTTTTTTTCAGCCCTTTGCTTCTACCTGACCCGCAGCCAGGATTCTTATAGCCAGGATTCTTAAGAGGACCTTCTTGGCTCCCATCTTTGAAAACTCCATCGAGGGCCTCCACGGAGCTCAGAGAGCCCTCTCTTCACTCCCCACCCTATGTAGGCAAATCCAGGTCAAATCTAACAGTCTGCAGTGACCCAGTTTCCTCACAGCCCTCCGGCCCTGTCCCCTGACCATAGCCAGCCCTGAGCTCTGTGCTGTATCTTTAGCCCAGGGCAGAGTCTGTACTCCCCAGGCCAGGTGCCTCTGGACCCAGCAGCTCATGGTTGCCGTGGAGTCAGGGACACCACCTGTGGCTGCTGTGCAGATGAAAGCTAATGAGTCTGGTGGGGTTTGCAGCCAGGAGGGTGGTCCATCTGCCTAGGCCCCAGCGGGCAGCTGTGCTAGCCACACGGGAGAGTCCCTGGCTCCTGGCCTGGCTCACCAACCTGGCTGGAGGTTTGCTGTCCGACACTCATTTGGCGAACGATCATGCTGTGCCCTTAGGGGCAGAGAAAAGCAGAACTGAATCTTGCTCTCCAGGGCCTGCGGTCTCACAGGAGAGTGACGTGTGAGTGAACCATTTCTCTGCGGTGCTAAGAGCTGTCCTAGCAGGTGCACCAGTCACTGTGGACGCACAGAGGAGGCATGTCACTGCACAGGGCAGTCAGGCCTGCACGAGGGGGCTGTCAGGAAGGCCCTTTCAGGCAGTAGGAGGAACAGCATCTGCAAAGGCTCAGAGGCAGAGGAGCACATGAGGCGCTGGGGTGAGGCAGGTGTATCCTGGCTCCCGCACAGGGTGTGTGTGTAGGGAAGGTGAGCAGGATGCTGGAGAGGGTGGCAGGGGCAACACAAACACAGAGTTTATCGTAACAGTAGTAGTAGGAAGTATGGGGGAGAAATTTTTTTGTTAATGATTTGCCTCTTTGAAACTCCCTCAGGCTGAAACAGCTTCATCCACCTTCTCAGGGCATCATTTCTCCCACAGGCCCACCCTGGGGATAGGTTTCTGCCCCAGCAGAAAAGTTCCAGCAGGGACTGGCTTTTACTTGAGCATCACATTTGTCTTTGTTTTGTTCTCCCACCTGGCTGTCCCACCCTTACCCTTCTGGTGGGTCCTCTAGCCCCGGTGACCTGACTGGCCTTTTGATTCCTCACCTTACCTTGTCCTCTGGGGCTCTTGACTCCACCAAGGCCTTTCTACCTGCCTGTGTCTGACCCCCACCTCCCTCAGCCTGCTGGCTGCCAACCTCACTCTGACCTGCAGCCTGGTCGGCCTTTGTCACCCAGAAGCCAGCTCCTTGTCAGCCCCCATTTCTGCTACAGCTTTGACCACATCTGGCACAGTCACAGCCTCTCAGACTGACCAGGCCCTGACCCTTTTGGTCCTAGGGAGAGCCACTGGGGCATGTGGGCCAGCCAGTGTCAGGTGTCTTAGCCAGGCTTTACCAGAAGCAAAAGAGGCTCTTCCTCGCCTTCTTCCACATCATGGTCCTGAGGACTGGGCTCTTGCCAAGCATCAGGACTGTGTCCCCAACACTTCCCCTAGACACCCCCGTGTGGCAGCCAAGAGAGCCACCCCACCTCTTGTTGGCACAGGTTTCTCTCCCACTCTTGGTTTCTTCTCTTGCTCCCCTAAGACTTGGCCTCAAACACAACAAACGTGTCCTTCCCATTCCTCCTCTGCCATGCCCACCCATCAGCCTGGCACCTCCTCCCACCCAGGCTGGCTGGCTGGCGCCCTTAGAGGACATCTGAAAAGCTGGCCTCTGAGTCATCCTGTGCCCTGCTGCCAAGCCAGGGAGGGGACAGGCAGTCTCGTGCTGGTGAGCCAGTACAAGATGCCCCTCACGCAGCAGTCTGCAAAGTTGTTTTCAACAGCAGAAGGGAATCCTCCATTCAAATGCAACCTTATTGAGAACCACAATGTATGAAATTATGCAGCAGAAGCTGCTCAAAAAAGGTTCTGTAGATACGAGTTCTCCACAAGCACTGGGTCATTGGAGCTACTTCTCAGTCCCTGGAGTTTGGTCAAATCTGGTTATAGCCATTGGTGTTCTTGTTCCTGGCCTTTGGCCAATAGCACCTTCCCAAACTTCTCTTTGCTGAGGCCTGTTGTGCAGGTCTCATTTCACAGAAAGGAGGGCCTCTCTTCCATTCCCAGGCTGGGCTGGGGCCCTTAACCTGTGCCCTTTGCCAGCTGTGAGCTTGTCCTGCCTCTGCCCTGTGCCCTCCCCACATCAGCCAGCATGCTTGGTCCAGCAAGAGTAGCATCTAATGGCTGTGGTGGCCTCTCTGTTTCAGGGTCAAATATGAGGCCCCCCAAGCAACAGATGGCCTGGCTGGAGCCCTGGACGCCCGGCAGCAGAGCACCGGAGCGGTAAGCAGAGGGCCCCACGGCCATCCTGGGGTCTGTCCATAGGAAGGCGAGGGGTGCTCACTGTGTGCCAGGCACTGGCTCGGCACTCACAGTCCTTCCCTCATGTGGTTCTCCAATTGGTCCTTTGAGGCTAATGTGACTGTTCCCATTTTACAGCTGAGGGAACCTAGGTTAAGTCATTTGCCCAGGATCACACAGCAAGTAAGGGGTAGAGCAAGGATTCCAGTCTGAGTCTGAGTCAGGAAGCAGGAGTCCAGCAGCCATGGGGTCACCTCCCAGCTCCCCCACTTACCAGCTGTGTGCCCTTCAGCAAATTGTGAACTTTATTGACCCTGGCTTTTATAATAGTCTCTAATAGCTTCTAGTAGTGTCACGAGAGGACGCATGTGAAGTGCTTGGCGCAGAATTGGAGCTCAGTCACTGCCTCTCTAAAAACAACAGCAACAAAAAAAATGGCTGTTGAGTCAATTCGGACTCATAGCGACCCTACAGGACAGAGTAGAACTGCCCCATAGGGTTTCCAAGGAGCAGCTGGTAGATTCGAACTGCCAGCCTTTCAGTTAGCAGCTGAGCTCTTAACCAGTGCACCACCAGGGCTCCCTTGCCTCTCTAGAGGACCTTTTATTTTGCAGGAGTGCAGACAGAGGGCACTAAGAGAACAGACCCTACAACAACAGGGAAGCATCCAAGGGCATCATTTTCGTTCCGTTTAATCCCTTGACTCTCCTGAGCGACAGCCCTGTGCCCAGCACTGAGCACGCTCTGGCAGCATGCCACTTAGCTGGCACAAACTACGTACAGCACAGTTCTCACCTTTGCGTTTGTTTCTGGATGCCTTTGGGCAGTGTGAGGGTTTCTGTTCCCCAAGTGAACAGACTTTGGCCAGCGACACTCATAGCTCCTGTGCGAGGTCATTAGAGACAGCAGGGCCCGGGAGTTGTGGAGAAGGGCGAGGAAGTGGGCAGCCGGGGAGGAAGTTGGTGACAGCACACGGGCTTCTGGGGCCAGGAGGTGCTGAGAGGTGGGAGATGAGGCTGAGGGGCAGCCACCACCACAGGGCCTAGAGAGCAGCTAGGAGGAATGTGGACTTTGTCCTGCAAGTGAAATGGAAGGCACTGGAAAGTCTGGAGCAGAGGGGCATTTATCTGACCTCCATTTTGAAAGGATCCAGGATGGAAGCTAGGAAACAATTAGGAGGCTGTGGGAGCTGCCCAGTTCACCATGGGGTAAAGTCCCGACAACTTCCCAAGGGGTGCTCCTTCTCTGCTTTGGGCCTCCCAGCTTCTCAGGGGTCTGTCCCAAGCCTGAAGGGAGACATTGCACCATGGAGGCAGGACCAGGGCAGGACTGTGTGCCCCTCTGTGGTAGTGGCCTACTGCGGGCATAGCACACAGACGCAGGGTCTCAGAGCCGCCTGGTTTTTTCTTCTGGAAGCTGTCATTTAACAAACGTGTGCTCTGTGCCAGGCCCTGTGCTAAGCACATCACATCCCCCTCTTCTCGAGTCTTCACACAAACCCTTAAAGTGTTACCATCCCCTTTTACAGATGAGAACACTGAGTCTCAGGCTAAGTAAAACAGTAGAAGATGTAATATCCTTAGCGTAATGCCTGACACATGGTAAAGTATTACTGCATGTAGTCTTCATACTGCTGCTGTGTGCTTATCCCCACTTGGAGAAGAGAAAACTGAGGCTTAGAATATGAGGGGACTTGCCTTAAGGTCTCACAGCTATTGGTCTGTCTGGCCCTGAAGCCAGTTGCCTGGAAAATTCTCAGGAGCAAAGGAGAGTGAGTCGGGGAGAATACTCCATTCCTCAGCCTTCCTTTTTCAGGGGCCATCCTTCTAGTTCCAAATCTGGATGAATCCGACACTCTGGAGCCTGGGCCTCTTGTGGGCAGAGGCCAATTCCACAGCCCTACAGGGCAGCAATGCCAGCCAGCCCCTTCCTGCTTCAGATGGGAGCAGCTGCGTACCAAGATGTGTCACTTACGCAGGGGCACATGGCAACTCAGGAGTATGACTGAACCAGAATCCAGGTCTCCTGGCTCCTAGCCCGATGCTCTCACCCCTGTACCGCTTCACAATGAGCCCACAGGAAGGAAAACACACACGCATCTCTTACTTGCAGAAACTGATAAATTATCACTCATTCATCTCTGATAACTTCAGAGATTTAAGTGACTTCTTCCAGATCAGAGTATGACTTTCTTAAAACCCTGTCAATAATCGCCTGCCCCCAAGATGCTTAAGTCTGGCTGGGTGGTTCCATCCACCTTACCGTCAGAATGTCATGCCAAGCAGCAAAGTACAAAACTGAATCAAGTGCAGCTGTGTGGGCAGTCAGAGTAGTGCTCACCAGCCCTGTGGTGTTGGACAGCACATGCCAGTTTTTAATCCGTTTGTTCCCTAGAGTGCCCACTATGTGCAGGCCCTGTGCTGGGCCTCAGGAGAGTCAACAGAGGGTTAGATTGGGAGCCAGGACTGGAGTCCTCCCTCTGCCACCTCCTTGCTCTGGGGCCCCAGGAAGTCTCCTGTTTGAAGGGGTTAGATAAGCCCATGTTTCTAAAACCTGGGGTGCCCATTCACACCCCCTGGCATCTTTTTGGAAAACACTGAGAAGCTTTGCCCTAGCCCATTCCGGGCTCTGAAGTCCCTGGGCTATTGTGGTTCACCCCACAGTGAGACACCCTCTGCTACTTCCTTTATCCCCATTCCTTCACCTGCCACCACACCCACACCATGCCATACACACACAGCATACCACACCACAGCACACACACCACACCGTACACACACCATACCACACCACACTACACCACACCATACATACCATACGTATACACCCCACACCATACACAGCACACCATATACACCACACCACACAAACATACCACACCACACAGACACACCACACCACAACATACCACACAACACCACACTATACACATACACCACACACAACCACACCACACCCCCATACCACACCATAGACACACCACACACCCACACCCCATCATAGACACCACACCACACGCACATACCACACAACACCACACCATACACATACACCACACACAACCACACCACACCATAGACACACCACACACCCACACCCCATCATAGACACACCACACCACACAAGTACTCACCACACAGGGGCCTCCTGACCCAAAAGGAGCTCCCACAGCCCTGGCCCTGCCCACCCCTGGCCCCCTGCAGCATGCTCCTCTCTCACCCAGATGGAGGGCAGCAGTGAGAAGAGCCTCAGTGACTGGATGGTGAGACAAGGCATGGTGAGGAGGGGTGAGGCCCTGTCCACAGGGAGAGCTGGGTGCTGCTACTTGCACAAAAACAGGGCCGAGGAGGCGCTGTCTGAGGGAGTGGGACCTGTGGAAGACTCAGAGGAGGAAGGAGGGCTGCCGTGAGTGCCTGTTCCCAGGTTGGCCCAGCGGGTCCCAGCCCAGTACCCAGCACGTCCCACTCCTTCCAGTCTCGCTTCCTCGGCCCCCAGGGCCTAGTTTCTGCTCCTAACAACAAAGCAAGGCCACAACAGCCCCTCTGGAAGCCAAGAGGTGACCTGGGGGCTCGCCTGTTGTCTCTGGGCAGAGCGTGAGCAGAGTTGAGTGGGAGAGGGAGCTGCTGCTGCTGCTGCTTGGGAAATGGACTCCTGCTTTTTCTCTGGGCTCTGCTGCTCCTGGTGGGATCCTCAGTGCAGGGGGACAGAGCTTGGGGCTTGACCTGGTTTGGGTGGAGAAAGACTCTCCCTTTCCTCCCCAAAGTAGCTAAATAGTAACTAACTAGCATTTCTTGAGTGTCTGCTCTGGGCCAGGCGCTGGGCTAAGCACTTGATATCCATGAGCTCATTTAATCCTCACAGCAGCCTCAACGGTAGGTGCTATTCTCATCTTTCCTCAAACAGATGAGGGAGATGAGGTTCAGAGATGCTCAGTAATTCCCCAAAGGGGCCGAAAGAGACTCCTATCTTTCCACAGCTGGATTTCCCAACTGCAGAAGCACTTACAGAGGGCAAGTGTCTAGAAAGTCACGCCCAGCCCCTGCGCAGGAACCCTCATGGCAGAGCCTATGTCTGTGTGGCCCAGAGTGACCTGCCCACTCTGTAGAGCAGACCTCTGAGTCCACCCGCATGGCCTTGTCTGGTCGTCTTGGCCCCGCCCTCCTCTGTGGCCCCGCCCACACCTCCTTTCACCGTGAACCCTGAGTCTACAGAGATGCCAGGAGCCAGAGCACTGACCCCCGACCCCCACCCCAGCGTGATGGCTGGAGAGGATGTCCGGGACCCTCCCTGGGCTTCCCGGGTCATGGTCAAAGCCCCTAAGTGCCTGTGGCATAGTAGGCCCTTGGACCCCAGGGCTGGGCCCTCATCGTTGAGCAGACCCACTCCCCTCTGCAGCTAGGAAGAGCCACCTACCCACCCCCTGCTGAGTCTACTGGCCCTTCACCTCCCTCACCCACAGTTTGGCACAGTGGGCAGAATTGTGGGTACCAGGCAGCTGGGCAGGAGCATCTTTGGCTTCTCCAGGCAGCCCAGGAGTCATCTAGGGGAGAGGGTGCCAGGGTCTCTACCCCCCTAGGGGGACAGGGCAGGACCAACAGCACACTTCATAGTGAGGCACTGAGGCTGGGGGGAGGGCCATACGGAGCTGGCGGGGCCCCCCACTTTGTCACCCAGTGCACTGCCCACTGCCCCTCCCTGCCTCACCCTCTGCGCTGCCTTCCAGATCCCCGTCACCCAGGCCTGCCTCATGGAGGACATCGAGCACTGGCTGTCCACTGATGTGGTAAGTTGGGGCTTGCCCAGCCCACTCTTTGTCCACCCAGCAGGTGGGGTTCAGCACTGCAAAGGAGGAAGCTTGGATGCTGGGGTCCCACTTTACTCCTGAGGAAATGAGTGCCATGGGGTCAGGGTGGAGGCATGCAGTGCCCTGAGGGGTCAGGGTGGACAGCTGATGCGGAAGGGAGAAGACTAATGTGGGACACTTCCCCACTCCTGCCCACCTGCCTCCCCTGGCAACTCCCCTTTGGAGAGGACAGCCGATTGGCCCGGGCACAGCACAGAAGCCTCACCGTCCGCCCCCGCCCCAGCCCCTGACTCTAAGGTGAACTGCCCTCAGTCCCTGGGTGCCAGCCTTTCCACCATGGGACAAACATCCATCCACCCCTGGTGCTGGAAGGGGGAAAGGGATTAGCTGCTGGCCACCACATCCCTTGCTTGGCACTCTGCAGTTATTATCCCATTTTAGCTTCCCAGCACCCGGCAAGTTGGCGTCACCATCCCCATTTTACTGAAGAGAAAACGGGAGCTCAGAGAAGTGAGGTGACACCAAGGCAGCTCAGCTAAGGAAGGGGTGGAGCTGAGATTCGGTCTAGGACTGGCTGGACTGCAGAGCTGGCGGGAACCACTCTGGTTCAGTGCCATCTGAGCCATCACCCCACCACGCCCCGTAGTGCCAGAGATGGAGGGCCCAGCTCACCTCTCCTCCTCTCTTTCTGCTCTCTCAGGGAAATGACGCTGAAGAGGCGAAGGGCGTCACCAGTGAAGGTAGTAGTCCCCTGGCCCTGCCCACCACCCCCTCCCTGAGCTCTGACCTGCAGCCCACACCCACCCTTTCTTCTTCTCTAGAATTTGACAAGTTCCTGGAAGAACGGGCCAAGGCCGCGGATCGGTTGCCCAACCTCTCCAGCCCCTCAGCCGAGGGGCCCCCAGGTCCCCCTCCTGGCGCCGCCCCTCGGAAGAAGACCCAGGAGAAAGATGAAGACATGCTGTTCGCCTTATGAGTGCTGGGCCTGGCTCCACAATCCAGAGCCCCGCTGCTCCCGCACCCCGCGGCTGGGGCCTCTTTTCCCTCCTTCGGTGTTTAGGCTGCTGTAGGGGGTAGCTGTCCCCTTCTTCTCTCTTTGATGGAGCTGACCCAGCTGCAGCCAGGCCATGCTGCCTAGGGAGTGGGGAGGCAGCTGGAGGAATCGGGGACGGGTCCGTTCTCCATTGGGCATCTGCCTCTTTCCCTACCCCAACCGACCACTACGACTTTGCTGAGAACTGGGAGACCCCGTGACAGGCTGGCTGCTTGGATGCCCTGGTGTGACTCTTCCCCTGTCCTGGGTGACCACCTCCATGAGCACATCCCCCGAGGAGCCCTCTGCTGGGCCCACACTGCCAGGCAAGGACTTGCTGGGGGCTGGGGCCCGGAGAAGCCCTTTGCTGAAGCCTCTGGGTCATCCCCTGGCCCCTGCCTCATGGACCCCTGAGGCTTCGGCTGGCTAGTGAGGGCCGGCTGTGGTGGCCTCTTCGGAGCTGCACGCTTCCAGGTACAAGGCTGCACGTGCTGGAGGCGAGACCAGACCAGCCCCAGGCTGCAAGCTGAGGCTTCGGGGATGCCTGGAGCACCCTTGGCCTTTGCCGCCACCTCCTCTGCCTTTTTCATCCATCTCTCTGTTCCTCCCAGACAGGCCTCCACCAGGCACTGGGGCCCACGTGTTCTTGATCCCCTTGTCCTGGGAGACGTGCCTTTTGTACCCCCAATTAAAGGTAGAAAGCCAGCCTGCTGGCAGCAGCGTTGCTCAGTCTCCACGGAAGAAGTGACTTCTTGGCCTCGTCCAGGGCAGAGACTACTCTGGGCTGGGCGGGTGAGTGCCCCCAAGGTGGTTGTTTACAAATGGAGCAGCACTAGGCGCCCAGCACCATCTGCTTAGGTACAGCCCGCTCTCACCACACCACCTGGGCTCAGCCACAATAGCCCTGCCAGGAGGATCTGCTGTCCTCCACCTGGCAACGTGGTCCTGGGAGCACCTTTATGCTGCCGACCCCTGCAGCCAGCTCCTACCCTGCCCCCGCAGAGCACTGATCACGAGGAAGGAGCATGTGTAGATGGTGTTTGCGTGTGGGGTAAATAGTCTGCAGGGAGGGCACCAGCCATCTGAGTGCCCAGGGCTCAGGCACTGTCTAGGCAGGATGCTGTCTCTTGGAATCTTCATGATGGTCAAAAGTTACCAGCCCATTTTACAGATGCTAAGACTGACTCAGTGGGTCCTGTGAGAGGAGTGCACGGGGCACTTTCTCTTGCATAAGTGCTTTGCCCCATTTCTCAGATGACAGCGCTGAAGCTCGGTGTAGATGACTGTCCACACAGCTCAAGGAGCTGAGCCACAGGTTAGATGAAGTGAATTCTGCAGTCGGTTCCTACTCCAGAGGCTCTTTCCTGGCCTGGAATCCCCACCCCAGCCTTCCCAGGAGTCACTGCTTAAGGCATGTTGGAGCCTCCCAGCCCAGCCCTCCGTGTGGAAGGGCTGCTGTGGGGCTGGAGTGGCTGACCTGCCTGAAAGGCCAGCGCATGGAGGTGACAAGAAGTCTGAATGCCTGGGTTCAGAGGGCCCTGTGCTCCTGGGAATGAGGAGGGGCATCAGGCAGGGGCGGGCGGCACCTGCATTCTGAGGTGTGGTCTGGGGCCTGGAGCACTGGAGACCAGGCCCCACCCCACCCCTCCAGGGTAAGTGAGGGCAAGGAAAGCAGCTTGGGGCAGGCACAATGGACCCCAGGTTTGTCCTGTCCCCTAGAGGGATGGGCGGGTAGCTCATTGTACAGGCATCGCTCCAGGGATTAGCAGCCAAGCCAGGCCTGCCCCTCAGCTCCTCTGGGCCCCAGAGCAGTGGGGAGCAACTCTCCACTCCCCTGGGCAGCAGCCATCAGCCTGCTGTGACAGCGTTTGGGAGATGGGGGCTCTGTGCCCCCACCCCGAGTCATAGCACAGCACAGCTGGTCCACACACGAGATCACCTCGTGTCCTGCACAGGTTAGCTGTGTGAGAGTCTAGATAACTGAAGACTGATTTTAACGTGTTACAGGGCTCTGGGTGCCACTCCGCTGCACTTGCTCCCCAGCACAGTGCTCCGCCTGCCCTGAGGGGGCTTGCCAGTCCGCCCTTACTCAGCACCGGAAGAAACCAGAGTGTATGCAACAGTGTCACTGCCCCTCATGCTCCCTGCTTGAGCACTTGGCACCTTCCATCATAGCCTGCTGTAAATGATGCCAAGGTGGCCATGTCTCGAGGACTTGTGCCCCCACACAAGCAGCCCAGGTCCGCTGACCTTGCTGCCTACCCCAGGCAGCTTCAGGAGGCCCCTCCCTTGATGACTTCTGGCTAGCTACCGGCAACAGCACACCAGACCGCCCAGTGTCAGGAGCAGCAGCTGAATTCCAAGTGATACGTGTCCCTTTTCTAGCTGGTTCCTGCTTGGCGAAGGCAGACACATAAGAGGACTGTGACAACAGATAAGCTTAGTCCCCCACGTTGGCTTGTGTGCATGCACACACAGCAGACACGCTGGGTCTGAGAGGTGTGAGAAGACCTCCTCACCAAGGCCTGATGAGCATCTGTCCCAGAACCTGACCAGGACCCTGACCTGCTGGCAATCTGTGGCCCCCTATGGCCATGTCATAGGATGAGGTTCTGCCCCCTCCTCTTCCCTTGCAGCCCCCCAGCCCAAGTCACAGCTCTCTCAGCCTCCTCTCCCTCCCCCCACCCACATTCTGCCCACACCTTTGAACTTCTGCTATGGGTCGTACCTTGGCCTGGGCCTGTCCACACCTCACAATAGCCCTGTAGGGTCGGTGGCTTTGGCTACCACTTACACGTGGGGAAACAGGCTCAGGGAAGCAGGGACTGCCTAGTCTGTGGAAGAGTGGGACCCCCAATCCTTTCTACTCACAATTGCCTCTCCTGCTCTGGGCCTACTTCCCTCAGGACTGCTGTTCTCTCCAGAAGGCCACAGCACCATTTAATTGGGGTCGCCTCAGGGGACTTGTGATTTTACCAGGAGCAAAGCCAAGACGTCCAGTCCCCATGTCAGCCAGCAAGCCCAGGGAACTTTCCATGGACAGCTCCAGCTCATGGCCTTGCTTACTATCAAGTTACTTTTTCTTCCCTGTGTATAGTATTCCCTGCACGCCAACTGGACACCGGAGTGGTTCAAAGTGCTAGAGCTACAGAGGTGAAGGAGGCGAGGTGCCTGCCCTGGGGGAGCGCAGGTCACGGAAAGGGGAACAGTAACGGCAGGCACACAAAAAGTGTGGCGCTTTGGAATTAATAAAACGGTAACTAGAAACAGTGGCGTCAGGGAGGGCCACTGTGAGGCAGGACCAAGTCCGCGGAGGTAAGATGGGGCCAGACTACAGGAAGCCTTGATTGTCAGGCAAGGGGCGGGACCGGGAAAGCCTGGGGCCTGCACGTGAGGGGCAGTTTGGGCGTGGGGCGGTGCCGCTCCTCTTCTAGGAGGGTCCGCAGAGAGGGATGCTGGGAGGGGCCTGCCTGCGCCGCTGGTTCGCTGTCCTGGCAGCAGGCTTGCGCCTGCGGCCGCCAGCCCTGCGGCGGTCGCCTCACAGCGGCCTCCCGATAAACGAGGACCAGCTGCCTGGCGGGGTCTTCACCTGGCGCCGCCGGGCAGGATTAATGAGGTGCCGACAGGCTGCTTCGGAAAGGGACACCCGGCCAGAGGGGGCAGAGTAGTGGGCCCAGGGAGCCAGCCCCAGGCCGGGCCTGCGAGGAAGGCTCCTGGCAGAGCTTCCACTCCCTCCTGGCTTCACTGGACCGCCAGAACCCCACCCTGGGCCTGGACACTGACCCCACACACCCCCACCTCCATTGTCAGCCTCCAACTCCCTGACTCGGGGACAACCTCTCCAATTGTCATAGAACAGCAAATCCTGGATCGGCTACTTCTGGGCTGTGTGGCCTTAGGCAAATTACTTCTCTGTGCCTCAGTTTCCTCATTTGTAACATGGGGATAATAACATTCTCTTCCTGACAGAGTCCTTGTGAGGTAAGACAAGTAGCTCAGCACCTGTCCCACAGAAAATGTTCCATGCGTGTTTTTACTATTGTTGGCCCCATCCATTGCAAACCACCTCCCCGCCCCCAATTCCAGACTGGCGCCCCTGCGACACCTGGGAAATCTCAGGGACTCCAGCTAAGCTTCGGTATTGCCTTCACGGCTGTCAGTGGTCTCTGCCTCCAGGACAGCCTCTGCACCCACTCCCCAGACTCACCATCTGGGGGAGAACCAGGACATAGTGCCTGTTACAGTGCCCCTCTCCTCCCAGGTGCGAACTGCTGCCCCTGAAGCGGGGGTTGTCCTGGCTATGGGAGCGAGGCAGCGTCCAGGGCTGCACTCTCCTCTGCCTTCTGGGCGTGGCTGGAGGTCCTCCTGGCTCACACTCCCGCAGGCGGCGAGGGCCCTGGCCCTGGTTCAGGGTCAGTGTCCCATGGCGGCCACGAGATGGAAGCAGCGCTGCGCATACGGCGCCTGCAGGGGCGTGCCGGGGTGGGGTCCTGGTCTGATGCCAGGAGGGGCGGGGTCGCTGCCAGCTCCGGCTCCGCCCCTCTGTGCACTGGGTGCCCCGGCAACCCTGTACACATACGCACACGCACACGCACACGCACACACACACACAAGGCTTTCTCTGACTAGTGGGGTTGAGTCACGGCGGAGAGGCTGGGAGCTGCAGCCAGCGCTGCTGTGTCACCGCCCAAGTGGCTTAGACCTTGGTCTCAGGTCTTCATTAGACCTCCCTTCACACAGGGTTGTGGGAGGATTCAGAGACAAGCCAGCGGTACCCAGCAAATGGTAGCTTTTGGGGGGCAAGCCGAGCCCTGGCCCCACTGAGCTCCCAGAAGCTGCGTGTGCCTCAGTTACAACCACGAATCACATTGTGGGACACGTTTATTTACATACCTGTCACACACATCAGAACTTCTCAAGGACGGGTCCTGGGCCTCCTGCCCCTGTCTTCCGGGGTCCACTCCGCACACAGCCGGGCTGGGCAAAGGTTGAGGTGATAATAACAACGGGCCTTAGAGACAGCGAGGTTTGCCAGCCTGGTTTTTATCAGAGAGACTTTCTTCACCCCAAATCGCCCACAATGAACAAAGACCACACAGCATAGAAGGAGGAGAGGCAGAGCTGCTCTGGTAAAATGGGAGAGGGAGCCTGGGGGACTGGCCCTACCCACTGCTACATACTCGCTCCCAGCCTCCCCATCCTGGCAGCCTCTGAAGAACCTCCACACAATGCCAAGGGCCTCTTGAACAGTTCCAGAGATCCTCTGATTCTAACCCTGCCCCTTTGCCTGAGGCCCACAGAGGGGAGGTGACTTCCCCAAGGAAGCACAGCAAAGGGGGACAGAATCAGGGCTAGGACCCAGTCTCCTGTCATGAGGCTCCCTGGATGAATGAAAGGCTGACATAGGGTCTGCCTCCCAGGATTTGCAGTTTGGAGTGACTCTGTAATGCAAAGGAATGATTCCAAGGATGGGATTTCTGCTGTGATTGTGATGGCTACAAGAATCTGGATTTTCCAGTCTGTCTACATTTCAAATGTTTGGCCCAACACACTTTTACCCATCAGGGACTCTGTGCCGGGCTGTGTTCTGGGAATCCAAGCTGAATCAGGGAGGCAGGGTGGCAGGGTGGCTAAGAGAACACATTGCCAGCTGTGTGGCCTTGGGCAAGCCACTCACTGTCCCTGTAAAATGGGCATAAATAGTACATGCCTCATGGGGTAGTTGTGAGGGCAAAATGATGCAAGGAAAGGGCTTGGAACAATGCCTAACATATAGTGAGTTCTTGATAAATATTGGAGTCCCTGGGTGGTGCAAACAGTTAATGCACTCAGCCGCTAACCAAAAGGTCAGCGGTTCAAGTCCACCCAGAGTGCTTTGGAAGAAAGGCCTGGCAATCTACTTCCAAAAAATCAGTCATTGAAAACCCTATAGAGCTCTGTTCTACTCTGACACACATAGGGTCACCATGAGTTGGAATCGACTTGACAGCAACTGGTTTTGATAAGTATTAGCTATTATTTTTCAACCCAGCCTGTGGTCCAAGGAATTAGACATGGGAAAAGTCATCCAAATGCCCCTTTGATCAGAGGTACAAACGGGACAAAGGACAGTTGGTACAAACAGGAGTTTCCTGGAGAAGTCTAAGTTATTCGTTCATTCACTAACTTATTCATTCATTCAACAAATATTATCTTCTCCTTGCCAGGCATGTACAAAAACAAAAACAAAAAAACAAACCTGTTGCTGTCAAGTCGATTCCGACTCACAGTGACCCTATAAGACAGAGTAGAACTACCCCCTAGGGTTTCCAAGGAGGGGCTGGTGGATTCGAACTGTCGACCTTTTGGTTAGCAGACAAGTTCTTAACCACTGTGCCACCAGGTGCTGAGACTTCAGCAGCGAAGGGTCAGTAATCTCTGCCTTGCTAGAGCTTCCATTCTAGTGGAGGAGACAGAACAATGAGTAAGTAAAATAATAGGAGATACTGCTATAGGTAAGGGAGTGGGGAGTAGTGGCAATTGAAGGGCTGTTGCTGGGTGCTGTCAAGTTGATTCTAACTTATAACAACCCTATGTGACACAGTAGAACTGCCCATAGGTTTTCTAGGCAGTAATCTTTATGGGAACAGATCACCAGGTCTTTCTCCTGTGGAGCGGCTGGGTGAGTTCAAGCAGCCAACCTTTCGGTTAACAGCCGAGCACTTAACCATTATGCCACCAGGATTTTTAATTGAAGGGCTGTAATTATTCTTTTTGTAACCTCAAGTTTATAAAAAGCCACAAGTACAAGACAAAGGACTTTTTTCTTTGTACAATTTTATTAAGAACTATGACAATTCTAATATTTATAATGGGATTTTTCTTACAATATTATTGATTACACAAAGCAAGTTTTATTTTTACATATGTGTTGTTATTGTTAGCTGCCACGAGGTAGCACCTGATTCGTGGTGGCCCATGTGCAAGTGAACAAAATGCCTCCTGGTCCTGCATCATCCCCGCGATCATTTGTGAACCATACCATTGTGATCCATAGGGTTTTTATTGGCTGACTTGCAGAAGTAGATCTCCAGGCCTTTCTTCCTAGTCTGTCTTAATCTGGAAGCCCCGCTTAAACCTGTTCAGCATCAGAGCAACACGAAAGCCTCCAATGACAGAAGAGTGGTGGCTGTGCATGAGGAGCATTGAGTGGAATTCAAACCCTGGTCTCCCACAAGGAAGGAAAGCATTCTGAACAGTCCCCAGGGCTGCATCACCCCTGAGCCCCAGCCTTTGCAGAGGGAGGCATATGTAACACCCACCACCACCCTGCGCCCTTCCCCAAGCAGGGGCTTGAGGTAGCTGGCAGGTCCATCTGTATGCCAGCCTGGCCTTGGGACCAGAAACAGAGCAGAAGCAGGGGATAGAATGAAGTGGTGCGGGGGCGGGGGGGGGACCTCAGTCCCTCACTACTACCCATTTGCTTTTTAGAGCAGACCCAAAGCAGTGAGATGTCGGTTTGTCCCACCGTGGTGGCTTACATGTTGCTGTGATGCTGGAAGCTACGCCACTGGTTATTTCAAATACCAGGAGGGTCACCCGTGGTGGACAGATACAGCAGAGCTTCCAGACTAAGACAGACTAGGAAGAAGGACCTGGCAGACTACTTCTGAAAAAATTGACCAGTGAAAACCTTATGATAGTAGAGGAAAATTGTCTGATATAGTACCGGAAGATGAGCCCCTCAGGTTGGAAGGCACTCAAAAGATGACTGGAGAAGAGCTACCTCCTAAAAGTAGAATCGACCTGAATGATGAAGATGGAGTAAAGCTTTCAAGACCTGCATTTGCTGAGATGGCACGACTCAAAATAATAAGCTGCAAATATCCATTAATAATCAGAAAATGGAAAGTACAAAGTATTAACTAGGAAAATTGAAAGTCATCAAAGTAAAATAGAATGCATAACATTAATATCCTCGGTATTAGTGAGATGAAATGGATTGGTATTGGCCATTTTGAATCAGATAATCGTACGGTCTACTATGCCAGGAATGACAAATTGAAGAGGAATCGAGTCACATTTATTGTCAAAAAGAACATTTCAAGATCTATCCTGAAGTACAATGCTGTCAGTGATAGGATGATATCCATAAGCCTACAAGGAAGACCAGACTATTTTTCAAATTTATGCACCAACCACTAAGGCCAAAGATAAAGATATTTAAGATTTTTACCAACTTCAGCAGTCTGAAACTGATCAAACATGCAATCAAGATGCTTTGATAGTTACTGGTGATGGGAATGCAAAATTAAGAAACAAAGAAGAAGGATCTATAGTTGAAAAGTATGGCCTTGGTGATAGAAACGACGCAGGAGATTGAGTGACAGAATTTTGCAAGACCAACGACTTATTCATTGCAAATACCTTTATTCAACAACAATAACAATCAACAATGACCATACACATGGACCTCACCAGATGAAAAACACAGGAATCAAATCGACTACATCTGTAGAAAGAGACAATGGAAAAGCTCAATATCAACAGTCAGAACAAGGCAAGGGGCCACCTGCAGAACAGGCCATCAATTGCTTATATGCAAGTTGAAGCTGAAAAAAATTAAAATAAGTCCACAAATACCAAAATAGAACCTTGAGTATATTCCACCTGAATTTGGAGATCATCTCAAAAACAGATTTGATGCATTCAACACTAATGACCGAAGACCAGAAGAGTTGTGAGATGACATCAAGGACATCACACGTGAAGAAAGCAGAACATCATTGAAAAGACAGGAAAGAAAGAAAACGCCAAAATGGATGTCAAAACAGATTCTGAAACTTGCTCTTGAACATAGAG
Organism: Trichechus manatus latirostris; assembly: GCF_000243295.1. Classification (NCBI taxonomy): domain Eukaryota; kingdom Metazoa; phylum Chordata; class Mammalia; order Sirenia; family Trichechidae; genus Trichechus; species Trichechus manatus. The sequence goes on from NW_004443963.1 coordinate 13,353,477, forward strand.
TAGCTCAAGCGAATGGAAGAAATGATGAGTAAAAGAGCTGAACAGAAGATTTCAAAGGGCGGCTCAAGAAAACAAAGTAAAATATTATAATGAAATATGCGAAGACCTGGAGATAGAAAACCAAAAGAGAAGAACACATTCAGTATTTCTCAAGCTGAAAGAACTGAAGAAAACGTTCAAGCCTGGAGTTGCAATTTTGAAGAATTCTATGGGCAAAATATTGAATGATGTAAAAAGCATCAAAAGAAGATGGAAAAAATACAGAGTCACTGTACCAAAAAGAATTGGTCGACATTCAGCCATTTCAGGGGGTAGCATAAGAGAACCGATCGTATTGAAGGAAGAATTCCAAGCTGCACTGAAGACATTGTCGAAAAACAAGGCTCCGGGAATTGACGGAATACCAACTGAGATGACTCTGTATATTCCTTCCATCTTCTTTTGATGCTTCCGGCATCGTTGAATATTTTCCCCATAGAATCCTTCACTATTCAGCTCGAGGCTTGAATTTTTTCTTCAGTTCTTTCAGCTTGAGGAATGTCAAGCATGTTCTTCCCTTTTGGTTTTCTATCTCCAGCTCTTTGCACATGTCATTATACTACTTTACTTTTTCTTCTTAAGCCGCCCTTTGAAATCTTCTGTTCAGTTCTTTTACTTCATCATTTTTGCCTTTTGCTTTAGCTACTTGACATTCAAGAGCAAGTTTCAGAGTCTCTTCTGACATCCATTTTGGTCTTTTCTTTCTTTCCTGTCTTTTAATGATCTCTTGCTTTCTTCATGTATGATGTCCTTGATGTCATTCCAATACTCGTCTGGTCTTCCATCATTAGTGTTCAACGCGTCAAATCTATTCCTGAGATGGTCTCTAAATTCACGTGGGATATACTCAAGGTGGTACTTTGGCTCCGTGGACTTGCTCTAATTTTCTTCAGTTTTTTTTACTAGCCGTTAGAGAAATGCAAATCAAAACTACAATGAGATACCATCTTACCCCGACATTACTGGCACGAATTAAAAAAAAAAAACAACAAAAACAAATGTTAGAGAGGCTTCAGGGAGATTGGAACTCTTACGCACTTCTGGTAGAAATGTGAAATGGTACAACCATTTTGGAAAATGATACAGTGCTTCCTTAAAAAGCCAGAAATAGAAATACCATATGATCCAGCAATCCCACTCCTAGGAATATATCTGAGAGAAATAAGAGCTATCACACGAATAGACATATGCACACCCATGTTCACTGCAGCATTATTCACAATAGCAAAAAGATGGAAACAACCTAAGTGCCCATCAACAGATGAATGGATAAACAAACTATGGTACATACACACAACGGAATACTATGCAATGATAAAGAACAATGATGAATCTGTGAAACATCTCACAACATGGATCAATCTGGAGGGCATTATGCTGACTGAAATAAGCCAATCAGAAAAGGACAAATACTGTATGAGACTGCTATTATAAAAACTTATGAAAAAGTTTACACACAGAAAGAGACAATCTTTGATGGTTACAAGGGAAGAGAGGCAGGGGGAGGGAAAAACACTAACTAGACAATACATAAGTGGTAACTTTGGTGAAGGGTAAGACAGTACACAATACTGGGGAAGTCAGCACAACTTGACCAAGGCAAGGTCATGGAAGCTTCATAGACATATCCAGGCTCCCTGAGGGACCGAACTGCTGGGCTGAGGGCTCTGAGGACCATGATGTTGGGGAACATCTAGCTCAACCGGCATAACATAAAGAAAATGTTCTACATCCTACTTTGGTGAGTAGCATCTGGGGTCTTAAAAGCTTGTGAGTGGCCGTCTAAGATACTCCACTGGTCCCATCCTGTCTGGAGCAAGGGAGAACGAAGAAAATCAAAGACACAAGGGAAAGATTAGTCCAAAGAACTAATGGACCACAATTACCACAGCCTCCACCAGACTGAGTCCAGCACAACTAGATGGTGCCTGGCTACCACCACCAACTGCTCTGACAGGGGTCACCATAGAGGGTCCCGGACAGAGTTGGAGAAAAATGTAGAACAAAATTCTACCTCATGTAAAAAGACTAGATTTACTGGTCTGACAGAGACTAGAGAAACTCCAAGAGTATAGCCCCCAGACATCATTTTAACTCAGTCCTGAAGTCACTCCTGAGGTTCACACTTCAGCCAAAGATTAGACAGGCCCATAAAACGAAACGAGACTAAATGGGCTCACCAGCCCAGGGGAAGGACCAGAAGGCAGGAAAGCTGGTAATGGGGAACCCAAGGTTGGGAAGGGGAGAGTGTTGACACATTGGGATTGACAACCAATGTCACAAAACAATATATGTATTAATTGTTTAATGAGAAACTAATTTGCTCTGTAAACCTTCATTTAAAGCACAATAAAAATAAATAAAGAGGTGTATAAAGAAAAAAAAAGAAATTTGGAAGACAGCTACCTGCCCAATTGACTGGAAGAGGTCCATACTCATGCCTATTGCAAAGAAAGGTGATCCAACAGAATGCGGAAAGTATCCAACGATATCATTAATATCACACTCAAGTAAAATTTGCTGAAGATAATTAAAAAACGATTGCAGTAGTTCATCGACAGGGGACCGCCAGAAATTCTAGCTGGATTCAGAAGAGGACATGGAACGAGGGATATCATTGCTGATGTCAGACAGAGCTTGGCTGAAAGCAGAGAATACCAGAAAGATGTTTACCTGTGTTTTATGGACTATGCAAAGAGACATTCAACTGTGTGGATCATAACAAATTATGGATAACATTGCAAAGAATGGGAATTCCAGAACACTTAATTGTGCTCCTGAGGAGCCTGTACATGGACAAGGAGGCAGTCATTCAAACAGAACAACGGGATACTTTGTGGTTTAAAGTCAGGAAAGGTGTGCGTCAGGGTTGTATCCTTTCACCATACTTATTCAATCTGTATGCTGAGCAAATAATCCTAGAAGCTGGAAGAAGAACGTGGCATCAGGATTGGAGGCAGACTCATTAACAACCTGCGATATGCAGATGACACAACCTTTCTTGCTAAAAGTGAAGAGGACTTGAAGCACTTACTGATAAAGATCAAAGACTACAGCCTTTGGTATGGATTACACGTCAACATAAAGAAAACAAAAATCCTCACAACTGGACCAATAAGCAACATCATGATGAATGGAAAAAATATTGAAGTTGTCAAGGATTTCATTTTACTTGTATCCACAATCAATGCCCATGGAAGCAGCAGTAAAGAAATCAAATGACATACGTATTGCATTGGGCAAATCTGCTGCAAAAGACCTCTTTAAAGCTTTAAAAAGTAAAGACGTCACTTTGAGGACTAAGGTGCACCTGACCCAAGCCATCATACTTTCAATTGCCTCATTTGCATGGGAAAGCTGGACAATGAATAAGGAAGACTGGAGAATTGAAGCCTTTGAATTATGGTGTTGACGAATAATATTGAATATACCATGGATTGCCAGAAGAATGAATAATCTGTCTTGAAAGAAGTATAGCCAGAGTGCTCCTTAGAAGTGAGGATGATGGGACTTTGTCTTGTGTGCTTTGGACATGTTGTCAGAAGGGATCAGTGGCTAGAGAAGAACATCATGCTTCGTAAAATAGAGGGTCAACGAAAAAGAGGAAAACCCTCAATGAGATGGACTGACAACAGTGGCTGCAACAATGGGCTCAAACATAGCAATGATCGTGAGGATGGCACACCACTGGGTAGTGTTTCGTTCTCTTGTACACAGGGTCTCTATGAGCTGCAACCAACTCGATGGCACCTAACAACAACAATGATGCAGTGAACTGGCAGGTTTCACTTCCTGTCTACTCACGGGCAGGGCTGGACTGGAGGAAGCAGCAACCCTGGGCCTCCCTCAGCATGCCTGCCCTAGGCCTGCCTGTGCCCCTCTTCCCCCACACTGAGGCTGCACCTTCAGTCTTGGTGACAAAGTGGAGGAGCCCACCCCTACTTGGCCCTCAAATCCCCAGAGGGTCAGCATCAGGGCTGGCAGGACCTTCGGAGATCCTGGGACCACTGCAATATGGTACAGACGGGAAACAGAGGCCCAGGGAGAGTGGGGCTGCCTAGCCTGGTGTGCTGCTTCCCAGCCCATGCAGGGTCTTTCAAGTCCCCTTGCTGCAGCCTGGCCTCAGTGGAGAGGCAACTCACACCCTAGAGCACAGGAGGGCGATGTGAGGCTAGAGGGTGGGGTTTCCTGGGGACCTTCTCTGTTGGGCCAGGTGGCATGATGGCCAAGCACTGGCCTGGGCATCAGGAGACCCCTTCTGGCCCTGCACAGACCGACTACTGTTTAATTGGGGGCAAGCCCTTTCCTTTCCTTTCCCCTTTCTGGGCCTCAGTTTCTTCATCTGCTAACCAAGGGGAGTGAATTAAGTGATTCTAAGGGCTCTTACAATCTGTCTTGGAAGAAGTACAGCCAGAATGCTCCTTAGAAGCAAGGATGGTGAGACTCAAGTACTTTGGACATGTTATCAGGAGGAAAAGGACATCATGCTTGGTAAAGTAGGTGTTTGAAAAAGATGAAGACCCTCAAAGAGATGGATTGACACAGTGGCTGCAACAATGGGCTCAAGCATAACAACAATTGTGAGGATGGTGCAGGACCAGGCAGTGTTTCGTTCTGTTGTACACAGGGTCACTATGAGTCAGAACTGACTCTACAGCACCTAAGAATAACAACAACAAGAGCTCCTTCTATTCTGCTCTTCTGCCCACTCAATCCCCAAATCTCCCAACCCTCGTCTAGAAAAGAAAGAAATGCAAGGAAAGAAATCCAAGTCACAGAGAGGGGAATATGCAGCCCTGGATTCTTCTCCCACTCCAGGGCTGACAAGGGCGAGGAGAACACACTGGACAGTGAATTAGAAGACCTGGATTCTACAAAGCACTCCCGGAGGTCACCTATCAGCCAAAAGACAGAGTGGCTCCTAAAATAAATACTATCACCCGTGAGTACTGTGCTCATCTAAACAATCATCAAAATGAGACCTAACGGTCAGCATTTACCCTAGACCAAAGGGGGAACAGGGAAGCTAGATTAATGGAAACAGAACAACCAGAAAGGAAATAATGAGAATGCTGACACATTGTGGAAAGTGTAACCAATGTCACTGAATAATACATATAACCCATTGCTGACGCTTCCAACTCATAGCAACCCTATAGGAAGAGTAGAACTGCCCCCATAGGGTTTTCAAGGAGCAGCTGGTGGATTCGAACTGCCAACCTTTTGGTTAGCAGTCAAACGCTTAAACACTGTGCCAGCAGGGCCCTGAATAATATGTAAAGAAATTACTAAATGAGAACCTAATCTGCTATGTAAATTTTCTCCAAAATCACAATAAACTATTAAAAAAAAAACCCCTGCATTCTAGCCTTGGTACCACTCTGTGCCTGAGAATGACCATATTCCGGTGTTGCTATCTCCACAGCTGGTACCATGGGCCCTGCCTTGGCACCCAGCCTCCTCCCCATGGGGTGTTTGGGGAGCTTCTGCAGCCCCCCAAGTGGAAGAGGCTGCATAGGCCCAGCTCGCTAGTATTTACTCCCCATTGCTAACCACCACATTGTCTCATGATCTTGTTTTTCCCTGTGGTTTCAGTCTCTACAAAAGGTTTGATTAACCAATGTTCCTCCTTGGAAGGTGGAAAACAAGTGATAATGATCTAAGGATGAAAAACCAAACAAAGCACCATCTTGTGACAAGAAAACCAGGATGTCGCCAGATAACCCCTAAGAATACCACTAAAAGATTAACTCATCGGAGACATGACCACCTCAAGGGAACTAACACAAACTTCTAAGACCCATAATCCTGTCCCTATAAAAGCCTTCAGCCGATCTCCAGTTGGAGAGACGGGGTTTTTTGAAGGAATCTATTCCCTTCTGTCTCCTATATATCGATATATAATAAAACTCTTGCTGCTCACCTCACCCCGTCTCAGAATTGGTTATTGCGGCGGGCGGCTCCAATCCGCATTATTGTGGTAACACAAGCTTAGGTCCATGTTCACATTTGCAGGTACGCACGTGCATAGGCACACAGTAACTTTCTAGCCCCAAAGCAGCCCTAAGCATAGCTCCAGCTCCAGAATAAAATGCAACTCACCCGACCCCACAAGGACCTTTCTGCCCAGGAAAGAGGATTCAGTGAGGCGGCCTCACTGCCCAGCTATGTGACCTTGGGTCAGTCCGTTGACCTCTATGAGCTTCACTTTTCTCCTCTGTAAAATGGAAATTTGTTTTCTTTCTATCTCAGGAGCTGTCACATGGCTCGCATGAGGGCAAGGTCCCACCACCCTGAATGGACCCAGAGGGCAAGGTGCAGGGCGCCCTTGCCTCTTCCTCAGCTCTAAGCTTACCATTTCCCGGGTCTGACCTGGGGGCCAGGGCTGGGGGCGAGAGTTCATGAATGTTCCTCCACGTGAGTTTCACTTCCCTTCTGCCCCCGAAGCCCGCCCAGCACCCTGAGCAAGCACCCATCATGGTATGGAGGAGGCTACCCGGAGCTCTGTGACTTCTCTCAGCAGGCCACCTCCGCCTCCCACTCTTGTTCCATAGAACATGCCTGGCAGGAAGGGGTGAACAGAGGGCAGCCGAGAAGTTCCTCTGCGGAGGCATACTCCAGCACTCTCTTCCCCGCTCTGAGGTCACAGCCACTTTGAGGCTCCTGCAGGGTGTTAAACCTCAGAGACCAGCCAGTCCATTGGATCATAAACCATCTCAAGTGTGTCGTACTGTTGTGGCTTGTGTGTTGCTGTGATGCCGGAAGTTATGCTACTGGTACAGTATTTCAAATACCAACAGGGTCTCCCATGGTGGACAGGATTCAGTGGAGCTTCCAGACTAGGAAGAAAGGACTGGTGATCTAACTCCAAAAAGTAGCAATTGAAAACCCTATGGATCACAACAGAACATTGTACATACAGTATAGTGCTAGAAGATGAGTCCCCCCAGGTTGGAAGGCACTCAAAGTACAACTGGAGAAGAACTGCCTCCTCAAAGTAGAGTTGATCTTCATGATGTAGATGGAGTAAAGCTTTCTGGACCTTCATTCGCTGATGTGGCATGACTCAAAATGAGAAGTAACGGCAGCCGAAACAATGGACTCAGACATACCAGTGAAAATGAAGATGGCGGAGGACCAGGACCAGGCAACGTTTTGTTCTGTTATACGTAAGGTCGCCGTGAGTTGGAGCCAAATCAACAGCAACTAGCAACAACATCTCCCATAAAACTCCTTAATCATGGTTTCCATAACCAAAAATAAAACCAAACCCACTGCCATTGAGTTGACTGCTGACTCATAGCAACCCTATAGGACAGAGTAGAACTGCCCCATAGGGTTTCCAAGGCTGTAATTTTTACAAAAGCAGACTGCCACTTCTTTCTCCTGTGGAGCAACTGGTGGGTTCGAAACGCCAACCCTTTGGTTAGCAACTGAGTGCTATAACCACTGCGCAACTAGGGCTCCTATGGTTTCCCTAAGTGTTACCAAACCTGGGAAAGTAGGTCCTTGTCCGGCATGCTCAGACTAGCTGGTTTTCTGGACACCAGTCTCTGAGAAAGAGAAATTAACTTTATTGCGATACGCAGAGCAAGGAGCCGGGAGGAAGTTCCTCAGATCCAGCTCCCCGAGATACAGGGGAGTAGGGCTTATGTGTGATTTGGGCAGCAAATCTGGGGAGGGAAAATTCTAGAAGGCAGCCAGGAAACAGGAGGTGACATGGTTCTTGTCGGAGCTCTCCCTTCAGAATAAGGTCTAGGTGCTGATTTTCCTCTGATTCATTCCACCTGTTGCTGCGTCCTGTGTTGACATTCATTAGTGGTCAGACCTGGCCCTTTTGCGCATGCGGGGCGGGCCAACTCTGGCTTGGGCTAGTTTAAGGACCAGTGGAAATTTACTGGCATTCGCAGGGTCAGGTTACATAAAGACCCTAAATTTGTAAGTTTGTTGTCTGCTTGTTTTGTTCTTTATCTACAAAACATTTTGCATTGTGTTGAATAGTTATTATGTTTCCCTTTTATGCACCAGTAATCAGACTGTGTCCAGTATTACACACCGCCGTCTCTCATTCCAGCCAAAAGTGCTCCAGTTGCTGGGGCAGGTTTATCGCAAGGAACTAACTGTACAAGCTTTGTCCACTCCCACTGGGCCCAGCAGCTGTTTGGGGCAAAACCTCCACTCAAAAGGGTGGGCTGGGGCTGAGGAAAGCTGCACTCCCCATCTGCCATGGGCTTTGCCTTGCCTTCTCGCCTTGGCCATCACCCTCCTTGTGCACCACCATTCTTGGCCACCTTGACTTCTGCAGGTCCCAACATGGACATGGCTTTGCTCTCTTGTGCATGTACCTCGACTCTGCAAACCCAGCTTTAGGATGCGCTCCTTGGCTCTCAGGCTGGTGACTTGTTCCACTCCCATTTGTTCTGCCCTCCCTGGTACTTGATGATCTTTAGATGGAGGCCTTTAGACCCCAGCGTCTGGTGAGATGCACTATCTCTCCTCACCCCTCCCCAGTTACTCTCCAACCAGGGGCTCCCACCAGCTGAGGACTGAGCTTTCTCAGATATTGCAGCAGAGTTCAAGGACCCCACAGGCCTGTAGGTTGAAAACCACCAGTGCGTTCTAGCCCTCTTGTCCATCTGTCTCTTTGCCCCCTTCTTCCCATGTATTCGCCACTGGTCCATTCTACCATTCGTTGATTCAACACATATATAACCACACGTCAATCCTTTTTTCCATCACCCGTCCATCCAGAGCCTGCATAGACAAATGCCACACAAAGGACCTGAAGGGCCCGCCAATGGTGGCTAGAGAAGGGACATCACACAGCAAGGACCACAGCAGCACCAGCTGAGTGAGAGAGGAGGCTTTTGGGCCCCCTCCTCCCCACCACAGCCCACAAGGAAGGAAGACTGAGGGAAAGGAAGTGAAGGAGCAGGCACATCCCCGCCCCCGTCCAAGTCCCTAAAGGGTAGGAGGTGGATATTCAGCTGGATGTGAGACTGAACTTTGAGACTGGACTTTTTCATGCTTGCCTGAGATGTCAGAAAGGGTTGCAAATGGGAAGCCAGGAACAGTCAAAAAGGCAGTGACTGGAGAACATAGCACTTTGTCCTGTTCAGGTTCTTGAGCTGTGACTTTGGATCTGTAAGCTGGGGACGGAGCTGGGGAGAGCTGAACTTCTCTGCAGATGAGAGGGAGTTGAACACAGCTTCAATGCATTCTGTGAAGACAGGGATAAGAGCCAGAGCCAGAAAAGAGGGGAGGAGACAGGAGCCAGGAGCCAGGAGAGGGCTGGGGGAGGGTCCCCCATGAACTCCTGGAGTTGGGGGCAGGGTGGTCCAAAAAGATTTGAAGAACAGACACACGTAATATGACATTTTAAAATCATTTCCTGGGCAGTGCCTGATATCACCTTTTGCTGTGACCCCAAGATCTTTAGTAAATGTTGTGCTCACAAGTATTTGTCAAGAGTAGGGTTTTATGGAAACAGAGAAGTTTCGCATCTGAGTCAGCACAGTCCAGAGCAGAAAGCACTTAGGAAGAGGCAAGGGCCTCAAGGCGAGGAAACGGTGAAAATGTAAGGGCCAGGGACCTCTGAGATCTTCATGGGGGCTTGGGACTTCTCCTAGACATGAAGTTAGGGGATTGAAGCTTCAACTCTGCCCCTGCTCCACATGTCGTCCTCACATACAGCCAGAATAAATTTCAAAAGGCAAATTTGAGCGTGTTTTACAGCGCCCGTGCCCACATCTCAATACACACCCGTAAAACCCTTCATTTGCTCTACAGTTGAAGACCTACCTCCCGGCCTTGCATCCAACGCCCCTGAAGGCTGACCTCTGCCCCACTCTCCAGTGCTCTGCACTCCAGACATACAGGCTGTCTTTGCACCCCCAACGTTCCACACCCTGACCACAGGGCCTTTGCTCCTGCTGTTCCCTCTAGAACAAGTTCTGTCATAGATTGAATTATGTCCCCCAAAAAATGTGTGTATCAATTTGGCTGGGCCATGATTCCCAGTATTGTGTGGTGTGGTTTTCCCCCATTTTGTGATTGTAATTTTATGTTAAAGGGGATTAGGGTGGGATTATAACACCCTTACTAAGGTCACATCCCTGATCCAATGTAAAGGGAGTTTCCCTGGGGTGTGGCCTGTACCACCTTTTATCTCTTGTAACAGGAAAAAGGAAAAGGAAGCAAGCAGAGAGTCAGGGACCTCATACCACCAAGAAAGCAGTGCCTGGAGCAGAGTGTGTCCTTTGGACCCAGGGTCCCTTCACGGAGAAGCTCCTAGTCTGGGGGAAGACTGATGAGAAGGCCAACAGAGAGAGAAAGCCTTCCCCTGGAGCTGACGCCCTGGATTTGGACTTTTAGCCTACTTTACTGTGAAGAAACAAATTTCTCTTTGTTAAAGCCATCCACTTGCGGTATTTCTGTTACAGCAGCATTAGATGACTAAGACAACCCCCTACACACACACACACCTCCCAGTTATCCCACTCATTCTTCAGGGTTCAGCTCAAATGTCACTTCTCAGACAAGCCATCCTCCATCTCCTGATCGAGTCATTCCCCATCACGGACTTCACCTCTGTACCCGCACAGAACAATGGGCAGACCATGAGACGGCTGAGTCTAAGCCATAGACTAACTATGATTCATCAGTTCCTGGTGTTATGCCCACCTCCCATGGGAGTCCCACAACACTGACCTGTAAATTAAGCCCTAAAATCAAATTGACATTTAATGCAAATTCTTAGCCCCCACTCCGCCCCACTTTTTGATCTTGATTTGTTTTCATTCCATCTTGTCTCTCCAGCTCAGAAATCTGGGCTCAGTATCTCCAGCTTCAAGTCCTGCCTCTGCTCCCTGTAGGGGCTAAGTCACTAGGACCCTCCCCTGCTGTTATGGACTGATTGTCTCCCCAAAAAATATGTGTTGGGGTCCTGACCCCTATACCTGTGGATGTGATCCTATTTGAAAATAGGCTTTCTTTATTATGTTAATGAAGCCCTATCCTGTTGCCCTGACAGTCAACAGAAAAAAGAGGAAGACCCTCAATGAGATGACTTGACACAGTGGCTGCAACAATGGGCTGAAACAGCAATGATTGTGAGGATGGGACAGGACGGGCAACGTTTCATTCTGTTATGCATAATGTTGCTATGAGTTGGAGGTGATTTGAAGGTACCTAACAACAACATCAGTGTAGGGTGGGTCCTAAACCTAACCACTTCTGAGTTACAAGGAGCAGCAGAGACTCAGAGACAAGCAAGCACAAACGAGGATATAGTGCCACATGAAGTGAAGACCGCTAAGGAACCGAGGAACGCCAGAGCTACAGAAGCTGGGACAAGGATCTTCCCTCACAGCCGAAGGAGAGAGAGCGAGCCGGTGCCTTGAATTCAGACTTTTAGCCTCCCAAAATGTGAGAAAGTAAATTTCTGTTGTTTAAAACCTCCCGTTTGTGGGATTTCTGCTATGGCAGCACGAGGAGACTAAGATATCTGTTATGAGCCTGCAGTGTGCTAGGCTGTCAGGATACAGCAAGGAATATGTCACAGCCTTTGTCCCCCTGGACACAGCCTGGATTTTTATTGTTTATGCATTTTGGAGTAGGAACCTACAGGCTGCAGTCTCCATGAAACCTGGCCCAGCTGTTAAGCTCCCTGCGGACTGGTCCATGATGTCCCACCCCCTTAAGCCGTCACTTTGGAGGAAGGATGACAACAGCACAGGATGACACCAGTTTGTGAGCTCTTGACACAAACAGAATATCTGTGGGGGTGAAGCCTGTGACCTCGTCAGAATGTTGGATGACACAGGGTGGCACAGGGATTTGCTAGAGGAGAGGAGACAGGAAGTGTCACCTCTAAAATGCCAGCCTGGACCAGCCTCGCAGGAATCACAGACTCACCAAGCCATCAAGGAACCAACCCGAGAGCAGAAGGGGCCAGGGAAAACCCAGCTAACCCAGAAGTCTCTAACTGGTGGCTCTCTGGCCAGGCTATGTCTTGTAGAGTGAGGTTTTAAAATTGAGTTTATGGCCAATGTTTACAAAATGGGAAATTTCGTTTTGATTTTTTAAATTTTTTCCCGTACAAAAATTTATACATACGTTCTAATGTGACTCTAATTGCTCTCCCGGTACTGTGACAGCACACTCCTCCTTTCCACCCCTGATTCCCCATGTCCATGCAACCAGCCCCTAACCCTCTCTGTCTTCCCAACCCACCTCCGGACAGAAGCTGCCCCTTTGGTCTCTTGTATCTACTTGAGCTAAGAGGCACACTCCTCACGAGTATCACTTTATGTCCCACAGTCCAGTCCAATATAAAAAATGGGAAATTTCTGATTTCTCTTTTAAAAAATAAAATAGGATGTCTTGCATACCAACAGTTGGCTGGAGTTGAAGTTCCTGCCCTGTTAGGGGCACGCCCCCACCCTTTAGCTTCTCCCACTCACACTGCCCTGCAGGCTCCTGGAGGCCTTGGAACTGGGGATATCTGATCAAATCCAAAGTGCTTGTGTCCCAGATGAGTTCAATGATGGCCAACAAGGGCAAGTGACTTTCCCAAGGTCACACAGCTAGCAAGTAACACATGTGGGATCAGAAAGGTCTTGAGTATCAGGGGCCACCCAGCACTCACTGAAATCCTCCACACAACCCCCAAAGTGATTCTGATTTTCTAAAGTGGATCGCCAGGACTTTCTTCTCCAGGCATCTCCAGGTGGCCTTGAACCTTCAACCTATCGGCTCACCTGCACGGGGAAAAAGAGGCAGTTCGCCGGGGAGAGCAGAGGAAACAGGCAGTCAGCCACTCCGCTCAGCCACAACCGTTGCCCTTGCCAGGGGCGCAGAGCTCAATGAGACACTGTCCTCTCGCCTCACCACAACCCCATGACCTCCCAGGGATTAACCCTGACTTCATCTCTCCTCACTACCCTTTCTGAGGAGCCCTGGTTTTTCATTGGTGAAATGGGGGTAACTCCTGTGGCAGTGTGAATTAAGGTCCCCCCAGGGGTATGTTTAGGAAACAGTAGCTGGGCTGTTTCACTGAATGAGGTGTGCAAGTTGAAACTTGGAGAGGAGTGTGGGGACGAGCTGGGCTGGTGAGGCTGAGAAGAGGCGGTAGAGAGGGGAAGGAGAGATGACGCAGCCACCGTGAGGAGAGGATCTCGGGAAAAAGAGCAGCGATGGTTAAAGCAGGGAATCAGTCAGAGTAGGCTAGGTAATGCTGAGGTAATAAACAAGATCTCCGTTCTGTGACTCCAAGCAACAAAGATTTGTTTCTTGCTCATGCCCACGACTACTGAGGGTTGGTAGGAGGAGGCACTGAGGGACCCAGCTTGTTGGAATAGCCACTATTTCAAACATTGCCTGTCCCAAGTCAGAGGAAAAGCGCTTTGGAGGGCCTCACTAGGGGCGGATTAACCATTAAGCAAGGTACACATGGGCTTACGTGTGTTTACTTATTAATACGTAGCGCACAATTTCACGTGGTTACCGTGTCAAAGATGTGATAAAAAAAAAAACAGGTGAAAAGGTACACTACAGATTAGTAAGTAAACACAAGTAAGCCCATGTGTACCTTGCTTATCGGGTAATCGTCACTGGGTCTCACACTAGCTCCTGAATGTTCAGGACAGAAATGGGAACTGAATTCCTCCTACTCTCCATTCACTGACCGGGACTCCTCACATGGCCTCCTCCTCCCTGAAGCTGGCCAGGAAGTGTGATGGCATCACATGTCAGGGGAGCTGGAACAAACTCTACAGAGGAGATCTGGTTCACCGCTCTGAGTGCTGAGCAGCCGTCTCCTCGTTGTTGTTGTTAGGTGCCATCAAGTCAGTTCTGACTCATAGCGACCCTATGTAGAACAGAACGAAACACTGCCCAGGCCAGTGCCATCCTCACAGTCATTGCTATGTTTGAGCCCATTGTTGCAGCCACTGTGTCAATCCATCTCATTGAGGGTCTTCCTCTGTTTGCTGACCCTCTACTTTACCAGGCATGATGTCTTTCTCCAGGAACTGTTCCCTCCTGATAACATGTCCAAAGTGCATGAGATGAAGTCTCTCCATCCTCGCTTTTAAGGAGCATTTTGGCTGTATTTCTTCCAAGACAGATTTGTTTGTTCTTCTGGCAGGCCATGGTATATTCAATATTCTTCGCCAACACCAAAAATGCATCAGTTCTTCTTCGGTCTTCCTTATTCATTATCTAGCTACTGAATGCATATAAGTCGATTGAAAACACCATGGTTTGAGTCAGGAGCACCTTAGTCTTCAAGGAGACATCTTTGCTTTTTAACACTTTGAAGAGCTGTTTTGCAGCAGATTTGCCCAATGCAATGCGCTGTTTGATTTCTTGATTGCTGCTTCCATGGGTGTTGATTGTGGATCCAAGTAAAATGAAATCCTTGACAACTTCAATCTTTTCACTGTTTATCATGATGTTGCTTATTGGTCCAGTTGTGAGGATTTTTGTTTTCTTTATGCTGAGGTGTAATCCATACTGAAGGCTATAGTCTTTGATCTTCATCAGTAAGTACTTTAAGTCAACATTTATCAAGCAAGATTGTGTCATCTGCATAACGCAGATTGTTAACGAGTCTTTCACCAATCCTGATGCCGTGTTCTTCTTCATATAGTCCAGCGTCTCGGATTATTTGCTCAACATAACAGATTGAATAAGTATAGTGACAGGATACAACCCTGACGTACACCTTTCCTGACTTTAAATCATGCAGTATCCCCTTGTTCTGTTCGAAGGACTGCTTCTTGGTCTATGTACAGGTTCTACTGAATACAATTAACTGTTCTGGAATTCCCACTCTTCACAGTGTTGTCCATAACAATGTTATGATCCACACAGTCGAATGCCTTTGCATAGTCAATAAAACACAGGTAGACATCTTTCTGGTATTCTCTGCTTTCAGCCAGGATCCATCTGACTTCAGCAATGATATCCCTTGCCCACCTCCTCTTCTGAATCTGACTTGAATTTCTCACAGTTCCCCGTCGATGTACTGCTGCAACCATTTTTTAATTATCTTCAGCAAAATTTTACTTGTGTGTGATATTAATGATATTACTTGATAATTTCCACATTCTGTTGGATCACAAATATGGGAACAAATATGAATCTCTTCCAGTCAATTGGCCAGGTAGCTGTCTTCCAAATTTCTTGGCGTAGACAAGTGAGCACTTCCAGCGCTGCATCAGTTTGTTGAAACTTTTCAATTGGTATTCCATCAATTCCTGGAGCCTTGTTTTTCGCCAGTGTCTTCAGTGCACCTTGGACTTCTTCCTTTAATACTATCCGTTCTTGCTCATATGCTACCTCCTGAAATGGTTCAATGTCAACTAATCATTTTTGGTACAGTGACTCTGTGCATTCCTTCCATCTTTTTTTAATGCTTCCTGCATCATTCAATACTTTGCCCATTGTTGTAGTCAGGTCCCGTTGAGTCGGTTCTGACTCATAGTAACCTTATGTACAACAGAACAAAAACACTGCCCTGTCCCTTCTACATCCATAGGGTTTTCAATGGCTATGATCCTTCAGAAGCACATCATCAGGCCTTTCTTCTAAGGTGCCTCTGCCTGGGTTTAAATCTCCCACCTTTCAGTTAGTAGCGGAGCGCATGACCATTTGCACCATCCAGGAAAACCTAAAAAAACTCCAGAAACTGGAGATGGGGAACCCAAGGTTGAGTAAGGACAGTGTTGACATGTAGGGGGGTTCTTAACCATTGTCATAGGGCAATATGTGTACTAACTGTTTAATGAGAAACTATTTTGTTCCGTAAACCTTCATCTAAAATGAGAATAGCAGCACATCTGGAAGAACGTAATCGATGTAACTGAATCGTACATGTAGAAATTTTTGAAATGGTGTGTCTTTGGCTATGTACATTTTCACGAAAAAAAACCAAAAAGATCCAAGACCGAGAAGGGAGCGTGGGGTTGTTAACCAATGTCATAAAACAATATGTGTACTGACTGTTTAATGAGAAAATATTTGTTCTGTAAACCTTCACCAAAAGTACAATAAAAAAAATTTTTTTTTTAAATCCAGAAACCTTAAAAAATTTCTACTTTTTGACCTAATAACCGGCTCTGCTAAACTCATAATCAAAAAACGCCGTCTTGCAGTTCAGCACAACTAGATGGTGTCTGGCTACCACCACCAACTGCTCTGACAGAGATCACAATAGAGGGTCCCGAACAGAGCTAGAGAAAAACGTAGAACAAAATTCTAACTCACAAAAAAAGACCAGACTTACTAGTCTGACAGAGACTGGAGAAACCCTGAGAGCACGGCCCCCAGACACCCTTTTAGCTCAGTAATGAAGCCACTCCTGAGGTTCACCCTTTAGTCAAAGATTAAACAGGCCCATAAAACAAAACAAAACTAAATGGGTACACCAGACCAGGGGCAAGGATGAGAAGGTGGAAGGGGACAGGAAAGCTGGACCAATGGAAATGGGGAAACCAAGGTCAGGAAGGGGAGAGTGTCGACATGTCGTGGGGATGGTGGCCAATGTCACAAAACAATATATGTATTAATTGTTTAATGAGAAACTAATTTGCTCTGTAAACCTTCACCTAAAGCACAATAAAAAAATAAAAATAAAATTCTGTCTCGCATAAAGATGTTCTCTTTGGTATTACAGCAATGTGAAACCCAGTGCCTCTCTGGCCGCCAGGTCTTTGAATCATGTGGGAACACTCTATTCTCTATTTTCAAATGAAAGAATCTCCACCCTACCTGATGAGGGAAGCCCGGGGCCAGGGGTGTGGAGGGTGTCCCGTCCGGTCTCCAGGGCATCTCTGGAGTTGGGTGGGGGGCACTCACAATCCCACCCCTTGCTCTCATTTCTTGCTTTAGAAACATTGCCCATCTCTTCTCTGAGAGGCCTATTCCTTTATTCCCACAAAGACCTGTGCTTGAGGCTTTTGTGAGCAATTGATTTTAGCTGAGGGTTGGGTGGTGAAGGAGAACTACAGGACACACAGCCTGGGTAGCCACACAGATTTTAATATCAGCCACTTCTATCCTTAAGCCCATCGGCCATTTCTCACCACTGGGAGTTTTCTTAATAACCACTTTCTCACTCTGTTGTTTTTAGTTGCCGTCCAGTCAGCTCCAACTCATGGTGACCTTATGTATAACAGAAGGAAACGTTGCCCAGTCCAGACCCCAGCTTTTCAGCAAGCTCACATTCATTCTGACTTCCCTGGGCCCAAGACACCTTTGCCTTCGTGGGCCCCTTCCTCTGAAAAAAAAGTATTACAAATTATCTTTTATGTTAAACTAAAAATATTAAAAATTATATTTTATGACAGTAATAATAGAAAGACAAATATTATCCAGGCTGGATTATTGTTTATTTAATTGTAATCATGTTTTTCTTCTGATTTTCAAGGAAACATTTCCATGGGCCCTGGGCACTGTGCCTCCTTTGCCTAATGGAGGAGTTGGTTTACTGCTTACTAATGTCTGATGAAGACCCCCTGGTCTCTGAAGATGCCCCACTAGATCTCTAAGGAAGCCCCTAGGTCTCTGAGGAAGCCCCCCAGTCTCTGAGGAAGCCCCCTGGTCTCTGAGGAAGCCCCTGGTCTCTGATGAAGCCCTCTTAATCTCTGAGGAAGCTCCTCCAGATCTCTGAGGAAGCCCCTAGGTCTCTGAGGAAGCCCCCTAGTCTCTGAGGAAGCCCTGCCAGATCTCTGAGGAAGCCCCCTGGTCTCTGAGCAAGGTTTTGTCTCTGAGGAAGCACTTCTGATCTCTGAGGAAGCCCTGCCAGATCTCTGAGGAAGCCCCCCATTCTCTGAGGAAGCCTCCCCATGAAGCCCCTGGGCTTTATACTTCCTCTCTCCTCCCCACCTCTCTATTCTTCCTTTTCTCCCTTTTGCTTTACCCTCTCCTTTCAGATCTTCACGGGTGGAAGTGAGGGTGTTGCTGGGATCTTCTGCCCAACCTGGGCAGCCCTTATGAGGTTCTTGCCTTCTACTGACCAACAATGACCAGGAGAGGCTCAAGGTTTCTGCACAAACAAAGCTTTATTGAGCAAAAGTAGCTCACAAGTGGAGACAAAGAGGGACAAAGAAACGCTAGACTTTGTCTCCCTGAACAAAGTTTTGGCTAGGGCTTATAAAGGTTTTTAGGTGGGAAAAAGCATCATCTTTATTCATGAAAAAGGTGGGGTTATGAAGGTTACGTGTGCGCACACGCAGGACAGGACGCAGCCCAAGATGGAACCCATAACAAAGGCTCCTGGGACTGGATGGCACGACTTATTATGGGGTAGTGCGCCTGCGCAGTCCCTGCATGGTGCTGGCTCGAATCCTGTCACGGGTCTGTTGGTCACCTTGTGGATGTCTACGCATGTTCCAGGTACCAGATCAGGCCAGTTCTTCTGAAAAGCATCTTATCAAGGAAGTACATTGAGAGCTGGGTGAGTTGTTTGTTCTTTCTTTGTTGCTTGTTCCAAGATATGGGTTTTGTGTCATTAGTTAAGCACATGATTTTAGTTCAGGGTCCTCTGCCTAGGGGCTCAGTCCCTTTTTCCCTTCCCTGCCTCAAGGGAGTAAAGTCTTTAAAAAAAAAAAAAAACAGACAGTTCTCTGATATGAATTATGCTTCTCTTCTAGTACCTGAAAGCCACTGAGGTTATTTTTTGTTTTAAATATTTGTTTTTAATCTTCTTTAAAAAAAAAAAAAAAAAAAAAAAGCAACCCAAAGGTGTAACAATAGAAGGTTGGGCACTATGCATGAATAAATGAATGAATATGTCCACGCTACCAATTTTTGTGCAGGCTTTGAAATGATGATTACAAGGGGTTTGTAATAATTTGAGAAAACATGTTAAGCAAAAAAAAGAAAGATTAAAAAAAAAAAGAAAACGGGGGACCTCATACCATCAAGAAAGCAGTGCCGGGAGCAGAGCGCATCCTTTGGACTGGGGTCCCTGTGCAGAGAAGCTCCTAGTGCAGGGGAACACCGAAGAGAAGAAGGCCAACAGAGAGAAAAAGCCTTCCCTTGGACCTGACGCCCTGCATTTGGACTTTTAAGTCTACTTTGACTGTGAGGAAATAAACTTGTTAAAAAAAAAAAAAATTATGACCACAACCGTGTAGAATTTACATAGAAAAAAGGCCTGTAAAAACTCGTATTTCTTACTATTTCTTAATAATTATTATTATTCTTTACATATGATCATATTGTTGACTGTGACGTGGTTTTTATTTTTTTTTAATCTAAGAAACATGCTAGAATGTTAACAGTGGCTGTTTGTAGGTGTTGGGGTTATAGATTTTTAAGTGTGTCCAGTGATCATACATTACTTTGATAACTGGAGGATATAAATGTATTACCATTTAAAATTTTTATTTAAAAGTCACCTGCGGTTGCTGTAAGCCTGCATAGACTCAGGGCAACTAACAACAGGATGATGATACACTCATGGAATGTCACAAGTGGAAGGGACATTATCTTTGTTCCTCGTTTTTTTAAGATGGGGAAACTAATGCCCCAGAAAGTCAACCAAGTGTTTGTGGAACTGAGCTGAGGGAAATTGTCCAATCACTCAGTAGTCCCAACAACCTTCTCAGGCAGCCGTAACATTTCCCACTTTGCTGACGAGGCTGACTGGCGGAGTCACTCGCTCAAAACTACATTTATTAAACACCGCACATTCTCAGGGCCGCACTCACTTGAGCCTGCCAACAGCCCTGCATGGTTGGTGCTGGTGTTAACGCCTGTTGGAGTTTAGAGGCCGTCCTGGCCGCCCTGCGCCCCTCGGCTCTTGCTGAGTAATCTTTCCCAGAGCCGCATGGTTGTGCCTTTCCTGCTGAGTCACGGTCCCGGGCAGCTTTTCGCTGAGTCACGGTCTCGAGGTCTATTTTCGCTCAGTCACGGTTCCAGCTGCTCCTGGCTTATTCCCTTCCGGCAAAGTCCCAACTGCGCGGGC
>NW_004443963.1:13373639-13474510 GCF_000243295.1 Trichechus manatus latirostris
GGCGCGTCTGACCTAGTCGAGACCTGCCCTGGGGCCCGCACGTCTTCCACGTCCTCGCCTGATGGCTGATTTCTTGCAATGCCACGGCCGTCCACTGCCTTCCTCAAGGCTGGTCCTCTAAACCTGTCGCCTCTCCCTGCCGGCCTGTTTGAGGGAGCTGTATTTGTCAGCAGTCTCCGACTGGCCAGGTTCTGGGTAGGAGGCTTCACACTTTAAATCGCAGACCTACTCTAAGTGAGAGGCGTCTGGAAATGTTGTTTGCGAATGCATCAAAAGCTGAGGAACGGTTCGAGATTAAAGGAGACCAAAAAAGCAGGGCAACTAAACGCAGCGTTAGATCCTGGATTGAGGATTAACGGCTATAAAGGATGCTCTTAGGATAATTGGCAAAATTTGAATATAGGCTGTAGATAATGAATTTGTATCAAAGTCAAATTTCCAGATTTTTCTAATTGTATAGACTGCCCTCCATGAATATTACATGCTAAAGACTTTGGGGAAAAGGAAGGGGCATAATGTCTGCAATTTACTCTCAAATGAGTGACAACGAAATAATATAGATAGGTAGGCTATCTATATTTATCTATAGAGAAGGGTGCCCTGGTGGTGCAGTGATTAAAACGCTTGGCTGCTAACCAAAAGGTGAATGGTTAGGACCCACCAGCCTGCTTTGCAGGAGAAAGATGGGGCAGTTAGCTTCCATAACGATTACAGCCTTGTTTAGTGACATATTTGTTTTGTTAATTTATACAGATTTGATTGATTTTATATTCCATTATCAACAGAGTGCAGGTGCACAGCCCCATTTAGGGAAGTTATTTATGACCTTCTTCACATATGTCTATTATCTATTTTCAAGGTTAGAACAACTTTCTAATGACTTACAGTTAATGGTTTTTGTTGTTGTTAGGTGCCGTCTAGTCAGTTTTGACTCATAGCGACCCCGTGTACAACAGAACGAAACACTACCCAGTCCTGGGCCATCCTCACAATCGTTGCTATGCTTGAGCCCATTGTTGCAGCCACTGTGTCAATCCATCTTGTTGAGGCTCTTCCTCTTTTTTGATGACCCTCTACCAAGCATGATGAGAGCGTCATAAAAGTATATATGTTTCTATTTCTAAATTCAGGAATTATCTATTTCTAAATTCACGTTATAAATGACTTATACATAGGTGTTAAAAAAACATTATAAAAAACATCATAAAAGTGTAAAAAGCATTATAGAAACATGTAATAGTGACTTACACATATGTTTGAAAAACATTACAGAATCAGATGGGATTTGAGGGCATACAGAAAGTATACAATATAATTACAAATTGCAACATAGAACACTTGAGCGCATACATAGATTAAATCTATGTGCCAGCAGAAAAGTTTTGTGTGTATCAAGGGGGTCCGTGGAGACAGGATTCACCTGTTGATGGATATTTGGGTTGCTTCCAGTTTGGGGCTATTACAAATAAAGCTGCTGTGAACTTTTGTGAACATTATAAGTCTTGGTGTGGATACGTGCTTTCCTTTCTCTTGGGTAAATACCTAGCAATGGAATGGCCGGGTTGTACAATAAAGTAATGTTAAACCTTTTCAGAAATCACAAAACTGTTTTCCAAAGTGATTGTACCACTTACATCTGCATCAGCAGTGAATGAAAGTTTCATTTGCTCCACGGTCTCAACAGTAGGAAGAGTCAGTCTTTTTAGTTTTACCTATTCCAATAACTATGTAGTGGTATCTCGTCTTGGTTTTAATTTGCATTTGCCTAATAACCGGAAAACCTGGTGGTGTAATGGCTAAGAGCTACAGCTGCTAACCAAAAGGTTAGCAGTTCGAATCTACCAGGCGCTCCTTGGGAACTCTATGGGGCAGTTCTACCCTGTCCTAAAGGCGTCGCTATGAGTCCAATCAACTCGATGGCAACAGGTTTGGTTTTTTTTTGGTTTAATAACCTTTGAGGTTGAACATCTTTTCATGTGCTTAATTACCATTCATATATCTTCACCAATATCTTGGTGAATTGTTCAAATATTTTACCCATTTTTTAATTCTCTTGTTTGCCTTCTAATTGAATTATACAAGTTTTTTAAATATATTTTTAGATACAAGCCCTTTGTCAGATTGTTTGACAAATATTATGTCCTAGTCTGTGGCTTGCCTCTTATTTTTTATAACAATGTCTTTTGAAGAGTAAAAGTCTTTAATTTTGATTTATGGATTGTTTTCTTTTATATTTTGTGCTTTTTCGTGTTGTATTTAAGAATTTTTTGCCAAACCCGAGGTCACTAAGATTTTCCCTTATGATTTATTCTATACATTTTATAGGTTTAGCTCTTTCACTCAGGTCTATGGTCCCTTTCTGAATTTTGCAAAAATAAGTAGTTTGGCAGAGGGGCCAGAGAGGCCATTCTAGGCAGGAGGAACCACCTGAGCAAGGGCCCAGAGGGGTGAGTACCTCGCTGGCTCAGGGGTGGCAAGTATTTCTCTGAGGCTGGCACCCATAGTGTGAGGGAGCTACTGGGGTGAGATTTCTCCCACTGGGCCAGATCACCAAAGCCCAGGTGTGCCAGATGTGCTTGGTGTGCCAAGCTAAGGAGTCTGCACTTTATCCCAAGGGCGACTTGTTGCCATAGAGTTAATTCCAACCCATAAAGACAATGGGGAGCTACTGAAGGGTGTTAACCAGAGAAGTGGCACCAACACCTCAGTGCTGTAAGTGCAAAATGCTGGCAATTTCAAGGAGTAACTAAGAAATGGAAAAGCTTTCAGTCAGGACCCGCCCTCTTCTCCTGCCCTTTTTGGTAAATATCTAGAAATGGAAGAGGGCTAGGCTCCCAGCTATCCTAGGGAGAGACTGTTCCATTGGCTTATGATAAATTGTTGCTGTTGGGAGCCATCGAGTTGATTTTTGACTCATAGTGACCCCATGTGACAGAGCAGAACTGCCCCATAGGGTTTTCTAGGCTGTAATCTTTATGGGGGCAGATCACCAGGTCTTTCTCCTGCAGAGCCGCGTGGGTGGGTTCAAACCTCCTACCTTTTGGTTAGCAACCGAGCGCTTAACTATTGCATCAAACATGTTATTAAATGCCGACATTTCCTACTGGATTGCTGGTCTTGTCTCATTGCCCTGAGGGTCTGTTTTATCAGGAATGTTAACCTTTGTCGGTTGTATGTGTGGCAAATATGTTCTCCCAGTCTGTTGGTGGGGTTTTAGCCTTGTTTATGGGCTCCGTTGAGGATGGCGCAGGACCAGGCAGGTGTTTCACTCCGTTGCGCATAGGGTCACTATGAGTCGGAACGGACTCCATAGCACCTAACAACAACAACCCAGGGGAGTTTGGTGATTTGTAGTCCGATCTGTGAATTTTTTTTTCTTTTTTTTTATGATTTGGGCTTATCTGCCTTGCTGAGGAAGACTAGGCTCCATTTAGGCTGCAGATCCCCCCTGGGGCCCCTGCTCTGCTGGGTCTGTGCAGCATGGGTGCCGGTCAGGACACCCTCTGTGACCTTGTTTACCAGGATGCCTGAAGATACCAAGGCAGCGTGTCCGGATTCTCCCTGCGCACCATCCAGCTGGCGCAAGAGACTCCCCCGTGGCTCCCCTACCTCCCCCTCAGCTGGGACCTTGCCTTTGTTTTTCACTGTTAGAAGCTTGTGAGCTCCAGTCCGGGTCCTGCCCTGCAGCCCAAACCACTTCCGCTGGCGATACTCTTTCGGAATGCTGAGCCAAGATTTCCACATTCTCCTTTCTGCTGTGTCATGGTTGGGAGGGGGAACTCAGGCGACAAAGGGAAGGAGGATTCTGCTGAGTCACCAAATGCTCCCTAGGCTT
This sequence comes from Trichechus manatus latirostris, assembly GCF_000243295.1. Taxonomy (NCBI): domain Eukaryota; kingdom Metazoa; phylum Chordata; class Mammalia; order Sirenia; family Trichechidae; genus Trichechus; species Trichechus manatus. Next base: position 13,377,475 of record NW_004443963.1, read on the forward strand.
CTCTCTGGGTGATCGGTCAAAGGACAGCGTTCACAGCAGGCAGGAGGAAGTGAAACTTCTGGAAGAGGGCATACATCTCCTGTTGATCTCTAAATCTTTGCAGACTGTTTGCAAAGCCTTGTCCCATACAGCTCAAACTTCCCAGAACCCAAACCAAACCCGTTGCCATTGAGTTGATTCCAACTGATAGCGACCCTATAGGACAGTGTAGAACTGCTCCATAGGGTTTCCAAGGCTGTAAGCTTTATGGAAGCAGACTGCCACATCTTTCTCCTGTGGAGGGGCTGGTGGGTTCCAACTGCCAACCTTTCAGTTAGCAGCCGAGCTCTTGACCACTGCACCACTAGGCCTCCTTATCTTAAAATTAACCTGTCCAAAACTGAACGGCTGAGCTTTCCCTAAAACCTGCCCTTCCCTTGGTCATTCCTACCTCAGGAACCTGGTAACTCCTTGGGCCAAATACTTAGGAGTTATCCTTGACTCTTTTCTCTCATAGCCCACATTCTATTCTGAAATCTTGATGACCCTACCTTTAAAATACTTATGTCCTAGGTCACTTCTTGTCATGAGAAAAGACCAATCGCCAGAAAAGGACATCATGCTTGGTAAAGGAGAAGGTCAGTGAAAAAGAGGAAGACCCTCAACGAGATGGACTGACACAGTGGCTTCAACAATGGACTCAAACATGGCAAAGATTGTGAGGACGGCGCAGGACTGGGCAATATTTTGTTCTCTTATGCATAAGGTTGCCATGAGTTGGTGCTGACTCAATGGCAACTAACAACAGGCAATTTTTCACCACATCCTGGTCCAAACCGCCATCGTGTCTCACCTGGATTAGGGCAGTAGGTAGACTTCTGCCCTTGTTCTTCCATCTAGTCTCACTCTCAGCAGCCGCCAAACCCAAAAACCAAACCCTTTGCCGTCATTGTGACTCATGACAACCCCATGTGTTACCGAGTAGATCTGTTCCTCCTTTAAGGAAGCAGATTGCCAGGCCTTTCTTCCACAGCACTGCTGGTGGGGTTTGAATCACTAACCTTTTAGGTTAAAAGTAGAGTGCGAACTGTTTGCATCACCCAGGGACCTTTCAGCAGCCATAATGATCCCATAAAAACGTAAGTTAGATTACATCATTCCTCTGCTCAAAATCTTGCAGTTTTCCCATCTCACGAGAGGGCCTTGCAAGGCACTGCAAGGCTCTATGGGATTTCCCCCCTGCCCACTCCCCTTGCTATCTTTGCTCCAGCCATGCTGACCCTGCTGCTTCTTGTCCATATCAGGCACGGGGCCTCTGCTCTGCCTGTCCCCTCTGCCTGGAGTCCTTGCCTTACAGATGTCCACATGGCTCCCTCTCTCACCTCCCACCCTGTGAAGCAGGGGCCTATCTACGGAAAATAGTGCCTATGGCAATTAGTTCTAAATTGCTGAATGATCTCTCATAGCTGGCCATGGAAACTGCGAAGGCCAATAGGAACTGCTCATTAGAGTCCCTCCTGCCATACCTTAGTTACGCCTCTGTGTTAAGTCTACCCTGACTACATGATTTAACATTGTAACCCTTCTTCCCCAGCACTCCTGATCCCCCTTACCTGCCCTATTTTTTCCATAGCACTTAATACCTTTTAACGTGCTATATAATTCACTCCAGGATGGATCTTGAAATGTTCTTTTTGACCATGAACGTGACGCCATTCCTCCTTAATTTGTCATTCCTGACATAGTAGACCATATGATTGTCTGGTTCAAAATGGCCAATACTAGTCCATATCAGCTTACTAATGCCTAGGGTATCGATGTTTATGCATTCCACGTTATTTTTGACGACTTCCAATTTTCCTACATTCATACTTTGTACGTTCCGTGTTCTGATTATTAATGGATGTTTGCAGCTGTTTCTTATCATTTTGAGTCACACCACATCAGCAAATGAAGGTCCCGAAAGCTTGACTCCATCCACGTCATTAAGATCAACTCTACTTTGAGGGAAGCCCTGGTGGCACAGTGGTTAAGCCATCAGCTGCTAACCAAAAGGTCAGCAGTTTGAATCCACTAGCCACTCCTTGGAAACCCTATGGGGCAGTTCTACTCTATCTTATAAGGTCTCTATGAGTCAGAATCGACTCGACAGCAACAGGTTTGCTTCTACTTTGAGGAGGCAGCTCTTCCCCAATCGTATTTTGAGTGCCTTCCAACCAGAAGGGCTCATCTTCCGGCACTGTATCAATGTTTTGCTGCTATTAATAAGGTTTTCACTGGCTAATTTTTTCCGAAGTAGACCACCAGGTCCTTCTTCATAGTCTGTCTTTGTTTGGAAGCTCCACTGAAACCTGTCCACCATGGGTGACCCTGCTGGTATTTGAAATACCAGTGGCATAGCTTCCAGTATTACAGCAACACACAAGCCACCACAGTATGACAAACTGACAGACCATAAAGGTAACAGCCAGGAAAACCCTATGGAGCTCAGTTCTACTCTAACACACGGGTTGCCATGAGTTGGAATCGACTTGAAGGCAGTGGGTTTGGGCTTTTTTCGGTTTGGGTTGTACAAACAGTTAAAACGCTTGGCTGCTAACCAAAAGGTTGATGGTTCTAGTCTACCCAGAGGTTCTCCAAAGAAAGCCCTGTCAAGCTACTTCCAAAAAATCAGCCACTGAAAACCCAGTGGAACACAGTCCTACTCTGACACCCATGGGGTCACCATAAGTCAAATCGACTCAATGGCAACTGGTTACCCTTAATTTCATTTGCTAAGTGTAATAAACTTATTCACAGGTACTGTAATATAGTCACAGGTTCGGGGCATGAGAGCATGGACATCCTTGGGGGCCATCATTCTGCCCACCATGGATAAACTCCTGCCTCCTGGGTTGAGTGAGGATGAAATGAGGAATGAATGACACGATGGTTGTGAGTGTGCTTGGCTGAGAGTAGTCCTCAAACAATGTTTCTTTCCAATTCCCACCTCCATTTGGCTTCTGTGTCCCCTTCCCGTTTCTGGGTCATTTCCCCTACTTCCTGGACTTCTCCGATCCTGAGCACCATCCTCTGTCAAGGTGTGCTTTATCCTACCTTGCATCTCCAGCACTAATACAGAGCTGGCCCCTTCTAGCTGTTCAAGCATTTGACTCTGAAAGGAAGGCCCAGAGCAGAGGGTGGTTGGTTATCCCACAGAATGAAGCTTCAGTGGTGGAATGCCAGACATCTTGCTGGGAGGCAAAAGCAGAGGTTGAGGGAGAACTGCCAGAGTCTCTCCATCCATCCATTGCCTGCTCCCCAAAACTGAGAATCTGCCTCCAGGATTAAGTAAAGACTGAGTAACATGGCCCTGGGGTTAGGATATATTAGTTTCCTATTGCTGCTGTAACAAATTACCTAAATTTAGTGGTTTAAGACAACACAAATTTATTCTCTGGCATTCTGGATGTCTGAAGTCCTAAATGGCTCTGTAGGGCTGCTCTCTGGAGGCTCTACAGGAGAATCCATTTCCTTGCCTTTTCCATCTTCTGGAGGTTGCCTGCATTTCTTGGTTTGTGGTTCATCTTCCATCTTCAAAGCCAGCAGCTGTATACCAAACCCAAATCTGTCACCATCAAGTCAATTCCAACTTACAGAAACCCCATGTGTTACAGAGTAGAAATGCTCCCTAGGGTTTTCTTGGTTGTAATCTTAGGGATGCAGATTGCCAGGCCTTCCACGGGGCCACTGCGGGGGTTAGAACTGCCAACCTTTAGGTTAGTTGCTGAGCACAAACCATTTGCGCCACTCAGGGAACTTAGCAGCAGTATACCCATTGCTGTTGAGTCGATTCCGACTAATAGTGACCCTATAGGTCAGAGTAGAACTGCCCCATTAGGTTTCCAAGGAGGAGCTGGTGGATTCGAACTGCTGACCTTGTGGTTAGCAGCCATGCTCTTAACCACTGCACCACCAGGACTCCTTAGCAGCAGTATAGCATCCTTTGATCTCTTTGTGTCCCTCTGCTTCCCTCATTATACCACGTTCTGTGTCTGTGACCTGCCTGCCTCCCTCTTACGAGAACCTTTGTGATTACATTAGGCCCATCTGGATAATCGAGGATCATCTCTCCGTCTCAAGATCCTTCGTTTAATCTCATCTGCAAAATCCCTTTTGCCATGTAAAGTAACATATTCACAGGTTCCAGGGATTAGGACATGACCATTTTGGGGGGCCATTATTCAGCCTAACACAGGGTGAGAAAGAGTAACATTGGATCATTCCAGCTGCTTAAGGAAATAGGAGAAGTCAGGAAGCTGAATCAGCATGGGGGAGGGCCACACATTCAACTCTGGGCCAGAGGAGAGGTCCAGGACAGCTCTGACCTACATTCTGCACGCCAAAGGTCCTGTGTCTGGGGTGGGTTCTAGCCAAGTCTGGGGTCCCCAGGGAACCACCTGGAACAGGAAGCAAGCCCAGAAGGCTAGGTTACTGAAGGGTCCATCTCCAACTAGGGTACGGCCCACACAAGTCCTGGGATCTCTGCTCCCATGTGAAATAAGAAGGGGTCAGACCAGATTTGACCTTCTGGGGTCCCTAAATTGGCAGGCTCTGCACCTGCAGATGGGAAGCTTTCAGACCTTAGCGCTTTGCTCCCCCTAAGCTCATAGAGGGCCGTGACTGCTATGCTCAGGGCAGTACCCTCTGCCAGGGGCAGTATGGTATGATGGTCAGGAGCATGGGCTCTGGCTTCAAAGTGCCATGGTTTGAATACATCACTAGCTGTGTGACTTGGGAAAATTAATCAACTTCACTGAGCCTCATTCTTCACATGGACAACATGGAGATGAAAATGACCACTGTAAGTACTTTGCAGAGCTGTTGTTAGGACTAAATGAGATCTCACACATAAAGGCTCTGCACATATAAGTGCTTAATAAATGTTGGCTAGGATCACAATTGGTAATTGTTGCTTTGTTCCAGCATTTGTGGCAATCTAGCGATATCATCATTTTCCCCAGAAAGCGACCTTGTGGTATTGATGTGTACTATTTGCCAGACACTGTTCTAGGCTCTGGGAATTCACAAAACAAAGCAGACAAGGCCCCTGTCCTTCTGGAGCTTGCTTACTTTCTAATGCGACACTGGATCCTAACAATCTTCATTTCTAGAAAGTTCTTGGCAGCTTTTTTTGAAATCTTCTAGTAGCTCTAGTTCTAGTTATGATCTCTGGATCTTGTGAACCATTCGATGCCACCCTTGGTAGAATAAGCCTTTGCAAGACAACCTTGGAAAGTCTATCTCTCCTCGCTTACCTCCCACCCTATGGATAAGTTCTCATCTCTGTTTCTCCTGGAAGACAGAGCCAGGTCTGTGGCCTCCGGGGAGTCCCCCTGCAGGTGGCTTCAGGGCTCCACTGGGAATAACCATACTCCTTTGGCTTCTCACCCCCTGCTGCATTCTGAGAGGCAACCCTTCACCTTAATTTCCAAGAAATTTTGAAATCTTTGTGCCCGGACTTCAACCCTGCCTGGGTTCAAAACTCTAGCTTAACCTCTCTGCTTCAGTTTCCTTTTGATTTGGTGGTGGAAGCTCAGAGAAGTGACCCTAGAAGAGGACTGGTCATTTCCAGAACTCTGACCTCCGATGGATGGACCCACTGCCCACCTTTACCTGCCAGGTTCTCCCAGGTTGTCTCCAAGCATCAGAGACTCCTAGACATGCATGGCTGTAAAGGAGACAGAGGCTTGGATTCACCACGGGATTTGGATGCCGGCTTTCTGCTTTACTCTGTGATTCTGAGCATGCCACTTCCTCCCCGAGCCTCAGTTTCCCCATCTGTAAAATGGGAGGGATCTACCTCATAGGACTGTTGTGGGCTGAACCAGGACAACAGTACACTCTCCAACGCTTCCTAGGTGCTCAAAAAGCAGACCCTGAGGTTTGGGGAGCAGGTGGCATTTTAGAGGCAGGCTCCCAGCACAGGGAAGGAAACTTTCAGGGGCCGGGGTCGGTAAGTCCTTGATGTTTGCCTATCAGTTCTTGCCCTGAGAAGCCAGCCCCCAACTCTCTGGAAGCTTCGAGATTCCTGAGGGTTTGGTTTGGGACTTGCGGTCACTGGGTGGGGGGGTCTGGAACGGGCAAAACCCAGGCCGGCAGCAGCTCAGAGATTTCCTGAAGAGGTTTTTTTTTTTTTTTTTTTTTCCCCAAACACATCCTGTGGCCTGGCCCGGCTTTGTTTTCTGAGAGTCATATGATCGTCTCTCCTAACCCGCTGGCCCGGGGCGGGACGGGCGCGGGCCCCGGGTGTTGCAACGTCTGGGCAGAAGGTGGGGATCAGCTGTTTGGGCCGCGGGCCACGTGACGCGCGCGGAGGATAAATCGGACGGCGCGCCTAGCCGGGACAGTCAGCGTTTGCTACCGCGTTAAGATCGTTACACGCGGCGGAGCGTGCACCGAGCGATCCGAGCGACCCGAAAGCCACCGGTCCGATGGAGCGTCCGCAGCCCGACAGGTAAGCGCCAGCGGGACGTGGCGGGGGAGGGGAGAGGCTCCCGTTCCTGGGGCCGGGGTGCCGGGTGCCTGTCTCTCCCGGCTTAGTTCTCATTTCTGTGTCTCTTTGGAGACAGAGCCACGTCTGTGGCCACCGGGGAGCTCGAAGCGACGAAGTTGAGGTGCTAAAAGCTTGGCCTTTGGAGTTGGGAGGGACTGGGTTCGAATCCCGCCCGTGCTATTTCCTAGCTGTGCTGGGGGGATACCTGGAGAGATAAAAGGTGATTTATTTATCTGGCACAGGGTGGGTGACTGTCTCATAGGGTGTGTCCCTATGGGGAGTGAGTATCCAGCTTTTGAGGTGTGTGGGGTAGAGGCGTTGAGAGGGTAACGAGCACGCAGAGGCAATCCCTGATTGTGCCCCCGCCCCCAATTTCAAGATGAATAGACCTTGGTAACGGTGACTTACCAGCAGAAACGTTTTCTTCTCTCTTGTCTGGCTGCCTCAGTCGGGCACTTTTCATACTTGTGGCGCCTTGAAATGATTTTCTGAGCCTTGTCTGGCGCTCCCTTGGACTTAGGACCCGGAGGCAAGTTCCTCCTTCTGCCCCCCTTCCTATGCCTCTGATGTGGGGAGGTGGTCACTGCTTGATCTAGGATTCCTGGGGGGCTACTGGGGAGCCCTGGTGGCACAGTAGTTAAGAGCTACGGGGAGCTAAAGGTCGGCAGTTCAAATCCATCAGTAGCTCCTTGGAAACCTTATGGGGTACTTCTACTCTGTCCTTTGGGGTCACTATGAGTCGGAATTGACTTGATGACAGTGGGTCTTTTGGGGCTATCGGAGCCCACGTAAGAAGTGCTTGGTTCTTACCCACCTCGTGTTTTTGTTTCTCAGCAGCTATGCCATGGTTGTTAAAACAAAATACGACAAAAACTAAACTTGTTGCTATCAAGTAGATTCTGACTCCTGGCGACCGTGTGCGTTACAGAGTAGAACTGCCTTGGCTGTGATCCTTATGGAAGCAGATCACCAGATCTTTCTTCTAAGGCCCTTCTGGGTGGGTTTGAACCAACAACCTTTTTAGGTTAGTCAAGGGCAAATTGTGCCAACCAGGGACACCACGGTTGTTAGCGTCCCCATTTTACAGTTCAAGGAGGCAACATGCTTGAGATTCCCCCAGCTAGCAAGTGGCAGACCTGGGATTTGAACTTCACCTCCAAGTCGTGCTCATTCTCTTCTCCCAAGCTGTGAAGAGTTAAGTCAGCAGGTATAGAACGGGATAATGTTGCTGTAAGGGGTGCTGGAGAGAAGGGAGAAGTTATGCTAACAATAATACCTGTTGCCCTCTAGATTTCAACCCCTAGCGACCCTATAAGACAGAGTAGAACTGCCCCATAGGGTTTCCAAGGAGTGGCTGGTGGATTCGAACTACCAACCTTTTGATTAGCAGCCAAATGCTTAGCCATTGTGCCATCAGGGCTCCCTAATAATAATAGAATATAATAATAGAAATAATTTCTAATAATAGAAATAGTTCTATGGAGGGGTGGCTATGGACACATGGCAAAAATACTCCCAGAAAGGGACTTTTTGTTTGAGTAAAGCAGAATTTCTCAATATTTTTAAGCCAAACACTTGTATGATGAGTATAACATTAAAAGGGGTTACAAGATTTGTGTCTGAAACATCAACAAAAGAAACAAACTAAATATTCAGTCTAAAAGCTTATCAACACAATTAAAATGTTGAATATGAATGTTCACACTGCCTACTCTTCTTCCCTGAGTTGTGCTCAACTTCCTCCTCTGCTCCATTGAGAATAACTGGGAACAGGGTTTTCCCCCTTGGTTTTGGGGGAATATATTATATATACTGTAATGACTGAAGAGTGTTGCCGTCTGCCTGTTACGACGGTCAGGAGTGTGGCCTGTGTGTTAGATTGGGAGGCTGAACTTACTTCTGCAGATACATCCTGATAGGAGTCCCTAGGGGGTGCAAACAGTTAATGTACTCACTGCTAACCCAAAGAGTGGTGGTTCAGGTTCACCCAGAGGCACCTTGGAAGAAAGCCCTGGCCATCTACTTCTGAAAACCCTATGAAGCACCTATGGGTTGTCATGAGTCAGAATTGACTCATTAGCAACTGGTTTACATTCTGATAAAGCCAAAGTCTTTGAAGGTGTGCAAGACAGGTGGGTGGCACCCTCAACAGCCCAGGGTTGGGAAGAACCCTGCCCACAGCCATCCCCTTGTTCACTTCTCTCCATTCCCTCCACAGCATGCCCCAGGATTTGTCAGAGGCCCTAAAGGAGGCCACCAAGGAGTTGCACACACAGGCAGAGAACGCCGAGTTCATGAAGAACTTTCAGAAGGGTCAGGTGACCCGAGAGAGCTTTAAGGTATGTAGCCTTGTGGGGCCGGCTCTGGAGGAGGGTGTAGCAGGTGTGGGTGTGTCCAAAGCTCAGATCCATGGTTTAAGTGGGGGTTGGGGCCAGAGATGCTGAGGGACCACATGGGCGTGTCCAAGAGGGTCATCTTACAGATGATGACACTGAGGCTCAGAGAGGGCAGGTGACTTACCTGAGGTCACATAGGAAGTTGACAGTCTGCTGTGCATGCTGTGGAGGGCCTGAGGCAGTAGAGCAACCAACTGAGCACCTATTCTGGGCTGGGCATTTGACGCATAGAATTTCTAAGTGGTGCCTCAACCCTGGTGAGAAAGACAAAGAAAGGAAGACTCAGAGAGGTTAAGTAACTAAGAGGAGGTCAGACAGCCAGTAAGTAAGTGGAAAAGGCTGGTGAAATCAACCCAAAGCCAATTTTTCAGCCTAGTTCTAACTCACCTCTGGAGGCAAGGAGTCTGGGCACGACCATTTCCTAACAGTGCGACTGTGAGCACATCACTTGGTCTCTGAGCCATCTCTTCCTCTGTGCAAAATGGAATTTCAACAGCAGAGTTTTCTTAAACACCCAGTTTGTGCTAGGTGCTGACTCTTGCTATTGCCCAGGATTGTAGTGGAAGTGCACTTGACAAAGAACCAGGTGGGTGTTGGTGTTAAAACAGGGTGGCCAAGGGCTTATTCGAGCTGTACAGAGAGTGTGGGAGCTGGGGAGCTGTTTCCCACCGCTGTTGACAGCTCCCCTGCTTTTGCAGTCTGAATGCTCTCCATAAGAAGATGATATATACCCAGCTGCTGTCATGTGGCTGAGGTGGGTGGAGGGAGCAACCTCTGGCGTATCCTGTCCCCGGTGGCTGTGGACTTTGGATCTTGCTTCTAAGCCATCAAGTTCAAAGTGGGCACAAAGATCTGTGACAGAACCCTGTGCCCAAGGGCAGGGACCTTAGATTATGCTGATGGAGGAGGCATTTAGTATGGCCTCTCTGACTTGACTGCTGAGTGCTGGGCTGTGCCCAGTTCTCACCTGTGTCATTTCGCTGGGCCTCACAGCAGCCCCGTTCAGCATGTGATCTGATTATGCCTTTTTGCAGGGGAGGGGACCAAGGCTTGACTTGCAGAGAGTCACACAGATCTCAGAGCATCTTATATGCTGTAGAGCAGGGAAGTTGGGACCAGAACGGGCAAACGGCTCACCTATGGTAACACAGCTGAGGATCAGCTGAGCCGAGGCTAGAACCAGGTCTGTCAGACTTGAAAGCCCAGGCTGCCTGGCTTTCTGCCCTATCAAGGAATGGGGTCACTGTGAATGTTTATGTCTTGGAAATAACTCAGAAATCTTGACCAAAACGTCTCGACTTTGTGCTCCTTCAAACTCAAACTAGAGCTGTTAGTGTGTAACAGGAGTCTCTGAGCCAAGGTGCTCCAGGGCCCACTCCCTGAGCCCAGCGTTCAGGAGTGGTTGGGTTCAGAGCGCACCTTCAGGAAGGAGAATCGTGCCTTGCAGATGCTCACTCAGAGATCAAAGGTCAAATGCGCTCAGACTGGCTTCTCTAAACGCTGTCCTGCAGGCACGCCTGTGCTCCAGGACAGTGCTAGGTCCCTAGCAACACTTGGGCTTGACTCCTGTTTCTTACAAGCTGTGCAACCTCAAAGTCTCACAACATCTCTGAGCCTTAGTTTCCGTTTCTGCAAAATGGGAATAGCAACTCCTTTCTGGGGTTTTATGTTGAAGTTAGGCTGCATGTTTCACCCCATGACTAAAAAGGCTTTAGGCTGAGAAAGTGCCTGATAGGGTTTTTCTCTTGTGACAATTCTCTCTGGCTGTTGTATGAAGAAGATCGGAGGGGCCATCAGGAAGTTGGGAGCCCAGCATGGGTGGGGGTGATGAGGGCCTCTCTCAAGTGAAGGGCTGGTCTGACCTGCTCGCTCTGGCTTCAGCTGGTGATGGCCTCTCTGTACCACATCTACGTGGCCTTGGAGGAGGAGATCGAGCGCAACAAGGAGAACGCAGTGTATGCGCCCCTCTACTTCCCAGAAGAGCTGCACCGCAGAGCTGCCCTGGAGGAGGACATGGCCTTCTGGTATGGGCCCGACTGGCAGGAGGCCATCCCCTACACAGCAGCCACTCGGAGCTACGTGAGGCGGCTCCATGAGGTGGGGTGCATGGAGCCCGAGCTGCTGGTGGCCCATGCGTATACCCGCTACCTAGGCGACCTGTCTGGGGGCCAGGTCCTCAAGAAGATCGCGCAGAAGGCCCTGGACCTGCCCAGCTCTGGTGAAGGCCTGGCCTTCTTCACCTTCCCCAACATTGCCAGCGCTACCAAGTTCAAGCAGCTCTACCGTGCCCGCATGAACACGCTGGAGATGAGCCCCAAGGTCAGGCAGAGGGCTATCGAAGAGGCCAAGACTGCCTTCCTGCTCAATATTCAGGTGAGGGTCTGGCAGCCCAGGGCGGCTACCACCTCCCCCAGCTACCGCTCCCTCCAAGGGCAACTTCTTTTGTTGTGAGGGAGGTGCCGTGGGTCCTGTTAAAAGTGCAGGGACTCTGGATCCAGGGTTCCAGTTCTGCCACTTACTAGCTGGGTGATCTTGGGCAAGTCCCTTCATCTGTCTGTACCTCACTTTCCCCATCTGTGAAATAGGAATAATAATGTTGTTGTTGTTAGGTGCCATCGAGTTGATTCTGACTCATAGTGACCCCATGTGACAGAGTAGAACTGCCCTATAGGGTTCCTAGGTGTAGTCTTTATGGTTTTATGGGAACAGATCGCCAGGTCTTTTCTCCTGCAGAGTGGCTGGTGGGTTCAAACTGCCAATCTTTAGGTTATCAGCCCAGTGCTTAACCATCGAGCCACCAAGGCTCCTTAGGAATAATAATAGTACCTACCTTTTAGAGTTGTTTGTGAGGATTATACCAGTAAAGTCCCTATAACAGTGGCTGGCACAGAATAAATCTTATATATTAGCTGCTATTATTACGGGGCATGAGGATCACAGTTGTAGTGCTCTGTGATACACATACCCAAAACAAAACCGTTGCCGTCAAGTCAACTCCAATTTATGGCAACCCCATGTGTGTCAGGGTAGAATTGTGGCTGATTTTTCAGAAGTAGATCTCCAGGCCTTTCTTCTGAGACATCTCTGGGTAGACTCAAACTGCCAACCTTGTAGTTGGCAGCTGAGTGCATTAAGCATTTGTACCACCCAGAGACCACATACAATCTGTTGTCATGGAGTCAATTCTGACTCATAGTGATCCTGTGGGACAGAGTAGAACTGCCTCATAGGTTTTCCAAGGCTGCAGATCTTTGTGGAAGCAGACTGCCACATCTTTATCCCGTGGAGCGGCTGGTGGGTTCAAACTGCTGACCTTTCAGTTAGCAGCTGAGTGCTTAAGCAGTGTGCCACCAGGGCTCCATGACTTCACATACACCCACATGTAAATTATGTACGGGCTTGTGTGTAGCCACATAGGTACTGCAGGGATTATGGTGATGGAGACGTGACCTCTGACTACTGAGTACTCTCAGCCCAGCCAAGGAGGCAGGTCTTTTCTACAAGTGTCTCAAATCCAGGGAGAAGGTGAGGTTATAAAGCCTGAAGGATAAGTTCTTGGGCAGAGCTAGGGTGTGGTGTTCCTGCTAACCCAGATGTTGTAGGATCCTACAGGCACTGTGGGGATTGAGGCTCCTAGCTCATGCCCTCCTCACTTCCTGTTCCCCAGCCTTGGGTCACAGAAGAGACTGGTCTTGGTGCCTATTAGGAAAGAGTGTCTTTCCCTTGAATCCCTCCCCCTTACCCCCCCGCAACAAAAAATCCAGTCAATCTTGGAAGAAAACCGATATCTTTCACAAAGGTGTAATAGAAAGAATAGGGGATTTGGAGAAAGAACTCCCATCTGAGAGCTGGCTTTGAACATGACCTACAGTTAGCCTCAGACAAGGCACTCAGCCTCCTAGAGCTGCAGTTTCTCATCTGCAAACCCAGGCTAATAAATACTGGTAAACACACCTTAACCAAGGATGAATCTCCCAAAGTTGAGTGAAGAAAGCAGGCTTCAGGAGAATACAGATACTAGAATAAAACCAGTTGCTATGGAGTTGATTCCGACTCAGGGTGATCCTATTATGTCACAGTAGAACCATGTGGTCCACAGGGTTTTCAATGGCTGTGACCTTTTGGAAGTAGATCTCCAAGCCTTTGTTCTGAGGTGTCTCTGCGTGGACTTGAACCGCCAACCTTTCGGTTACCAGCCCAGCACTTAACCGTTTGTGCCACCCAACCAAACCAGACCCACTGCTGTCAAGTCAATTCCAACTCATACCACCTGGAGACTCCATATATTAGGACATTCTTTATATATTGTTTCAAAATAAGCAAAACAATGCTTTGTATAGGGACACCAGATAAGGGAACCGAACGGCTACAGTCATTCTAAATTCAGGATACTTGTTGGAGGTGTGGGAGGCATTTGGGAGAAGAGCATGCAGAGAAGTCAACTGTATTTGTAACATTTTATCTCTTACACAGAATGAAAGGTAAATGAATGTTCAATATTTTTCTTTAAATTTTGTTATGCCCCAAATACTTCATAATGAAACTTAAAATTCTGTTAAATCACAACCACTCTGACAAGGATCACAACAGAGAGTCCCAGACAGAGCGGGGGGAAAAAAATGTAGAACATACTTTAAATTCACAAAAAAAAGACCAGGCTTACCGGTCTGACAGAGACTGGAAGAACCCCTGAGACTATGGCCCCTGGACACTCATTTCACTCAGAACTGAAGCCACTCCTGAAGTTCACCCTTCAACCAAAGATTAGACAGGCCCAAAAAACAAAACAGTAACACACGTGAGGAATGTGCTTCTTCGTTCAGTCACGTATAACAGACCAAAAGGGCAACACCTGCTCAAAAGCATGAGGAGAAGGCAGGAAGGAACAGGAAAACGGGGAATTGGTGTGTGGAAGGGGAGAGTGTTGACACATCGCGGATATTACAACCAAAGTCACGATACGATTTGTGTATATACATTGTTGAATGAGAGATTAATTTGCTCTGTCAAGTGTCATCTAAAGTACAATAATTTAAAAAATCCTGCTATCAGCGGGGGCCTGCCGCTATCTCTCACTGAGACGGGCGTATATGTCTTTTGTCTTTTAGCTGTTTGAGGAGTTGCAGGGGCTGCTGACCCAGGACACCGCAGGCCAGAGCTCCTCCACCACACCAAGGCTTCGCAGGCAGGAAGGCGGCGGGGTGCAAGGTGAGGGCCTCGGGAAAGGGCGTTTCCTCTGGGCTCCTGGTGGAGGGGGACATGGCCCCATTGTCTGCCTCTGGGGTCTCCTTTACTCTGTCTTTTGAATGTTTCAAAATGAGTGGCTGGATGCAGGTGAAAGGGCATGGAGGGGTCAACTTGATTTCAGTGTGTGATTCTAGGCAAACCATGTAACCTCTCCATACCTTAGTTGCTCTACCTTTAAAATCAAGGGAGGTTGCGCTAGTTCCAGAGAGTTCCTTGACTTGGGGATAAGGACTTACATGCAAAGGACCCTCGAAAGTCATGGGCCAAGCTCCCCTGATCTTAACATAGGCCTCTAATGGTTCCTGAACAGGCTACCTGATGTGGGGCAGGGAGTTGGGGACCCATCTCCAGCTATTAACCCACCATGGGACAATGGCCAAGACACGTGACCTCATGGTCTTGTTGCATGTTAGTACCTCCTTCACATGCCTCAAAGAGCTTTGGAGGCTGTTTCTGTGCGGAGAGAGTATCTGGGCAACTTTTCAGAAGACCAAAGTACTCCACAAAATGTACCCCCATCTTTACACTCATGTAGGGTGTGTGGCTTTGGGCGTGGGTGGAGCAGAGAGGTGAAGTTCCCCTGGCTACTCAACAGGTTGCTTTGTCTTTCCTCCTAGAGCCCATCCTAGCCCACCTAGCCCTGGAGCTTTCTCACCTGGGGCAGGACCACGTGGACCCCTCTGTTGGTGGGATCATCCCTGGGAGGGTTGGAATGTGGCCACGCCTGATGAGACTGGCTACCTGGTGGGGTGAGGGGACTTCGCCCTAACGCAGAGGTTCTCAAAGTGTGGTCCAAGTACTCTGGAGACTCCAGAGACTTTTTTAGGAGGTCCCTGAGGTCAAAGCTATTTTTGACAATAATACTAGTACTTTTTTTTCCCCCTTTTTTACTCTTTTTCTCATCAGTGTGCGTTGGAGTTTTCCAGAAGTTATGTGATGTGTGATGACATCATTGCTCTAACGGCCTAGGGAATGTGTGCCTGTGTATTCGTGTGTGTTAACAGTTTCTCAGTTTTAACTTCTAGTATGGTAAACAGCGATAAAGGAGCTCTGGTGGTGCAATGGTTAAGTGCTCGCTTGCTAAGTGATAGGTTGGCCTTTTGAACCCCCCAGCAGCCCCATGGGAGAAAAGACTTGGCAACCTGCTCCCATAAAGATTACAGCCTACGAAACCCTATGAGGCAGTTCTACTCTGTCACACAGGGTCGCTATGGGTCAAGATCGACTCAGCGACACACAGCAACACGTAGCGATAGCAAAAACTCAGACACAAAAGCTCTTTGGGGTCCTCGGTAACTTTTAAGAGTGTAAAGGGATCCAGAAACCAAAAAGCGTGAGAATTGCTGCTTGAATGCATCCAAGGGAACCTTTAGCACAATCACAATGTAAAAATGTTGAGGGACACCCACTTGCCTGTTTTCCCCGTGACTGTGACCCCGAGCCACCAAGCCAGAGGCCCCACTTTCTGCTAGGAAGCCTCTCATAGATTTTGATTTCACTTTTTCTCTTAGTGCTGCCCAAGGGGGAGCTGGGATTCAGACTCAGCTGGTCTGGCTGTAGAGGCCTGCCCTTGATCGCTGTCTGGCCTGCTTCTTAACACCTAGAGAACATTCACTTGTGTGCAAGCAGGTGGTAGATGGTCGGCCCACTCAGGATGCAGGGCTGTGAATGGATGGGAATGGGACTGAATTTGAATTTTGACCTCAGAGATCTCCACTTCTAACTCCTGCCCCCATGTAGCCTCTGCCCATCACCGCCATCCTTTGCAAGTGTGCAGGAATCTGAGATGAGGAGGTACAGCTCAGATCTAATCCCCAGTGAAGCTTGAGGAGGGCCTTCCTCATGGCAGACAGGGGTCTAAAAACGTTCCTGGGGCCCCAGAACTTTCTCACAATGTGGCCTGGCTAAAAACGGAATAATAAGCAGCTTGAAGAAGCAGTAAGCTTCCCATCTGTGGAGGTATTCAAGCAGTGACTAAGAAGGTCACTTATTTGTGCCCTGGCAGAATTCTGGCATTTGAGCAGCGATTGTACTAGAGGCTGCTGAGGTCCCTCTGCTTCCCAATGACATCAGACACTGTCATCCCATCCACCTGTTGTTGACACAGCTCCTCTTTTCTCTTTCAGAGTCCACTCCCACCAAGACACCCAGAGGGAAGCCCCAGCTGAACATCGCGTCCCAGTCTCTGCTCCTCCGATGGGTCCTTACGTTCAGCTTTCTGGTGGCAACGGTGGCGGTGGGGCTATATGCCATCTGAAAGCAAGCTTGCTGGCACCTGGGGCCATGAACTCTATCCAGCAGAGGGCCCTCTTTCTGGAGAGGGAAAATCTCATGGCTGGCTTCTCTACCTTGGGCATGGAGGGCTGTTCCGAGGCCCCGCCCTCTCCCTGTGGCCTTCTATGTCTTCGAAGGAGGAAGGAGTCCTTTGGCATCTTCCTCATCCAAAAAGCACATCCAGCCCTGTGACTGAAACCGCCAAAGTGGCTGAGGGGCCCCGCCCCGCCTTGCCCCGCCCCTCAGCATCCCTGTTCCTGCAGCAGAGCCTAGAGAACGCAGCCAGGAGTGGCGACTGTCCAGACCCTCCAAACACCCCAGGTTCGAGGTCTCCTTGACACGGCCGTGACCGCTTCCTTTGGGACATGGCGATTCTTATATAAACGTGTGAAGATGTTGTGTTTTGTGTTTCTGTCCTGTTTTTGTTGGAGCCACTTTTTGTTTCTGGCTCTGCCTAAACTGTGGTATTTTGTTGTGTCCTGTTATGTTTTTATAGCAGGGTTGGGGGTGGGGAGGGAGGTGTTTTTAACAGCACCGTGGCCTTGGTCCCTGACTTGTATGTGAAACAATAAACTGCATTGCCTGACAGCAGTTTGAAGTGTTTTTTTTGGCTCGGTTGGGAATTGACATTTTCCTCACTTGTTTCTTGAGTGCCTGGTGGGGAGCCAGGGTGGCAGGAGCTGGTTTCCAATATTGTACCCCATTTTGAGAAGGGGGGCAGCTTTAGGCAGTTGTGGGGTGGTGAATCACGGTGTTGAACCCTTCTTGGTGTGAGACTTGCCTTTACTGAGAATGGGGCAGCCCTGTTATCTGGGGTAACATGTATGAGATCTGTGTACTGAATCTTAAGGACTGGAGGGAGGTCCTGGGTTCAAATCTCTGCTACTCTACTTTGTAGGTCTGACGCTGAGGTTAGTCCTTCAGCCTCTCGGGCTCAGTTTTATCACCCATAATGTAAATACAGTAGTATCTTACCTCATTAGTCTGTCTTGGGGATCAGTCCCTGGAGAAGGGCATCATGCTTGGTAGAGGGTCAGCGAGAAAGAGGAAGACCCTCGATGAGATGGATTGACACAGTGGGTGCAACTATGGGCTCAAGCATAACAGCGATCATGAGCATGGCGCAGGACCGGGCAGTGTTTTGTTCTGTTTCACACAGGGTTGCTATGAGTTGGAACCAACTTGACGACACCCAACAACAACAACAAGCTTGTCTTGAGAAGCAAACGAGATGCCTGTTTCCTATTAACAAAAGAGGGGAAACCAATGTCTCACGATTCTTGCTAAGTTGTTCTTGCCCAGTCTGAGTCACTTTACCTTTGACTGTAATCTTACAGCAACCTGTGAGGAGCTGTTACCAGTATCGGGAAGAATTTAAAGCAGGTCTGACCAGCTCTAAGGAGTCCGTGGGTGCTGCAAACAGTTAAGTGCTCAGCTGCTAACCAAAAGGCTGGAGGTTCAGGTCCACCCAGGGGTGCCTCAAAAGAAAGGCCTGAAAGATCTACTTCTGAAAAATCGTTCATGGAAAACTCTAGAGCACAGCTCTACTCTGACACACGTGGGTGCCATGAGTCAGAACTGACTCCACAGCAAGTGGCTGGTTGGTAGCTCCAGTTTAAAAACTGAAGCCCTTCTCCCTGCCCTACTGTTCAAACCCAGGAAAGTGAAACCCCTTCACTGAGGGTGCACTGGATGGAGCAGGGGACAAGGGCCTTATAGGACCTGTACATGAAGTCTGGAGTCAGGGGACTTTAGTCCAGTGGCATCACTAGGGTTGGTGTCAGTCAGCGTGTGGTAACTCATGGTGTCACCCCCCCCCCACCCCAAGGTGGGCAGGGACTGCAGGCAGAAGGACACCGCCCACCCATCCCCCGCCTCGTGGGTGGAGTGGTCCGGCTCTGCCCCCGCACTCCTGTGGCTCCCATAGCTCCTGCACCCTGACTGGCGGGTGGGGGTGTGGCGGAGGTGGGGGTGGTGGGGTTGGTGTTAAGACGAGTCTCACAAGACAGTCCTACTCTGTCTCTGCCCTGTTTCCTGAAGTTGTTTTCTTTGCAGAAACTTCCCTAAACTAGGTGACAAAAGAAACAGCCACCTGCTAGCCAGAATCAGCTGAAGCAGGTCCTGCCTTCCATCTTGGCACTCCAGATGACCTTTAACTCATTAACTGCTTCATGTATGGTAAATTCTCCACCCCTGGGTGGAGAGCTAACATGCTAATGAACAAAAATGGCTAACTTCCTCCCGCGAGGGGAATCGAACCTGGGTCTTAGAAAAAGGCTACTCATTCTAAAACACTCTGCGCCTTCGCAAGTGCCATTTTGTATTCTGAAACTGATCCTACCTGTATAAACCAGCCTCAACAAGCTGCCTGCCAGGCAGTTTTGGAAGGCACTTAGCTCCAACTGTCTTCTTGCTTGGCCAGCCAATAAAGTTGCCTTTTGTTCTCCCCAACTTGGTCTCTGTCTTTTTGGCCCTGATGGAGTCATGCCAAGCAGAACCCAGAGTTCCCGGCAACAGTAGGGGTGGTGACGAGGTACCACACTGGGTAACACTAACCCTAGTGACTGGCGGGTGATGGGGAGAAGGGCAGGTGATGACAAGTTATTGCACTGGGTGACAGATGACACCAACCCTAGTGACACCACTGCCTTCTGCCACCGCTGGCCTGCCTACCGCCACTGCCGCTGCCACTGCAGTGGACCCTGGGGTCATTTTGGTGTCACCCCCTCTGATAGTGTCGGGGGTGCAGCCCACACACCCCTCCCCCGCCTGCACCCCCCTAGTGATGCCGCTGGTTTAGTCAGTAGTCCTGACTTCGTCGCTAAGTCTGTGACCTTGGACAAGTCACTTCAAGTGTCATTTTGTTCACTGGTAGAATAGGAACAACACACCCAGTTACCACAGCTGGTGGGAGGGTAGGTGGTGTCCAAACTCGTCAGTGGGCGGTGGCATCAAAATCACCTGGGGACTCTCAACCACAGAAGCCAGGGCGCACCTTGAGAGGCTCCGATTCTGGAGACCTGGGGTGGGACTCTGGAATTTCTGTTTATGAAAACTTCCCTGGGAGATTCCAATGTGCCACCAGGTCCAGGAGCCACTGCTGAGATTCTGTATTCAAAGGTTAAGGAGCCCTGGTGGTGCAACAGATAAGTGCTTAACTGCTAACCCAAAAGTTGGCTGTTCGAACTCATCTAGTGGCTCCATGGGAGAAAGGCCTGGCAATCTGCTCCCGTAAAGATTACAGTCTAGAAAACCCTATGGGGCAGTTCTACTCTGTCACATGAGGTTGCCATGAGGGCACCTAACAACAACATGCCAAGGTTAGGCGTTCAAATTGCAGCTGTAGCACTCATCTCCTGGACTCGTTTTCCTCAAAGGGGCGTAGATGTTGTTTGCAGTGGCAAAGGAAGGAGAGAAGGAAGGAACGGAAGGAGGAGGGAGTAGAGAAGAAAAGAAAGAAAGATGGAAGAAAGGAAGGAAGGGAACCCACCTCAAATTCTGATTGGAGAAGGGCTGAATAATTTGTGGTCTGTCCTCACTATTGGGGCCCTGGTGGAGCAGTGGTCAAGTGTTTGGCTGCTAACCAAAAGGTCAGCAGTTTAAATCCACCATCGCTCCTTGCAAACCGTATGGGGGCAGTTCTATTCTGTTCTGTAGGGTCGCTATGAGTCGGAATTGGCTTGATGACAATGGGTTGTTTTTGGTATCCTCACTGTGGAAAATTAAGTACCTATTACAAAGAGTGAGTGAAATCTACATCTACTGACCTGGAGGAACATCCATAAAATAATGAGAAGAGCAAGTTCTAGATTAATAAATTACCCTTTTTTATTAAAATGTTCCCTGTATATGTAAATACACATTTGTGTGAATGAGGTAAAAGGAGTGAAGGGCTCTGTTCCAGTTGTTCATGTTGAGGGGTGGGACTGGAGAGGAGTGGATGGGAAATGATGCACTTCTGTTTAATAAGAATAACCGCAAGCAACCCTATGCACCGGACACTGCTGGAATTCACTATCACTATCTCCATCTTCCAATCATTAGAATAGGACATGTTTGGTAAAGCAGAGGGTCACTGAAAAGGAGGGAAACGCTCCATGAAGTGGATTAACACAATAGCCATAACAATGGACTCAAACATACAAACAATCATGAAGATGGCACAGAACCTGGAACCGTTTTGTGCTGTTATACACAGGTCACCATGAATTGGAGCTGACTCAAAGGCAACTAACAAAAACAATCTCCATTTTACAGATGAAGAAACAAACACCAAGAGTTCAAAGTAACTTGCTCAAGGTCACATAACTCAAAGGGGGCAGAGTTGACATATGAGCCTGTAATTAAAGATCTTAATACTACTTAAGAAGGCAATACAATAAAATGGTTGTGGGAAGGGTTGGTGGGTAAAGAGGCATTTCTAATTTATATGGATTTCTGGGCACAGAACCAGCCCCAAAGGGCATTGTTCAGTTATACAGCTTTCCATCGACCTCAGAGAAGTCACGATTCTGAGGCTAGCCTGGGAAGCACTCAGGTTGTGGGCAGGGGCCCAGAATGAGTTCTCTAAATCTTGGGGCCAAAGAAACTCTGCCCCTCAGTTCTGGCAGCCAGAAACAGTTCTCTGAGTCTCTGACACAGCTTGGGGTAGATCCTGTTAACAGGGGCATGCTCACCCTTTCTGACAAAGAGGCAGGACAAAGCAGCTCCACAAAGTGCACAAGAGGTGGCAAGACTGGGTTGACAGGCTTAGCCCAGCCACTGGCTGCTGGGTCACATCTCTTCAAGCTTTGGGTATGACTTTTTCTTCAGTTTGTCAGCAACAGGCACACATTAACCTAGGATGAGGCAGACACAAAGCTGTCACTCAACATTTTATAAAGCTTAGGATGGGGCAGCAGCAAGCACAGAGCCAAGAGGTTGGAAGAATGGGGTTCTAATTCTGGCTTTGAACACCAACTCATTCTGCCATTTTCAGCTGACCTCTCTGTGCTTTATCCCCATTTGCATAATTCTCCATGGGTTTTTTTTGGTTGTAATGTTTAAGGTGGCAGATCGCCAGGCCTTTCCTTTCCAGTGCTTCTGGGTGGGTTCGAAATTGCCAGCGTTTTGGTTAGTGTTGTTGTTGGGTGCCACTGAGTTGATTTTGTCTATTCCAACTCATAGTGACCCCATATGAGTAGAGTACAACTGTTGCATAGAGCTTTCTAGGCTGTAATATTTACAGAAGCAGATCGCCAGGTCTTTCTTCTGTAGAGCAGCTGGGTGGGTTCTAATGGCCACCTTGTTAGCAGCTGAGTGCTTAGCCATTGCACCACCTGTGCTCCTTTTTGATTGTCGTTATGTGCCGTCGAGTTGGTTCTGACTCATAACGACCCTATGTACAACAGAACGAAACACTGCCCAGTCCTGTGCCATCCTCACAATCATTCTTATGTTTGAGCCCATTGTTGCAGCCACTGTGTCAATCCATCTCGTTGAAGGTCTTCCTCTTTTTCACTGACCCTCTGCTTTTCCAAGCATGATGTCCTGCTCCAGGGACTGATCCCTCCTGACAACATGTCCAAAGTATGTAAGACGTAGTCTCGCCATTCTTGCTTCTAAGAAGCATTCCGGTTTTACTTCTTCCAAGACAGATTTGTTCATTCTTTTGGCAGTCCATGGTATATTCAATATTCTTTGCCAACACAATTCAAAGCCTTCAATTCTTCTTCGGTCTTCCTTATTCATTGTTCTTATTCATTTTGGTTAATAGCTGAGGGCAGACTGCGCCACCCAGGGACCTTACGTGTACAAGGAGGGAGTTGAAATAGAGTTGAGGTCACAGCTCACAAGTTTATGGGGGCCAGACCTGTAACCCGTTGCAGTTGAGTCAATTCTGGTTCATAACGACACTATAGGACAGAGGAGAACTGCCCCATAGGGTTTCCAAGGCTATAATCTTTATGGA
The DNA here is from genome assembly GCF_000243295.1 of Trichechus manatus latirostris. Lineage (NCBI taxonomy): Eukaryota > Metazoa > Chordata > Mammalia > Sirenia > Trichechidae > Trichechus > Trichechus manatus. The sequence goes on from NW_004443963.1 coordinate 13,399,856, forward strand.
AGCAGACTGCCACATCTTTCTCCCGGGGAGTGGCTAGTGGGTTCAAGCCACCCATCTGTCGGTTACCAGCCAAGTGCTTAAACCACTATGTCACCGGGAAACCTTAAGGGGAGAATTAGGCTGGGTGAGGACTGGGTAAATTGGAAATCCCCGGCTCGCTAAAGGGTAGGAGCCACTCAGCTCCAGCACATGTTGTCACTTGAGAATGCAAGCCCAGGTTTTGCCCAAATCTTCCAATTTTTCAAGTTCGGCTGGAAATCTGGTTGTGAATTTTCTTAAATTTTAAACACCACCAAATAATTTAAAAATTTTCAACTTTTGGAGGCAGTGCGTTAAGGTGGAAAGCACACTGAGCAAGGATGCAGGCGACTGCGTTCGAACGCTGCCTCTCGCATTCACCAGCCACAGGGCAGTGGGCTCCTCAGAATCACACAGCACTGGATCTCACTCTGGCAAGCATTCGCCCCTCTGGGCCCCAAGTCTCGCGTTACAAAATAGGGCAATTTGACCAATTTCTGAGCTAGTTCTTTTGCCTCACGGTTCTGAAAGGGGTCATATTCTTGTTGTTGTTGGGTGCCACTGGGTTGATTCACACACGTAGTGACCCCATGTGACGGAGCAGAACTGTCCCATAGAGTTTTCTTAGCTATAATCTTTACAGGAGCAAATCGCGACACCTTTCTCCCGCAGTGCCACTGAACGAGTTATAACTGCTAAACTTTCAGTTAGCAGTTGAGTGATCTACGATTGAGCCACCAGGGCTTTTTAAAAAGCTCAAGAAAAGTACACAAAAGAGCTTTCACCACTTCCAACTGCCGCCCGGGCCCATCCTCTGTCCGGAAAACCGTCCCCTGCGCCATCTTTGCTCCCGCTCCGCTCGCGCTGCCGCCACCACCCACGCCGCTCCCTTCCCAGTCAGAAGTTTCGCGCCAAATTAATTGCCCCGCACACAAAATGGAGACCGGAAGAAGGCGAGGCCTTACGTCATGCTCCTCACAGCCAATCATCTTCTGAGGGAGGTGGGGCTAGGTGGCCTGGGGTTTGATCATGGGTCGCAGAGTGGCCCAATCGCTGGCCGCGGGGCCCCGGCGAACCAATAGCGGCGCAGCGGCCGCGGCTTCCGAACGCGCCGTCTCGTTTTTCCCGCGAAACTCGGCGGCGGAGCGTGGAGTTTCTTGTCTCCAGAGGTCCGTGGAGATCGGGAAGGGAAAGGTGAGGCAGGTGGGACTAGGCAGCCAACCCACGGAGGTCTGCTGGCATCTGCACTTTGGGTCTCAGTGGAGGTGGGGCTCCGGGAGGGGGACGGGCGTCACGCTCACCCCCACTCAGAGCCGAGACATCCCCGCTTCTCGTTCTGAGCAGAGAACCCAGGCATCGCAGGGGAGGGAATGCCGCGCACCGCTCCCAGCCCGCCCTAGCTCTTTATTCCTCTGTCAGGTGCAGTCATGTCGGGCTTCGACGACCCTGGCATTTTCTACAGCGACAGCTTCGGGGGGGACCCTGGGGCCGATGAGGGGCAGGCCCGCAAGTCTCAGCTGCAGAGACGCTTCAAGGAGTTCCTGAGACAGTACAGAGTGGGCACCGACCGTACCGGCCTCACCTTCAAATACAGGTGCGCACTGGAAAGGGACTGGAGGAGAGATGCATCTTCAACCCCCCTGCTGCGGAGCTGCGGGGAAACAGACCATGTCTGGCTACACTTCACTCAGAGCCCTTTAGTGTCGTAGACAGTCTGAGTAGAGATGGGAAACAGGACCAGAGAGCCGAATCACTTGGGTCACAGGGATTTTGGTCTCAGCAGTACTTTTTCCACTGTGGTTTTGTATATTTTATAGGTGAAGTTAGTTTTTGGGTGCGTCGCCTGTTGAGTGGGCCGCCAACAACCCAGTTAGGGCCGCTTGGACAGAGACAGGTCTTGCTTCTTGTTCATGTGCTTCTTACCGTTCTTCCAGGTAATCTCTGTGTTACCTTGTAAACTCAGGTTGTCCGTGAGTGTAAATGGTGAAGATGGTAGTTATGGTTCCGTTCACTCATTCATGCATTCATCCATTCAGTATTGCAACTTACTGTAAGTCCCTGGGTTATGAATGTCAGACTCACAGACAACTGGTACTTGCCCTTTAATGTTATATAAATTTGCCGTCACTTTGAAACAGTTGAACCAACCCCTACTCACAACAAATTTGTCATCACAGTCACCAAATTCTTCATCACAATCACCTTCACTTGCTGCACGTGCAGCTTTTAAATCACTGAAAACGCTTCGAGCTTTTTCTTGCACTAAACCAAACTGGTTGCCGTGGAGTCCATTCCAATTTCACAGTGACCCTATAGGACAGAGTAGAACTGCCCCATATGATTTCCAAGGAGCAGCTGGTGGATTTGAACTGCCGACCTTTTGGTGAGCAGCTGAGCTCTTAACCACTGCGTCACCAGGGAAGTAAGGCTAAATAAGAACCGAGCACAGGACCCAGGCATCAGAGGGAAGGGAATGCCGTGTGCCACTCCCAGCCTGCCCTAGCTCTGGGTTCTGACTTACCTACAAATTCTTAAAGACACACTTAGGAATGGATCTCGTTGGTAACCTGGAACTTGTACATAACCCGGGGACTGCTTGTATATTAACTGAGCACCTACTGCGTGCTGGACGCTGTCCCAGGTGCTAGGCCACAGCACCAGACAAGCTAGACAATGGACAAGGTCCCTGCTCCCAGTCCATGTACAACCCAGTGACATCTTGTTGAATCATTGTAGGCCCAGCCCCTATCCTGGAGATCTTAAAATGTAGAGAACATGAGTTTGTTAAAGTCTGGTCCAGGATTGGACCCAACCAGTTATTAGCTGAGTGACTTCCAAGGGATAGTCTCTCTGGGCCTCAGTTTCTTAATTAGTAAAATGGGTATAGCCATTCCTTGCTCCATTTATTTACACACTGTTAACATGGACCATCAGCTATGTGTCAGGCACAGTGCTAAACACTGAGATACAAAGATGGAAAGACACTACTTGTCTTCAAGAAGCTCCTAAGTCAGTAAGGCAGGGCATAGAGGCCCACAAATAAATTACAAGGTGATAATTGCCTCAGTGGAGGAAGTGGAAGGCAGAGGAAGGAGCTGAAGTCTGAGTTGACTGTTGAGCCGAGGGAGTTGTTTCAGGAGTGGAAGGCATTCCAGGTAGGAGTGATTGCATGGACAGCCTGTTATACAAGGGGCTTTCAGGGACAGGCTGACGGTTTGATATGGCTCCTGGACAAAAGGTAGAAGAGAACGGGTCCTGAGATGAGGCTAGGCAGCAGGCTATGCTTAGGTCAGTGGTCCCCAAAATGTGTTCTTAGAACAGTAGTTCCATGGGATGCTCTGTAGAAAGTGTCTGGTGGTTGACAAGACAGGCAAGGTCCCTGCTGCCACGGAGCCTCCAAGTTTGAGGTTAGCTTTCAAGAGTGAGTTAAAGTCTCCGAGGAGTCCTGCAATGAGTTTGCAGTGAATGTCTGCCCAGCTGACCTGTGCAGAACCCCATCTTCGAGCATTTAAACACCCTTCAAGTATCTTGTGGCTGCCTCCATGGAGCTTTCTTTGGAGGATGCCTCTGTTGGCACTGGGGAGCCTCTGTAGGGTTAGAGAACGGAGTGACGTGGAATGAGATGTGTGCTTGGGAAGAGGAGGGTGCGGCTGTGGTGGCTGCGCTGCGGGAGATGCTGATGTGCAGGTACCCCTCAGCCACTGTTGCTTTCCCCTTCTCCGCATCCGCCCACTGCAGGGATGAACTCAAGCGGCATTACAACCTGGGCGAGTACTGGATTGAGGTGGAGATGGAGGATCTGGCCAGCTTTGATGAGGACCTGGCTGACTACTTGTATAAGCAGCCAGCTGAGCACTTGCAGCTGGTGAGTGGGACCTTATCCCTGAGCCTCCCAGGGCAGGCCCTGTCCTATCACTAACAGCCTGTCCCCTTCCTGTTCTCCAGTTAGAGGAAGCTGCCAAGGAGGTGGCTGATGAGGTGACCCGGCCCCGGCCCACCGGTGAGGAGGTGCTCCAGGACATCCAGGTCATGCTCAAGTCTGATGCCAGCCCGTCCAGCATCCGCAGCCTGAAGGTGGGTCTGTGTAGGGGCCAGTCTGAGGGTGGCGGCAGCCACTGCATGGTGGAGAGAGGGGCAGGCCTGGGCACCAGCTGTGTGACCCTGCCAAGTCACTCCACCTTTCTGAGCTGGTTTCCTCCTCTGTAAAACTAACTTGTGGGACAAATGCTTACTGAGCTCCTCCTGTGGGCAAGGAGTTGCGTTAGGTCCTGGAGAAACAATGACAAACTGAATGGACACTCTCCCACCCTCACGGAGTTTACATCCAGCGGGGGAGACAGAGTGTACCAGTCAACATCATACATGATGGAATGTCACATGGCCATAAACTCAAGGAAAGAAATCAAGAGGGTGATGAGAGAGAAAATGTGGGAGACCCCTCTGGAAAAGATAGAGAAGGCTCCTTTGAGGGGGTGACATCTGACGTGATATGAGGTCCTTAAAAGCAGGGACCGTACCTGAGGCTCCTCTGAACCCTGTGTTGAGAGCAGTCTGGTTCTGGACCGGGTCCACTGGGTGGACACTCAGCAAACAGGTTTTCAGCTGAATGGAAGAGCTGTGGCCCACCCTGCAGCTCTGTGCCCCTTCCCCTGGCCCCTGCACAGGACATTCCCTAGCATGTTTCAGATGCTCCCTGACTCCCCTTTTTTTTTTTTCAAATAATTTTTTAAAAATTGTGGTCAATACACAGGTAGCAAATCATTTACCATTTCAGCAGTCTTCACAGATGCAGTTCACTGACATGAAATGTGTTCATCATACTGTTCAACCATCACCACCTCGACTCCCTTTAACCAGCATCTCTTCCTGTGGCTCTGTTGCAGTCAGACACCATGTCGCACCTGGTGAAGATCCCTGGTATCGTCATCGCAGCCTCAGCGGTCCGGGCCAAGGCCACCCGCATCTCCATCCAGTGCCGCAGCTGCCGTAACACCATCACCAACATCGCCATGCGGCCCGGCCTGGAGGGCTACGCCCTGCCCAGGAAGTGCAACACGTGAGTGGGCCTCGGGGGGTCTGTGAGGCTGGAAGGGACATCAGAGCACGACCAGTAGCTGCTTAGAGACCCCCTGGGAAGGGCTGGGGCAGGGGGCGTGCCCTGTGGGATTGGCACAGAGCTGAGCCCTGGGGCCTGGGGTGATGAACAGGGAGTGGTGTCCCTCTGCATTGGTGAGTTCTGCCCCCACTAGGATGCCCAGACAACCTGTGCCGGGAACCCAGGGTTGGGAGGGAAAAGCACGCTAGGAGGAAATGCCTACCTGGAATCTTCTATAGCGGTCAGCAAGCTGGCTTGCTGGCCACATCCAGCCTGCCGCATGATCCCAGCCGTAGTTGCTCATTTGATGCCTGTGACTGCGTTAGTTTCACAGAGTTTTGGCTCCCTCTGCCGGTTCCTCCTCAGCTTCCTGACCTAGGCATTGCTGTGCCCCAGGGCTCAGCCCTCCACTTCTGTTTCTACACTCACCCCTAGGTGATCTCAGGCTTTAAATACTGTCAGTTTGTAGAGACTACGCATGGGTATCTCCGCTGACCATGATACTGGTCTGTCCAGCAGCCTGCAGACATCCCATGTGGGCATCTAATGGGCATTACAGTCTTGAATGCAGCCCAAATGGAACTAATTGCCATCCTGTCCCCAGACCTGTCCCTCCTGCATCCCCACCGCCAACCAAACACCATCTTTTCACGTGTTCAGACCCAAATCCTTGGCCTCATGTTTTTCCCCATCTTGCATCTAAACCATCCTTTTGGCTGTCGCCAGATGTATGTGCAGAGGATTGGACCATATCTTACCACCTCTGGCACATCTGCCTTGCTCCATGCTGTTGTCTCTCACCTGAAACAGTGTGGTGACCTCCCTGGTCCCCCTGTGTCCACCTTTGTCCCCCGCAGTCCATCCTCCACCCAGCAGCCAGCATGACCCTTCCAAACTGCAAGCTATTCAATCATTTCCCATCTCACCCACAGTGAAGTCCTCTTGCAGCCCTGTCTGCCCCCAGCTCCCTCCTGCCTTGCCTGCCCACTCCTCCCTCTCACTGGGCCCCAGCTGCACAGCCTCCTGACTGCCCCTTGAACACGCCAAGCACACACCAAGTACACGCTCGGCCCCTTTGTGCTTGCTGTTTCCTCTGCCCGGAACGTTCTTCCTCAGACTTCCACAACCTGCGTTCTCATTTCTCCCTTCAGGTTACTCCTCAGTGTCACCTCACGAGAGGCGCCTCCCCTGACCCACCACGTTACACATGTGCACACATACCTGGCTACTCTCTCGTACCTGCCTACTTTTCTTCACAGCATGTAGCACTGCCTGTTGTCATGTGGTTATTTGCTTCTTAGCATTTTCTGTCTCCCCTGACTAGAACTGAAGCTCCATAAGAGCAGGTACTTTTTGCACACTGCTTGTTTCCTGCGCCTAGAATAATGCCTGGCACATGGTAGATGCTTTTCTATAATACTTGTTGAATAATGGCTAGAATTTTATATAGAGGCCTGAGAATGGTCTAGAGGTGTTTAGAATCTCACTGGAAAATATCTTGGGATTTAAGTGAGGGGTTAGTAAGGTGATTGATAGTCTAGCCTCTAGTGGCGCAGTAGTTAAGCGCTCAGCTGCAAACCACAAGGTCGCCCGTTTGAACCCACCAGCTGCTCTGTGGGAGAAGAATGTGGCAGCCTGCTTCCGTAAAGATTTACAGGCTTGGAAACCCTGTGGGGCAGTTTTCATCTGTCATATAGGGTTACTATGAATCAGGATCGACTCAATGGTTTGGTTTCCCTATGGGGACCTGGGACCCCATGAGGGGACTAGAGTGTGACTTGTCTGCCGCCGCTCAGCAAGTTAACACAAGTCAGGCTCCAGAGGTTTTCCTGACTCCTAACCCAGCACTCGGCCACCACAGAGCAGGCCTCTGTTTAGGGCCTTTCCCAGCTCACCTTGGGGATCCCTTTGGTTGTTGTCGGTCATGTCCTGTTGCTGGTCACGTCCTGTTGCAGATTCATGGTGATCGGGTTCTGACTTTCCCCCACGCAGGGATCAGGCTGGGCGTCCCAAGTGCCCTCTGGACCCGTATTTCATTATGCCTGACAAGTGCAAATGCGTAGACTTCCAGACCCTGAAGCTGCAAGAGTTGCCCGACGCGGTGCCGCATGGAGAGATGCCCAGACACATGCAGCTGTACTGCGACAGGTGGGGTGGGCAGGGCCGGTGCGTCCCTGAGCCACGTGCTGGTGCAATTCGTCAGTGGGTCGTCTGGGGTCTGGTGGGCCCTGGGAGAAAAAGGGAGGAGGTGATGGCTAGTTTCCTAGTAATTGTGCCGCGCCTGGTGCTTCCCGTACGTTTCTTCTCATCTCTCGTCTTCCCGTAACCCACAGGAGGCACCTCAGCCCCCATTTTGCAGAGGAAGGGATGTAACTTTTAGATGCTAACTGGCTTAGTGAGTGGAGGAGCTGGGTTTCGAGCCTACGTCTGTTGCTTTCCAAAGCCACTGTAGAAGTATCTCTCCAGCCGTCTTAGGACTGGGAGGCCCAGGGTGGCATAGCTCAGTAACCAGCGGCTGGAAAGCCTCTTCCCAGTTGGGCATTCCCACACCATACCTGTTCCCCAGGGCTTTCTGTTAAGATGTTGCCCTTGGATTTCCTGAGTAAGTTGCAGAGGGAGCTGAGCCAGGTTCCCTCAGAAACCTGGGAGGAAGGCTTGGAGAGCCTTGACTAGGCCTCTTACCCTGGACTTGGACACCCTGCAGTTGCATGCAGATGTTCTGTGTGTGTGATTTTTTCTGAGGAGCCAGTCCCTAACTATCAGTAGCTTCATCGGTGGCAGTAGAGTTTGTAGGAGTCAGACTCCAGGGCGAGTTATTTGAGTTTGCTGAGACTCAGATTCCTCATCAGCAGAATGGGGATATAGTCTGTCTCTGCTGTGATATTTAAATTGGAAAATGCACATCAGGTGCACGATTCTGGGCACAAATGAAGTATTTATTAGGTTATATATTAGATTATTAGATAATATTAATCAGTATGTAATAGATTGTTCTCCAAGGGGCACATGATCCAGAAGTTTAAAAAGTAGGATATACAAAGAGAGGCGTTGGATGCCCATAGAATGTTACAAATGGTGGTTAAGATCCTCTGTGGAGCTGTGACTCTGGTTTATTAAGTACCATGGTACCTGTTACCTCCCCTGATCCCACAGCCGTAGAGGCAGGCCAGATTGCTTTATTATCCCTTAGCTGAGAGATGAAGAAACAGACCCTGGGAGGCCCAGTGACTTCCTTGAGGTCACACCGCTTCTAAGTGTCAGAGTGCAGTACCGGTCCAAGTGTCGCTTCTGTGCCACACTGGCTCTGGCTGGAAGGGATCATGTTTTAACATTTTATTTTGTCAAGAATGAAAACTCAGAGGCAGATTGACTTGGCTGAGCTCATGGAGCAGCAGCAATGGGAGTGGCCCAGGCCAGGAGGCTGGGAGAGAATGAGGAGGAAGGCTTCTCCTGAGATGGCCACTGGGAGCCACGTGACGAGTCTGACAGCAGATAGCATGAAGCTGGGGCTTCTGAAGGGCTGGGGTGGCAGCACTGAGCCTCCCCCCAGCCCCCGCCAACATAGCACAGGAGCTCGAGAAAGCAGCTGGAGGGGCAGGCCGCCACCTGCCTTCCTGTTTGGCTGCTGCCATAACCAGGGGTTGTTATCACTGTCCTCTAAGCAATGAGCCATCTAAGGATGGGGTGGGTTGTGATGAAGGACAGAGGGACCCCTTCTTTGGGCTCCACTGGATGGAGTGGGATGGAGGTGAGTCAAGCAGAGATGCTCAGGTGGGCTGTGAGCATGATGGGGATGAGTAAATCCGGGACTTCTGCCCCCACCAGGCTCTCACCCTCTTTTCTCTCTCCTCCCCTGTCCTCATTCTCTCAGGTACCTGTGTGACAAAGTTGTCCCTGGGAACAGAGTCACCATCATGGGCATCTACTCCATCAAGAAGTTTGGCCTGACTTCCAGAAGGGGCTACGACAGGGTGGGTGTGGGCATCCGGAGCTCCTACATCCGGGTCCTGGGCATCCAGGTAGACACGGATGGCTCTGGTGAGTTGGCTTTGGGGTCCTGGGCATCCAGGTAGACACCGATGGCTCTGGTGAGTTGGCTTTGGGGTCCTGGCTCGGCCCTGCCAAGGTTGTGCTTGCTCACCTCCCTTCACAGATAGCTCGTGACCTCAAGAGGTAGCCAGGACCTCCTTGCATTGCTCATGCTGCTGGAATGTTCATCTTTATGTTAAGCAAAAACTTGTCTCCCTGGAGCGTCCGCCTGTCAGTCCGTGCTGTGGGCTCTGGGCTGATGGTGCTTGCCTAAATGCAGGACCAAGGCTGAAGGACTCGAGTCAGAGCAGTGGAGGATTCCTGAGTGCCGTACCCCCGGATCACTCCCACAGGAGAGGCACAAGAGGGGAATGCAGGCTTCAGGCAGAGAGGAGCTCGGAGCCCAGTTGGAGAAATGAGACAATGGCAGTGAACCTGCTGGGGGACAGGGCAGGGTGAGGTGGTGTCAGGTGTGATTCCAGGCAGTGCTACAGCAGGTCAGAGAAGGTGAAAGTGGCAAGAGCCTTGTGTGGGGGCTGGGTTTGAAGGATGGCAGGATGTGGAGGATAGGATCTTCCAGGCGGAACAGGGGTGGTTTGAGCGGGTGAAGCCCCTGGTCTGGATGGGATGCTGAGTGGGTGCAGGGACGAGTGGGCTAGAGCCACGTAAAGGGCCTTGAATGCCAAGGTGAGGACTTGTGCTCTCACCTGAGGCCGGGGGGAGCCGCTGCAAGGCTTTTCACTTTTACATCCACACTGGCTGCAGTGAGTTAATTTGAAGGGGAGGGTCCCCAGACTTAGTTCATGGACCTCTGTGCTCATTCTCTGGTAACTCATCTCAGCTCACAGCTTGTAACCCCTCGATGCTGGCAGTTACAGATTTCTGTCTCTAGCTGGATTTCTCCCCATACCCAGACCCTCCTATCCAACTGCTGGCGTGTCAGTGTCTATGAGGCGTCTCAAGCCCAACACATCCAAAGCCGAGTTCCTTCATTCTCCCACCCTCTCAAGCTGGTTCCTCTGTCTTTCCTTCTCAGCTAATGCCCACTCCATTCTTCCAGTTAATTAAGCAAAAAATCTCAGCATCATCTTTGATCCCTCATCTTGTCGTCCCCCACATCTCACCTGTTGGCACACCTGGCAGCTCCACCTTCAGATATGTCCAGGGTCTGACTTTTGCTCCTCACCCTCCTCACCACATCCACCCTGGTCCGAGCCCCCACCATCTTGACCTTGGATTACTGCCAGGCTTCCTCACTGGTCTCCGGGCCTCTGCCCTGCCCCTGTGTCCTCTTTTCCACACAGCAGCCAGAGCGACTGATGCTGTTAGAACCAGAGACATCATGTCACTGCTTGTCTGAAATGGCTTCATTTCTCTCTGTTAAACGAAAGGCCTTCCGGCGGTCCCCAAGGGCCTACACAACCTGGCCCTCTGATATCTTGGACCACCCCCCCTTCCCCTTACTCTCTAGGCTCTGGAACACACCAGGCCCACTCCTGAGAGGCCAGGGCTGAGTGGGAGAACTGAGGCCTCTGCCTTGACTCAGGCTGAGGCTGTGCCCTCTGGGAGGCCGGTGAGCTGGCCCCCTCACGGCCCTCATGTGCCTCCCTCTCCTGCCCCCGCAGGCCGCAGCTTTGCGGGTGCTATAACCCCGCAGGAGGAGGAGGAGTTCCGCCGCCTGGCTACCCTGCCCAACATCTACGAGCTCATCTCCAAGAGCATCGCCCCTTCCATCTTTGGGGGCATGGACATGAAGAAGGCCATCGCCTGCCTGCTCTTTGGGGGCTCCCGAAAGAGGTGGGGAGCTGGGCCCATGGACCACTGGGGTCTGGGGTGGGGGCTGGCGACTTGGCCACAGAAGGACTTGAATGGTCTTTTCATTTTTCCTGGGACCCTTGGCCCTGCTCCTCCTCCGGGATCTTTCCTGGCCGTCAGCCTGACTGGAGGGTGGGTGGGGAACCCGGCCGGCAAGTGCAGTGGGGAGAGCACTGGCTTAGGGTCAGGAGCGGATGAAGTCTCTGCTCTGCTCCTCACTTAGTGTGTGACCTGGGTACAGAGCACCACTTCCCTGAACCCGAGTGTCCCTGTGAATTAAATAGGTGAAAAATCAGACACTCAGGCCGTCCTTTGTCCTTTTGAAACTATAAGAAAGTGCTTTTGAAACTATAAAAAATAGAACTATAGAAAATAGTAACATTATTATCATCAATAGCTAATGTTTACTGTGAGTGCCTGGGTGGTGCAAATGGTTAACACACTTGACTGCTAAACAAAAGGTTGGAGGTTTGAGTCCACCCAGAAGGGCCTTGGAAGAAAGGCCTGGTGGTCTACTTCCAAAAAATCAGTCATTGAAAACCCTATGGAGCACAGTTCTACTTTGACACACATGGGGGCGCCATGAGTTTGAATCAACTCGACAGCGACTGTTTTTGTTTTTAAAACATTAACTGAGTTCATATTATGTGCCAGACATTCTTTTAAGCGCTTTCTGTGTCTGAAACCCAGTCAGTTTCCATAACCACCCTGTGCGAAAGATGCTATTGTATGCATTTTATGGATGTGAAAATTGAGGCATGGGGGGAGCTAAAGGGACTTGTTTGAAGTCATATGTGGAGCTGGAAGCCTGCCCTCATACTGCCCGTTCCACTGTGCTGTGACAGCCCGCTGCAGCACCCCTCTTCACTCCCCCTGAGAGGATGTTCACTGTGCATGCCCACTGTGTGTGCCCGGGCACAGCCACAAGTGCCGTTCCCTTTGACCCGCCCTCCCGTGGAAGGCAGGTTTTATCCTGCTCTGTCTTTAGGTGAGGCTTACCATGGCTAGGGGACGAAAGAGGTGGCTGTGGAGGTGGGTCTCAGCCAGAGCCCCTGCTCTCCCCCGTCTTCCCGCTGGCTCTGAGCCCCTGCCCCTGGATGGATTGTCACCTTGTCCATCTAACTGTGCTCCCCAGGCTCCCTGACGGACTCACTCGCCGAGGAGACATCAACCTGTTGATGCTGGGGGACCCTGGGACCGCCAAGTCCCAGCTTCTGAAGTTTGTGGAGAAGTGTTCTCCCATCGGGGTGAGTGGCCCAGGGCAAGCCTTCTCTCTGCCTTGCTGCCCCACAGGGAGGAAGCTGTCTGTAGGGCAAGGCCAATGGGTCCTGGGACACCTTTCGTGGGCTGGCTTACCCAGAATTTCTTCCTCACTGCTCCTGGCTGCTGTCAGCATGGCAGAGAGGAGGAGAGAAGAAGGGAACCACTGGTGTGTGTAGGTTTGGGGCAGGAGCACTGGACTGAGAGTCAAGAGAGGGTTTACATTTCAGCCTGGCTAGGAATCAGCTGTGGACCTTGAGGAAGGTCACCTAATCACCCTGAGCCTTAGTTTATCCATCTGCTAAATAATAATAATAGTCTGAATAACGGGCCAGACACTTCTTTAAGTGCTTTACATATATGCACTCATGTAATCCTTAACTCCATGAGGTAAGTGTGATTACCCCTATTTTATGGATAAAGAAAAGGAAACTGAGGCACAGCATAGTTAAGTGTCTTGCCCTAAGGTCCTGCAGCTAGTAAGTACTGGAATGGGGATTTGAACCCAAGTGTCTGCTCACCTGTGCCTTCTGGTGCATTGACAGTGGTCTGGGAGGACTAGCAGAGGGTGGGGAGGTGACCACCTTTGTCAGTGGAACAGGTCAGTGTGGACTCGGGGAGTCTTTGGGCATGAAGTATGTTGGGTTTTCTCGACCAGCGTCATCCAATGGCAATGTCGTGTGAACTATGCAAGCCACATAGGTGATTTATAATTTTCTGGCTGCCTCATTAAAAAAAGTAAAAAAAACAAGTGAAAATAATTTTAATAATTTATTCCATTTAACCCAGTATATCCAAAATATTACCATTTTAACATGTACTTCAATATAAAAAAAAGCATTAATTAGTACATTCTTATGTTAGCACTAAGTTGTTGAAATCCTTGTGTACCTCACACTGAAGCATATCTCAGTTTGTTCTCCCTGCATTCCAAGTGCTTCGTGTGGTAACTATTGGACAGGGCAGGTCTATACAAAAATGACAAGGGACTTAGCATGGGGGAAACCTTTAGCTAGGGGTCAGGAGGCCCCGCCCAGCTCTGGGTCCAGCATGAAGAGCGTCTCTCCTCTTCTGTGGGCCTATTTGCTCATCTGTGTGCTGGGTCCCTCTGGCCCCTTCCTAGGGCTGTGGTGAGGCTCCAGTAAGGTGCTGGAGAGAACACCCCAGGAGGACGTCTAGGCCAGACTGAAGCCCAGAGCGGCCTCCTCATTCCAGAGGGAGTAACATGGGTAGGAGCCTTGAGCTCTGTTGTGTGACTGTGGATGAACCTTAACTTTCGGAGCCCTCAACCCAGCGGGGTGAAAGAGTGGAGCTGGTGTTGGGCCCTGACGTCTGCTGTCCCCTCACCCAGGTGTACACATCTGGGAAAGGTAGCAGTGCAGCTGGCCTGACGGCCTCAGTGATGAGGGACCCCTCGTCCCGGAACTTCATCATGGAGGGCGGAGCCATGGTCCTGGCTGACGGTGGAGTCGTCTGCATCGATGAGTTTGACAAGGTGAGTCTGACAAGGTGAGGCGGTGCCCAGTGGGTGTGGGCCTGGGACATGTGTCTTCCTGTGCCCAGCAGAAACACCCTCTGAGCTGGCTCCAGAGGCCTCTGGTTGCTTGTAGGGTAATGGTGGGAAGTTGCTTAACCTCTCCCAGTCTCGGTCTCCATAGCTGGAGAATGAGGAGAGGAGAGCCAAGCCCACAGTCGTCACCATGATTAGAGATGACGCAGTTCCTGGCACTGGCCTAGCAGGAGTTGGTGCTCAGGAATGGTGGCTGCTGTTGGTGTTCTTGTTGCCATTGCTGCCCTGTCCCCCTTGCCTGGGTGAGTCTGATGGACGTTTCTCTTCCCCAATCAGATGAGAGAAGACGACCGCGTGGCAATCCATGAAGCCATGGAGCAGCAGACCATCTCCATCGCCAAGGTGAGTAGCCCTCCCGGCAAGCCCTGTCTTCCTGGCCCAGGCCAGTCCGGCTGTGCTCAGGTGCCGTGAGGTGCCAGGATCAGGGGCCCCAGCCTCAGGCTGTCGGCCCAGGCCTCTGCTGGTGACAGCAGGTCTAGAATCTGGGGGAGGAGGTGACACATCCCAGGATCGCTATCGTCTCCTCTGAATCCCTCAGGCTGGAATCACCACCACCCTGAACTCCCGCTGCTCCGTCCTGGCTGCTGCCAACTCAGTGTTCGGCCGCTGGGACGAGACCAAGGGGGAGGACAACATCGACTTCATGCCCACCATCCTGTCCCGCTTCGACATGATCTTCATCGTCAAAGATGAGCACAATGAGGAGAGGGACATGGTGCGTCTGGGGGTGGGGTGGGTGGCCGCAGGGTGCTCAGGGCCCGGCTGCAGGCTCTCAGTTCTGGAAGAGGGCAAGTAAGGGCTGGGCCTGGGGCGGGGAGGGTGGGGGTTGCCGAGCCGTCAGATATAGCCACAAAGTGGGGAGCATATAGGGCACGGTGTGTGTGGGTCGCAGGGGGCCTGGGAGTCTGATCTGCCTCTGCCCTGAGTAGTGTGTGTGTGATTCAGGCCTCAGTTCCTTGTAGATGAAAAGGAGGAGCTGGACTCGATTATAAGGATGTTTGGTTACAAGTAATAGAACTGCAGCCTGGATGGTAAATTTCTGAAAGGAAAGAACTTAATGGCCTGTGTAATCAACAGGACCAGTGGTGTGCTGGCTTCAAGCCCAGCTGGATCCGAGTTCTCAAACAGCATTGTCAGGGATCCCTCTGTCACTGTCTCTGGGCTTTGCTTTCCTTGGTAGAGGCTTTGTTCTCAGGCAGCCTCTCCTCTGCGGTGGCTAAGATGGCCCCAGGCAACTCCTGGATTTTGTCTTACCAGTTGCACAGTCCCCAAGGAAAGAGAGACTTCTTTTCCATTAGTTCTAGTGAAAGTCCCACGTTGGACTTTCATTGGCTCACATCAGATCAGATACCCCACCCTGAAGCAGAGACTATGGTTCTCATTGGCTGGGCATGGCCATATGCCCGCCTCCCTGTGAGTGGATGGGCAGAGCCCCACCTGAGCCACGATGACTGGGCCAGGAGAAGCAGGAGCGCTAGGATCTCTCTGAAGGGAAGTCCAGGTGCTCTTCTCAGAAGAAGGGGGGCTGGTGTGAGCAAGCAGGTGGCATGTCCCTGAGGTCTGAATGCCTTTCCCGGCTCCATCAGCTATCCCATCCCTGCCTATGTTGAGACCCAGGCTTAGAATGGCCTGTGGGCTGACCCAGTATCCCTCTGGCCCTCAGATGCTGGCCAAACACGTCATCACTTTGCACGTGAGTGCGCTGACACAGACACAGGCTGTGGAGGGAGAGATCGACCTGGCCACACTGAAGAAGTTTATCGCCTATTGCCGAGCGTGAGTCCCGGGTGCGGGCCCACAGGATGGAGTTGGCTGGCATCCCTGATTCTCACAGGACGCCAAGATGATGCTGTTTCTTAGGTTTCAGCTCTGCTGAATCCTTTCTGCTCCTCCTCAACCTGTCCAGGTCACAGCAGCACTCGGCCTTAGTTTCCCCATCTCCAAAACGAGGGGGTAGGATTTAGATAGTCTGTAAGATCCCCTTGACTTTGACATGAAGGGAGGCAGGGCATTGTGGTGGTCGTGGGCATGGGGTGGCTTCGTGTCCTTGGCAAGTCAGTTGAGCTCTCTGAGCCTCATTTTCCCCAGCTTGATGTTCGCTAGGGTTTTGTAAGGATTGCACAAGATAATGAGTAAGTGCTTGGCATAGTCCTGTACCAAGTAGATAGTAGGTAAATGGCAGCTGCAACTCTATTATTCTCACAGATGCTCAATCAGAGTAATCATAAAAGTGAACACTTACACAGTACTTACTCCATGCCAGGCATTATTCTGAGTGTTTTATATATAAACGAACTTAAACCCATTGCCATCGAGTTGATTCCGACTCATAGCAACCCTATAAGACAGAATAGACCTGCCCCATAGGATTTCCAAGGCTGTAGTCTTTATGGAAGCAGACTGCCGCATCTTACTGCAGAGGAGCTGCTGGTGAGTTTGAACTGCCGACCTTTTGGTTAGCAGCCAAGCACTTAATCACTACCCCACAGGGGCTCCTTAAGTGAACTTTAACCCTTTCCCAAAACCTACAAAGCAGGTATACTGTTACTCTGTTTTACAAATGGGAAAGCTGAGGTAAAGAAAGATTAAGTAATTTGTCCGTGGTCACATGTAGGAGGAGCCAGTATTTGAACCCAGGTATCTGCGTGTAGAGGCTGTGCTTTTAGCCACTACACTAAGCTTCTTAACACATAACACCTCAGTTATCTTGTGATGGAGTTAAAACCTCAGGGTCAAGGGGTCTTCAAGTGCCCTCCAGTGAGCAGCTGAAATGCTGCAGTTGGGCAGGTCCCTAACTCCCCAGCTGGGCCGGAGTGAATGGCGCTGCAGTGGCCCTGCAGTTCCTGGGTCTTTGTCGAGGTTCTGCGCTCAGTCCTCAGAGGCTCGTGCACATCAGAGAGCTCTGGATTCTACTCCAATTTCCTGACTGGCCTTGGGGAGGTTTCTCCCTCCCTCCAGGCCCATCTCATTCTTAGATGGGCTAAACAAAAAAAAAACCCATTGCCACTGAGTCGATTCCAAATCATAGCAACCCTATAGGACAGAGGAGAACCGCCCCACTGAATTTCCAAGGAGTGGTTGGTGGGCTAGAACTGCTGACCTTTTGGTTAGCAGCCGAACTCTTAACTACCGCACCACCAGGGCTGCAGATGAGTTAAGGCTTCCCCTAAATCCGTGATGGCCAGTCGGCCAGGAGGATGGAGGGGCTAGGATGGGGGAGATGCTGATCAGACCTGCACATCCCTGCCACCCACCTCCTGGAAGAGCCTGCCCTGCTTGCTGTCCCTGGTCACCAGCCACTGCCCAGCCTCTTGGGATCACCAGTGCATGACATCCTCAGGTGTGTAGGGATGGAAGAGTTAGAGTGCTGGGTAGCCCGCCATCCAGGTGGCCTCTGACACTGCTTCAGTCCCGTGACGTGTCCTTCGTTAGTCACTGGGCAGGGAGGCAGCAATGCCCACCTCAGGGCAAACACCACACAACATCCAACAGTGAGGAAAGGGGCGATTTTCACCTCCTGCAACTGTAACTGGCTTTCTTCCACCTGCTCTTTTCTCCTGATGTTGATCCCTGTGACAACTGCCCACGGCCCAGATTTCCGTTAAATCTCTTCTAAATGATGATGACCAGCCGGTCTGAGGCAGCGGGGGCGTGTGGGAAAGCACATGTCTGCAAACCGGCCCGGGGACAGGTTGGGTGCCCCAGGATTCCCTCTTGGCCTCACGCCAGCCGCTCCCCACTGCCCTGCAGGAGGTGTGGCCCCCGTCTGTCAGCAGAGGCTGCGGAGAAGCTGAAGAACCGCTACATCATCATGCGGAGTGGGGCCCGTCAGCATGAGAGGGACAGCGACCGCCGTTCCAGCATCCCCATCACCGTGCGGTGAGCGGGCCCAGGGTGGCGCTGGGTGGACGGGCGAGTGATCTCCTCACTGTGATGAGAGGTCCCAGGGCAGTGCTGAAGTGAGTGTATGCGTGTGCGTGGCCAGCACGGGGGCTGTGGTCCAATGCTGACCCCACAGAGAGACCTTTGGCAAGGTCTTCTGGGTGGAGAGGAGTCCTTTTGGGGGAGGAGAACAGTGGCCTCAGTGATTTCTTGTTTGTTTAAGGCTGGGGAACCCTGGGGCCCTCTGCTCTGAAATAGGCCTGGCTTCCCCTTTCGGGGCTGTTAGACAACCAGAGGGTAAGGGAATGCCCAGGCCGAGGAGTCAGAAGATTCTGGGTCCCAGTCCATTATGCGAATGCAGGGAAATTGCTTTCCTTCTGGAGCCTCAGTTTTCTCAGCTCCTAGCTCTCCTCATTCTTAGGAGTTTACAGAGTAGAGTGCTTAAGAGCTTGGACCCACCTAGTTTGAATCCTGTCTCCTGCACTGGTTAGATAGAAGTGATTTGGCTGTGCGTAGTGGAAACCTCACATAAAGTAGCCTAAATAAATTGGAAGTTTCTTCCTTTCTTACATAAAAAGTTCTGGAGGTATGTGGTCCAGGGCTGGTCTAATGGCTGCTCAGAGTCACTCCACACTCCAGGCAGCAGGTCAGGAAGGAGGGTTCACCTTTTAAGGACACTTCCTGGAATTCCCACTCGATGCTTGGATTTAGAGCTTACTGACTATAGCTTATTCACACGGACACAACTAGCTTCAGGAGAAGCTGGGAATCTTAGCTGGGCAGCATGGGTGGGCATAGAAATTAGGGTTCTGTTACTAAGGAGGGAAGGGAGGCAGATTAGGGGAACAGCTAGCAGCCTCCACAATAGTCTTACTCCCTTGGGTAAGCACCTTCTGAGTTCGAGGTGGGGCAGAGGAGGGCAGAGCTACTGAGGCTCTGAGCATCCCGTCACTCTTCACAGGCAGCTGGAGGCCATTGTGCGCATCGCTGAGGCTCTCAGCAAAATGAAGCTGCAGCCCTTCGCCACCGAGGCAGATGTGGAAGAGGCCCTGAGGCTCTTCCAAGTGTCCACGTTGGATGCTGCCTTGTCTGGCACCCTGTCAGGTGAGCAGTCGCTGGGGACACAGCGCCGCCTGGTTTTGTGGGTCCCTGGAGCGGAGCTTCATGGCTGGGCCTGGACGTGGTGGAGCCTGGAGGCTGTGTTGCTTCTCTGAACTTCCTTCTGGCAATGAGCCGCTCTCCCATTTTCTCTGCCACCGCCCCAATTTTCCTCCAAGATGGGAAGAAGCCGTTCTTCTCCAGACTCGTGAACACAATTCGTTAATAATAATTATAATTTTTAATCATTGGTTAAGAACAACAGTAAGTTCTCTTATGTTGAACTTGTAACCTTTTTCAGTGTCCAAAGA
Organism: Trichechus manatus latirostris; assembly: GCF_000243295.1. Lineage (NCBI taxonomy): Eukaryota > Metazoa > Chordata > Mammalia > Sirenia > Trichechidae > Trichechus > Trichechus manatus. The sequence continues at coordinate 13,418,934 of NW_004443963.1, forward strand.
TCTTTTCCCCATTTACTCTATAGCTGCCCCCTGGAGTTCAGGTTGGGTGGAAGCAGACATTCAAAGAGGCTTTTCCGTGGGACCCAAGGTCACCGGTCCCTTAGCTAGAATGCAGGTCTTGATCCCCAGGCCCGTGTTTTCCTACCATAGTCATGCTGCCCCCTTGGGGCTCAGCCTTTCAGCAGGCGTTCCCTGAGCCCGAATTATGTGCAGGCCCTCCTGGATAAGTTCATTTGTTCCCCCAGCAGATACCTACTGGGTGTTTAGTATTTGCCAGGCACTGTTCTCAAGGCTGGGTATATGTTATTAGGTGCTATTGAGTCAATTCTGACTCATAGTGACCCTATAGGACAAAGTAGAGCTGCCCCTAGGGTTTTTCTAGACTGTATCTTTACAGGAACAGATTGCCAGGTCTTTCTCCCGTGGAGCCGTTGGGTGGGTTCCAGCTGGGAACGTAAATGTGAGGGGATCACAAAGTCCTTGCCCTCGTGGAGCTCTCATTCCTGTGGGGGAGTGACAGGCAGTAAAGAAACAAAGACCAGATGAGGTGGTAGAAAGTGCAGTGGGGAGAATGGCAGCAGGGTCAGGTGTTGGGGAAGGATGGGGCGGCTGTTGCAGATGGGCGGGTCAGGGATGGCCTCTCGGGAAGGGACATTAAGTGAGGACCTGCATGAAGTGAAATGGCTGTGTGGCTCCCTGGGGGAAGACCATCGTAGGCAGAGGGAATGGTCAGTGCAAGACCCCGAGGGGCAAGCAGGCTTGGCACGTTCAAGGAGCTCGGAGACCAGGATGGCTGGAGCAGAGCAAGCAAGGGGGATGAGCAGTGGGAGAAGTAAGGGAGGCAGGTGGGGTAGGTGGAGGCTTGGTCTCTGCTCCCCTCCCTCTGGCTTCCTGTCACACAGGGTGCTTGCTAGTGGAGGGCTGTCTGGGGTGCTGAGGGTATAGAGGGCAGGGGTGATTGGGAGCAGGACAGTTGAGTTGGGCCTTGCAGGCTGTGTAGGAGTTTGCCTTGCAGACTCCTTATTTCCACCCAGGGCAGTGAACTTTGCCCTGCCCTGCTCAGGGGCTTCTCTGACTGCAGCCCCACCCTCTTCTTAGCTGGACCACCAAGGTGCCTGCAGGGTAGGTCAGCAGGGGAGACCTTGCAGCAGGAGTTAGGAAGCATGAGCCCCTGCTTGCTGAGGGGTACTTGGGGCACTTCACAGATGTCCCTACGGCAGCCTGCCCTCCCTGGTCACTGAAGGCCCCCTCCAGCTCCATCTGGGGATCTTCTCCCTAGGGAAATGGTCCCTGCTGCCCGTCCTGCTGGCGGGAATCCATGTACTGCAATTGCAGGTTTTTCTTGCTTGTTATAAAGTCGGCTCAGGTCCTTCCTTCAGAGCCCTCCAGTGGCTCCTCATCTAACCAGAATCAAAGTAGAACCTGTGCCAGGGCCCATAGGACCCGGCCCTTGTTACCACTGTGCGGCCGCATCCCCAGCCTCCTGACCTGCTTTTCACACCAGTCAGGTGCGCCTCTGCCTCAGTGCCTTTGCACCTTCTGCTCCCTCTGCCTGGAGCATCCTTCCCCAAACGCCTGCCTTGCTCTCCAGCTTCACCTCCCCAGAGAGGCCCACGCATCCCCTGGCACCTGACCCTCTTCTTCTGATTTCCTTTTCTGGGCCTGCCTCAGGCCGTTCCGCCTCAGGCTGGAGGGCTCCTCACTGTGGGTACACCGAGGGCCCGGCACCCTGACCCTCACCCATCGCCGTTGCATACCGCAGGGGTGGAGGGCTTCACCAGCCAGGAGGACCAGGAGATGCTGAGCCGCATCGAGAAGCAGCTCAAGCGGCGCTTTGCCATTGGCTCCCAGGTGTCAGAGCACAGCATCATCCAGGACTTCACCAAGCAGGTGGGCCCTGGGGCCGGCACGGGCAGAGGGGGTCTCCTGCGGGCTTCCACCCACCCAGCGCTGGTATCTGCTCAGCAGCCAGGCCCAGGGTGGGGGTGGCAGGTGGTTGGAGGTGGGACAGCTGCACACCTGTGCACACCTGTCTTCTCTTTGTCCCAGACCTGCCATTTTACTTATCCTAGGGACTGCTTTAGTTGGGGGAGGGGCATTTTTTTCTATGCCAGGAGGGGTAGGAGGGAAGAGAGGTAGTGAGGGTCCTGGTAGAACCACACCTAGGCCTCCCCCAGCTCTTCCCATTTATCCCTTCCCCCATTGCCTGGCTTTCTGGGGGGCGGGGCAGGAGGATGAGCCCATGGGGAGGGTGCTGTTGATCCTTAGGAGATGCTGCCCTCCAGAAGCTGTGGGGAACTTGTCATCGTCTTTAAAATCACAGGGGCCATCCTAGTTTCTGCTCCCAGCTCCCTTTCGTCTGTCTACAGCAGCTCGTGTTGATCCCTAGAGCAGCCTCGTGCAGGTGGTGGTGTTCACGCCCATACTGTTGGCAAGCAGACTGAGGCTTTGAGAGCTTTAGGGATGTCAAGAGCTTGGGTTCTAGAGTCAGGTGGACTTGACTGAAGTCCCAGCTCTACCACTTAATTGCTCTGTGACCTTGAGCAAGTGACTCAGCTTCTCTGTGCCTTAGTTTCCTCCCCTGTGAAATGGGGCTGATCATAGTACCAGCTGCACAGGGTTGTTGTGAGGATGAGCATGTAAAGACTTAGAAGTGCCTGGTACATAGTAGCCGTGCAGGAAAGACGTGTTCTTTTTTAATTTTATTTATTTTGTTGTTGAGAATATACTCAGCAGAACATATACCAACTGAACAGTTTCTACATGCACGATTCAGTGACATTGATTACATTCTTTGAGTTGTGCAACCATTCTCACCTTCTTTCCCTGAGTTGTTCCTCCCCATTAACAAACTCACTGCCCCCTAAGGTTCCTATCTAATCTTTCAAGAGGAAAGATCCATTCTTATTATCAAAGGAGATGGGGCGTGAAAGCCTTTTATGAATCGTAAAGTCCCCTTGAGCAGAGGGGTGCTTGGGCTCCACAGGGCCTTGTGGGCAGCCAGCAGGTGTTTTGGGGTCCTGGCAGGCAGCGCCTACTCCTCTTGGAGGCACACTCCTGCATCCAGCCCTGTACTCCGCAGAAATACCCAGAGCACGCCATCCACAAGGTCCTGCAGCTCATGCTGCGGCGGGGCGAGATCCAGCATCGCATGCAGCGCAAGGTCCTCTACCGCCTCAAGTGAGCTGCCCGTGTGGATGCCTCTGCTGCGTGGACGCCTCTGCCTCGGCCTCCTGCACTGTGTCGCGTCTCCCTCCACCGGCTTCCCTGCAAACTTCCCACATGCCCTTCTCTCTGCCCTGGAACAGAGAGACACCATGCCCTGGGGGAAGGAGCGGCCATGTCTTGCCTCACTGCCTCTGGGCCTCTGCCCCCGTAGCTCTGGGAAATGTGGTTTTGGAGTTTACTGAAATAATAAAGCTGTGGGTGTATTTGGATGTCTGTGGGCTGCTGCACTTGGTGGCCTGTCCCCCTCCAGCCTGCCTTCATGGTGAGGTGGGTGTGGGGGAAGAACAGGCCTTGGTGCCAGACAGACCCTGGTTCTGCCCTGGGTCTGCCCTTAGGCTCTTGGGTAAGTCACTTCACCTGTTCAGTGGGGATAATAAAGGCAGTTCCTAACTGGTGTGAGAATTCAGCAAGCTCCGCTGTGTGTGAAAGTGCTTTGTAAAGTGTAAGCTTACCTGCCTCAGCTGGCACCCAGCAGCTTAGTGGGTGGGTAAGAACCCTGGTTGTCTAGTCAGACTGCCTTTCTGTACCTCAGTTTCCTAATCTGTAAACAGGGATGACACTAGTACCTGCATTATAGGGTTGTCCTCAGGATAAGTAAGCTGCTGTTTATGGAGTCGCTGGGTGATGGCTGCTAACTGAAAGGTTGGAGGTTCGAGTCCACCCAGAGATGCTCTGGAAGAGAGGCCTGGTTATCTACTTCCGAAGTCAGCCATTGAAAACCCTGTGGAGTACAGTTCTACTCTGACACACATTGGGACGCCATGACAGAAACTGGTAGGTAGTGAAGGGCCCAGGCAGGGCTGGGCAGTGTTGGCGAGAGCCCAGTGGAAACATGCTGAGCCTTACAGCAAAGTAGGTAAGAGCAGAGGTGCTGGGATTCCATAAACTTTCTAGGTGGGCCACCACCTCCCTCAGTTTATCATCAGGAAGCTGGAGATCATTGGATTCAAACCATAAAAAAGCTGTGAGAATGGAATGGTAGAAAGCACCAGCAATGGCAATATTGGAGAAAAACAACACCAGTATTTTGTTAATTATTTTGCCTAATATCAGAATACCAATATAAATACATTTTATTTGTAAAAAGTGGGAATTCACAAAGTTAAAGGAAAACAAACTAGTGAAATAAAATATTTGATATTTGTCTTGGTTATCTAGTGCCTCTATAATAGAAAATACCACAAGTGGATGGCTTTAAGAAAGAGAAATTTATTCTCTAACAGTCTAGGAGGTTAGAAATCCTAATTCAGGGTGCAAGCTCTAGGGGGAAGCTTTCTCTGTTGGCTCTGGGGGAGGTACTTGTCAATCTTCCCTTGATCTAGGAGCTTCTCAGCACAGGAACCCTGGATCCAGAGAATGTGCTCTGCTCCTGGCACTGCTTTCTTGGTGGTATGAGGTCCCTAAGTCACTCTGCTCGCTTCTCTTATATCTGGAAAGAGACTGATTTAAGACACAATCTAATCTTGTAGATTGAGTTCTGCCTCATTAACATAACTGCTGCTAAATCCACCTCATTAACATCATAGAAGTAGGATTTACAACACAGGAAGATCACATCAGATGGCAAAATGGTGGACAATCACAATACTGGGAATCATGGCCTAGCCAAGGTGACATAATTTTTGGGGGACACAATCCATGACAATATTTAAAATACATTTAGAAATATAAAGCAACAAGCGAGTTTAGAGTATATCTTAAAAATCTGTTCTAATAAATTATTACTAGGTCAAGTATTAAAAAATGACCACCATGTAGAAATGAAAACAATTTAATCATCAAGGCCTTAAAGTAAAACTGCTCGATCATTGTAAAGACATGCATGAAAAAGCTTGGTGCATCAGTGGTGTCATTGTTGAATAATGTGTATTTTTTGCAAAAAATTCCCAGCTGCCTGAAGCCCTTGTCAAGTTGCCACCATTCCAGGAACTGTTCAGGGAAGTGTTCTGGGAAATGAGGAGGTGAGGGTTATTAGCTAAGTCTGCTTTCTATGACTCATTCATCTGCAAAACCCATTTCTTGTTTTGATAATTTTGAGGAGAGCTTGGTTGGGTGGCAGTCTGTTGATACAGGGTTGTCGTTTTTGTTTCAAAGAAAGCATTTCTGGTTCCTCTTCACTTAGCTAGTTTCATCTTGTTCAGGAGGTTCTGGTGAGTGTTAGCTGCCCACCTCTACTGAAGTCTGTTCTCTGCAAAGTGCTGGAGCTAGACTGAGCGCTGACCTGGCAACAGTCTTCCGTCCTGGGTGGCTGTGCGGATTGAGGTGATGGAGAGCTAACCCTGCCTTGGCACAAAGGAGATGCTATAGGAGGGCCGAGTGTCTATTCTCCACCTTCCAGCTTCTGGGTCCTCAGATTTCACCTTTTTACACCGTGAGGTAGCTCAGGGCCTCTCCTGGCGCCCCCTCTCCCCTCCACTCCTGCCTTCTGTGGGCCTTTTAACTTCTGTTCCCGCTGAGAGCCTCCCTGTTCTATTCGCAGTTCAAGATCCAGAAGAAGAAAGGGAGAGTGAGTGGCCCAGAGCAGATGAACTCACTTCTGATTTAGGCCTTTTACCTGATTTCTCTCTCAGGCAACCAACGCCAGCCCCAGTGCTGGTTTTGAAACTTACACTGTTGTAATTGTCCTGTTGTTGAGTGCAGTTGAGTCAATTCTGACTCATAGCGACCCCATGTAACAGTAGAACTGCCCCATAGGGGTTTCTTGGCTGTAATCTTTACAGAAGCAGATTGCCATGTCTTTCTTGGAGTGGCTGGGTATGTTAGAACTGCCAACTTTTCAGTTTGTAGCTGAGCACTTACCGTTGTGCCACCGAGGCTCCTTTAAATTGGCCTAAGTCACATTTAATTTATACCCATAGTGCATCACTGGTTTAAGACAAGAAGCCTAAGCAATTCTTAATGAGGAGACTACAAATGGCAGTCTTCCAAATTCTCTTCAGCGTGGTCTTCACCAACCAAAAAACCAAACCCGTTGCTGTTGAGTTGATCCCCACTCATAGTGACCCTATAGGACAGAGTAGAACTGCCCTATAGAGTTTCCAAGGAGTGCCTGGTGGATTTCAACTGCCAACCTTTTGGATAGCAGCTATAGCACTTAACTACTATGCCACCAAGGTTTCCTGGTCTTCAACAGACCTGTTAATTTGCAACCATCAGCTCAGAAGTCTTACAGAGCACAAATACTTAAAAACCTAGTATAAAGGAAAACGTAATAAAGATTACACATCCAATTTGGGTTTTTATTGGAAACAAAGACCATGCATGCTTGAACTGCATTATTTTAAGAAGTGCTTGCCTAAAACTCATTCCCTCATCTTGCCTTTAAGAAAAAGAAAACTACAAAAGTATTGAATTTTTTAAAAAAATGCAAAAGACAAGCATTCCAAATATCAGTTCATGCAAGTAGTTTCTGTGTGTTTGGATGCCAAAACAACTTTTTCATGTATGAAATAAGTCGGTTTTGTATTTGACAATAAATGATACAGATGGAAGCTTCAAGTCTGGCTGAGCAAGAGTAGACATTTGTATTTAAACGGTGTGATTGAAGAGTACATTAAAATGATTTCTAATGCAACTTGGTAATGTATGTTGTTGTTAGGTGCTGTCGAGTCGGTTCCGACTCATAGCGACCCTATGCCCCACAGAACGAAAACACTGCCCAGTCCTGTGCCATCCTCACAATCCTTGCTATGCTTGAGCCCATTGTTGCAGCCACTGTGTCAGTTCATCTCATTGAGGGTCTTCCTCTTTTTCGCTGACCCTCTACCAAGAATGATGTCCTTCTCCAGGGACTGATCCCTCCTGACATCATGTCCAAAGTATGTAAGACGTAGTCTCGCCATCCTTGCTTCTAAGGAGCATTCTGGTTGTACTTCTTCCAAGACAATGTATAGATTAAAACGAAACTTACTTTATTTTTTACTAAAAATATGAGGCAATAAAGCACAGTGGTTAAGAGCATGGATTCTAGAGCTAGATGGTCTGGGTTCAAATCCCAGCTCTACCACTTTCTAGCTTGTGACCTTGGGCCACTTACTGTACCTCTCTGAGCCTTAACTTCCTCACCTGTCAAATGGGGATAATAGTAGCGCCTGGGTCATAGGAGGATTGTGAAGATGAAACGCACTAATACTTACAAAGCACATAGCACCGTGCTGGTCCATGGTAAGTGTTCCAAGTATGTGCTAGTATTAAAGTCACTTGCTTGTCATATAACACATTTCAAAACAGGAGCTGAAAACCCACCTGTTACTCTGTGAATCAGAAGAGCGGGGCAGCTTGATCAGCTTCCTTGGACTATGTACCGCATTGGGCAAATCTGTGCAAAAAGACCTCTTTAAAGTGTTAAAAAAGTAAAGATGTCACTTTGATGACTAAGGTGCCCCTGACCCAAACCATGGTCTTTTCCATCGCCTCATATGCGTGTGAAAGCTGGACAATAAAAAAGGAAGACAAGAAGAATTGACACATTTGGATTGTGGTGTTGGCGAAGAATATTGACTATACCATGGACTGTCAGAAGAATGAACAAATCTGTCCTGGAGGAAGTATAGCCTGAGTGCTCCTTAGAAGCAAGGATGGCGAGACTTGGTCTGGCATTACTTTGCATGTGTCATCAGGAGAGACCAATTGCTGGAGAAGGACGTTGTGTTTGGTAAAGTAGAGGGTCAGTGGAAAAGAAGGAGTCTCTCAATGAGATGGACTGACACAGTGGCTGCAACAATGGGCTCAGACATAGCAACGATTGTGAGGATGGCACAGGACCGAGCAACGTTTTGTTCTATTGTTCATAGGGTCACTATTAGTCAGCACCTAACAGCAACAATCTTGTACCGTGAGCATTTAAGACATCCTAGCACAATGCTGGTGGAGAAAGCTATCATTTGGAAACTGTAAATTCCTTCCAAGAGGCAATTTATGAAATGTTTTTCATTTTCTGAGTCTTCAGAGATATTTTTATGGGAAATTGGAATTGGCTGTCAGTAGTAGACTGGTAACTACCACCTTCTACCAGAATTCAGCAAAGGCCCATTTTGGATCAGCCTGTAATCAGCAGAAAGGGTTGGAAGGGGTGAGGGAAAATGAACAAAAGTCCCCTTTGGCTGCACAATGAGTCTCCTGGGATGGAGTCAGCTAAGTACCTTGGAGGTGGTCCCCAAGCTTCATCCTTCACCGAGACAGAGGAATAAGCCATTGCCATCAGTCGATTCCGACTCATGACGACCCTATAGGTCATAGTAGAACTGCCTCATAGGGTTTCCAAGGAGTGGCTGGTGGATTCAAACTGCCGACCTTTGTGGTTAGCAGCCTAGCACACTGTAGCTCTTAACCACTGCGCCACCAAAGCTCCAGATGGAGGAATAGGAAAAGGCATTTCAGCCAGCAAGGACAGCAGAGGCTCGGAAGTCACACATGTGTGGCCTCTTGGTCAGGGTTGAACCAAGTCCCTATGATGGCAGCATAGGGTAAGTGGAGGGCATTTAGAGACGAGGCTGGAGGGTTGCTGGGAACAAGTTTCGCTTGGTTGGTGCGGGCCTTCTGATGCTTTTCTTTGGAGATGCGCAAAACTGGGCCTGGGCTACTCCCTGGCAGTTTGTATCCTGCTACTCTAGCTGCCCAGCACAGTGCTTGTTGAATGGATGCGTAAACAGTGATACAGTCCGTGCTTACGGAGCGCTCACTATATGCCAGGCACTGCGCTAAGCACTCGATGGACATTCTGTTATGTCATCCTACAACCCTATGAATTAGTGGTCTATTGCCCTCACGTTGCACACGAGGTAACTGAGGCACAGAGGGGTTAAGGAACTGACCCAAGGTCACACAGGTAGTGAGTGGTAGAAGTGGGACCAAAGTGAGGACTCTGACTCTCACCATGAAAGAATGAGCTGCCTGAACAAGGTAGGAGTAGAGATGTGTAACTCAGCAGAAAACAGACCCCAGCAGAAGACTGCAGGGCAAGAGTCTGACGTTTCTGCCCTCCGTGGTGTCCTCCCTGGGGTTGAAGACCCTGGGACCTTTGCCGGGGTCTTCTCAAACAGGCCCCGCAGTTTCCAGAGGACTTTGTGGGGAGATATAAAGTCCTGGCTCTCAGCCTTTTCTCCTGCACAGAGTGGGTGGGAAGTCGCAAGACCCAGGAGAGACCTTAGAAGTGGAAGGCTCTGGCGCGCTCTGCTCACAGGAACCCTCAACTGGTACTGGTTCCGGGGCCTGGGTGTGAGGGAGTGGAGTGGGGGGGTGGGGAAATGGGGCGGATTTCTCAGTGAAAGGGGTGGGCGAGCACAGCCAGACCCACCCTCCAGAGAGCCACGGGGCCCGGGAGCCAATGAGGTCCTCATCTGAGCAAGCAGATCAGTAACGGAAGGACCATTTTCTGTGGAGAGAGCCCACGCAGAGGGAGAGGGCGGATACTGTGTCTTAACTCAGTCGGAAATCTTTTTCTGCCCGCGCTGGCAAGGGTGACTCTGGCCCGCCCCTTCTGCCCAGCTACTGAAGGTCACTGTAGAGAGTAAATCAGTTAAAGCACTTAGAACACACTGGTTGTTTGATATAGAAGTTATATACGGGAACCTGCAGACACCGGCTCGTTCTAACAGATGGGCTGTATTGTGAGGTGGTAAGCTCCCTGTCTTTATAGGTGATCAAGTAGAGACTATCAAGCTGGAGAGCTTGGTCTTCCAGGTTCCCAGGATTCTAGGGTTCTCCTTGGTTACTATTCAGGGTTTGCCATACCAGGCACACATTACCAGTTTACCCATGTGATTAAGTTAATCTTCACTATAAATGCTAGGTCCATTGTTGTTGTGAGGTGCCATCCAATTGATTTCAAATCATAGCAACCCCATGTGACAAGAGTATAACTGCCCCATAAGGCTTTCCAGGCTGGAATCTTTATGGTTACCATCAAGCCAATTCCAATTCATGGCGACCCCATGTGTTTCAGAGTAGAAGTGTGCTCCATAGGGTTTTCAATGGCTGAATTTTTTGGATGTAGATCGCCAGATCTTTCTCCCGCGGAGCCGCTGGGTGGGTTTGAATTGCCAACCTTTCAGTTAACAGCTAAGCGCTTAACTGTTGGCACTGCCAGGACTCCATGGTACGTGCTCAATAAACGCTGGTTCCAGGCTCCACCACTTAGTGTGGTCTCCAAACCAAAAACCAGACCTGCCGCCATCGAGTTGATTCTGATGCATAGCGGCCCTGTAGGACAGAGTAGAACTTCCCCATAGGGTTTGCATGGCTGTAATCTTTACGGAGGCAGACTGCCACATCTTTCTCCCGTGTTGCTGCTGGGGGATTTGGACCACCAACCTTGCAGTTAGCAGCCGAGCATTTAACCACTGCACCACCAGGGCTCACCCTCTCTGAATCTTAATTTCCTTGTCTGTAAAATGGGCAGGTTGACCAGCTCAGGACTTCCTGGTTTTAGCACCTAGAGTCCAGCATCCAGGGAACCCCCTTCCAAAAACCAAACCAAACCCACGGCCGGTGAGTTGATTCTGACTCTTAGCAACCCTATAGGACAGAGTAAAACTGCCCCATAGGGTTTCCAAGGCTGTAAGTCTTTATGGAAGCAGACTACCACATCTTTCTCCTGCAGAGTGGCTGGTGGGTTGGAACCACTGACCTTTCAGTTACCAGCCGAGTGCTTTAACCACTGTACCACCAGGGCTCCCTGTTGTTGTTAGGTGTTGCTGAGTTGGTTCCAACTCATAGCAACCCTATGTACGACAGAACAAAACACTGCTGGGTCCTCTGCCATCCTCACAATCATTATGCTTGAGCCCATTGTTGCAGCCACTGTGTCAATCCATCTCGCTGAGGGTCTTCCTCTTTTTCGCTGACCCTCTACCAAGCACGATGTCCTTCTCCAGGGACTAATCCCTCCTGATAACATGTCCAAAGTATGTGAGGTGAAGTCTCGCCACCCTCGCTTCTAAGGAGTATTCTGGCTGTACTTCTTCCAAGACAGATTTGTTTGTTCTGCAAGTCCATGGTATATATTCAATATTCTTTGCCAACACCATAATTCAAAGGCATCAATTCTTGTTCTTCCCTGGAACCCCCTTCATCCTTGGCAAACCAGGATAGTGGTCACCCTCAAAATGGGGGAAATAACCTGACTTGAGTTGTGGTTAGGGTTGAATGACATGTATGTAAAGCAGCCAGCAGTCATCACAGGGTCCACACTCGATAAATGGAACATAAAAGCTTGGCTTGTAGGGTCATGTGGCCTGCAGGAGTCCTAATGCCACCACCTCCTAGCTGTGTGCCCTGAGGTCAGCTTATCTCCCTGGCCTTCTGTTTCTTTAACCTCTAAATGGAGATAATAACAGTGCAGGCTGAGAGAGGTGTGGGAAGAGGAGACGAAATAACGCAGGTGGAGCCGATCATGCAGAGGGTGTGGGCATGGCTACCTGCTCTGCAAGTGGTGGTGGTGTTCGTTGTTGTCCAGTCGACTCTGACTCATGGTGACCCCATGGACAACAGAATGAAGTGCTGCCCGGTCCTACGCCATCCCCATGATCAATTGTGGATCCGATGGTTGTGATCCATAGGGATTTCATTGGCTGATTTTTGGAAGTAGATCTCCAGGCCTTTCTTCCTAGTCATCTTAGACTGGAAGTTCCACTGAAACATGTTCAAGATCGTAGCAACACGAGGTCCTCCACTAACAGACGGGTGGTGGCTGCGCATGAAGTGCATTGGCTGCAAATCAAACCCGGCTCTCCCACATGGAGGGGAGAGAGAATTCTGTCACTGAACCAGGTAGCGGTGGTTAATGATAATGTGGCATTGTCAAGAGCTTTCAGACATTTACAAAGCGCTGTGTGTTGGGTCAGGGGCCCCAAACCAGCCAGTGTGGCCTCTTACTTTGTCCTCTATCGTTTTTTTTTTTAACCCCAAGCAGTCAGCAGATTTGTGATAAAAGTGGGCCTCCTTGCTCTCCCAGGGGTGTGAGGAGGACAATGTCCATGAGGGGGCGCCAGAGCATGAGACACCGGGCCGAAGCGTGTTCTGCCTTCCTCCCTCAGCTTGGGGTGAGGCTGAGCCCTGCCTGTTGGCTTTGATTTACTCTAACCCAAGGCTTCCCAGGGGCCTCCCAGCCCCCTACCTTAGGAATCCAGAAACATCCTGGCTTAGACTCAGACTCTCAGCTCAAGGATTCCCCAGGCTCTGGAGATTAACCAGTAGATTTGTTTAGACAAAAGCTTTGGTGTGTGCCAGACCCTGGGTGGACACGGGAGATACTTTATCTCATTTAATCTTTATGATCCTCCAGAGGAAGTAGGTATCATCATCCTCGGTTACAGATGAGGAAACTGAGGCATAGCTCGCTTAAGTCACACAGCAATGAGTGAAGCTGGAATTCAAACCCAGGGGTGCCTGACTCCCAAGTCTTTGCCAACTGTCTCTGAGAACCACAGAATCTTAGCCTTACAGTCTTGGGAGCTTTGAAGGCTAGACCGATAGAAACTTTTGTTCAAATAAATTTTTTTGTTTTTGTTTTTGCTTAGGTGATTCATAGATGAGGGGAAAAGAGGGAAAAATCAGCCCTCCTTCTCCCCAGCCTATCTCCCCCTCCACCCAGTTTCCTTCCTTGGAGACACCGCAGTTCCAGTGGTCTTCCGTCTCTTTCCAGATCGTAGACTCGTCCAGTGTCAACATTAGGTGGGGTTTCTGGGGGACCCCAGCCCTCAGGTTCCTGCTAGCATCATTGTCACAGCGTGGGGGAGTTTGAGGACCGTGCTTGGCTCCTGGAACTCCTGGCTTCCAACCCACCCCTCCCTCTAGAAGGTGCTGGTGGCACTTAACCAGTTGTCGTCAAGCTGATTCCGACTCATTGCAACCCCGTGTGCTGCAGAGTAAAACTGTGCTCTTTAGGGTGGCACTTATGAAAAAAAAAACCCGTTGCTGTTGAGTCAATTCCAACTCATACCCTGGGGAATCCTCATCCCGGAAAGGCCCAGCCTGCCTCTGGTGAGAACCCACTGTCGGTTTGCCCCTGTGGAGGGAAGGGCAGAGTGCCCAGTGTCACAGGGTGGTAGTGGGGATGCTGTCGGCTAGACTCCCTTCTCCATGAGATTGCCCTGTAAGAGAGGGCTCAGGGATGGTGGATCCAACAGGGGAGACCTCCAGACCTCCCCCTCCCCACCTGGGAGGGCAAAGGCCCCGAGCTGGATGTCGGAAGATCTGGGTGTGAGGCTGTCTCAGTTTAGAGAGCTCCTTGGAGCCCTGGTGGTGCAGTGGTTAAGAGCTCTGGCTACTAACCAAAAGGTTGGCAGTTTGAATCCACCAGCCACTCCTTAGAAACCCTAGGGCAGTTCTACTCTGTCCTATAGGGCTGCTATGAGTTGAAATGGACTTGGCAAAGGTTTTTTTTTTTTTTTTTCCTATAGAGGCTTTCCCTGATCTTGGGCTTGTCAGGGCCCTCTGAGCACCCCTCCCCTCTATCAGAGCGCTACTCTCCCCGGTTGTCATTGTCTTCTGTTCATCTGTTTCCCCAATCAGATGGTATGCTCTGGGAGGGCAGGACTCTGTGAGTTTGGTTTCTTAAGTTGGAGTTCTTGGGTGGTGCAAACGGTTAACAGAAAGGTTGGAGGTTCAAGTCCACTCAGAGGTGCCTCTGAAGAAAGGCCCTGGCAATCTACTTCTGAATAATCAGCCACTGAAAACCCTATGGAGCATGGTCCTACTCTGATACACAGGCATGGAGTTGCCTTGAGTCACAGTTGGCTTGATGGCAACCTGGTTCTGGCCCCATTGAGTGAGCTGCCATGATCATGTGACATGCTCTGGCCAATGAAATAGCAGCAAAAGTTCCACGTGTGGCTCCTGAGTGGATGCCTTACAGAACTAATGTGTGATTCTTCTAGCTCCCTGTCCTCCCAACCAGTGGCTGGCAAAGTCCCAGATGGGCCCCTCAGTGAGGACAGCAAGAAGCAGAGCCCTGCCCCCACCCCCTGCAAGGGACATGTTGCCCGAGTGAGAAATAAACCTGTGTTGTTTTAAGCTACTGAGCTTTGGGGGTTGTCTGTTACACAGTTTAACCTTGGCTGTATGGAGTCCCTGGGTGGTGCAGTAAAATGCCTGGCTACTAACTGAAGGGCTGGTGGTTCCAGTCCACTCAGAGACACCTTGGAAGAAAGGCCTGGCGATCTACATCCAAAAAATTCAGCTGTTGAAAACCCTGTGGAGCACAGTTCTACTCTGAAACACATGGGGTTGCCATGAATTGGAATTGGCTTGATGGTAACTGGTTTGCCTTTTTTTTTTTTTTTTTCTTTAATCCTGACTGATATAGAGAAGAAAATGCAGATTATAACACTGTTTTTACTCTTTATACCTCCCTGGGGTATTACGGTAGTCAAAAGAGGTATATATAATAGAGAACCTTGTCACTCATCCTCATTCTTTCTTATGCCTTATGCCTGGTGATGGGTCTGATCTTGTGGGTCAGTGCCTTCCCACAGAAAGGATATGGCATTCATTTATAATTCGTTTATCCAGTCATGTTGTGGGGATAATAATAAACCGGTAGCTGTTGAGTCAATTCTAATTCATGGCAACCCCATGTGTGTCAGAGTAGAACTGTGCTCCACAGAGTTTTCAATGACTGATTTTTGGAAGTAGATCACCAGGCCTTTCTTTTGAGGTACCTCTGGGTGGCCTTGACCCTCCAACCTTCCGGTTAACTGCACCACCCAGGAACTCCAGGGATAATAATAGTATTTACAATATTGTTTGAGGATCAAGTATGTTAATGTATGTAAGGTTCTTAGATCAGAGTCTGGCACACAATACACTATGCAAGTGTTTCTGTTATCATTACTATTTTCAGTTTATTCAGCTAACTTGACTGAGCATTCCCTGTGTTTTGTGGACACTGGGGATACAGAGAACAAAGCACGTTTCTTCCTGCCTTGGGGGAGAAAGACCCAGAAAAGAATCATGTCAGCAGCGCCAGTGCGAAGGGCCTGTGAGAGAGTCCAGAGTGCTATGGGACCTGAGAGCTGAAGGGGCCCCACGGAGGTGTGCTGAGTCAGGGACGTGTCCTGGGAGTACCAGGGTGGCCTTGGGATGGAGCGGAGGGGGCTGACTGGGAGGTGGTGCGGGCATCGATTACATAAGCCCCCCACCTGGGATCCAGAATGCTGTTTTGACAGTTCTGCTCACAGCCCCCACAGGCAGCTCACTTCTTAGCAGTGGAGCTGAGGGTGGGAGGAGGAGGGGCATCTGAGAGCAGTTACTTCAGTTTGGGAGACATCTTCCCCTACCTTCCCTGGAGGGGGAGACAAGAGCCAGCACTAAGCCTAGGCATCAGGAGCACAATTCCTAGCCACTATCTAGTCCTGGGAGCTCTGGTGGCACAGTGGTTAAGAGCTCAGCTGCTAACCAGAAGGTTGGCGGTTCGAATCCTCCAGCCACTCATTGGAAACCCTATGGTGCGGTCTACTCTATCCTACAGGGTGGCTATGAGTTGGAATCGACGCAACAATGAGTTTAGTTTTTTTGGTTTTATCTAGTCCTGATGCAGCTCTGGCTCAAGCCATGTGCTCAGCCCCTTCCACACCCAGCCTCTCTCTCCCTTGTCTGACTTGGTGAGGGGTGAGGGGCTAAAGGGGAAAACAGGATGGGAGGTGGGGGCCAAGCTGTCCTGCAGGAGAACAGAGATGTCAGAGGAAGACCAGGGAGTGGGGGCCAAGGAGAGAGACAGAGGGAGGGAAGGGAGGGTCAGGCTGCTGTAGGCAGGCACTTCTGGGGGCAGGTGGAGGAGGCCCAGGCCAAGCCCCTAGGTGGCCTTGTTTGATCTCCGTTAACCCCCTTTGCATGGTGGAACTTTGAGCATTGGCACCTGAGAGGACCGGGCAAGATCAGATCACAATCCCTTGTGTTACAGATGGGGAGACTGAGGCCCAGAGAGGGCATGTGCCTTGCTCACGCACACACAGTCAGTGAGAGGCTTAGCCATGGCCAGACATAGACCTCTTGGCTCTTAGTCCAGTGCTCTTCCCATGGTACCATTCTGCCTTCTGGGGCCGTGGGGCCACCTATTTTATTGGGAAAGCCTGTTCTAAGTGGTTGCCATGTTGTTGTTGCCACTGTTGGCGTGTGTAACCCTCCACTTCTGTCCTTGTTCTCCCACCTCTGTTGTCCTCCCTTTCTGTGGGGCTGACCCCAGGGGAAAGGACGGCAGTCAAGTGAAGCTTTATTTCAGCTGTTACCTCTAAAGGTTCTGGGCCCGGGCACGTTTGGTGAAAAACAGCTGGGGACAGCCTCCCCTACCTTGCCCCACACCACCCCTTTGTAGAGGCAAAGTGTGCCTGGGGGCTGGAGCCTGTGGTGGGTTCCCTCCAAGATGGCCCCCAATGATCCGCCTCCTGGTAGTCACACACTTGTATGACCCCTCCCCTGAGTGTGGGCTGGATTTAGTGACTTGCGTGTAGTAAATAGAATACAGCAGAAGGGAGGGGATGTCCATGATGAGGTTACAAAAAACTGTGGCTTCCATCTTGAACACTGTCACACTTTCTCACTCACTCGCTAGGATGCCAGCTGCCACGATGGGAGCTGCCTGGCTCTGGTTAATAGACAGCAGGACCTGAGGCCTACCAACAGCCACATGTGTGAACTCGGAAGTGGTCCCTCCCCCTAGCTGAGCCTTCAGATGAGGCCCTAGTGACACCCTGACTTCAACGTCATGGGGGACACTGAGCCAGAGGCTCCCAGCTAAGCTGTGTCCAGATTCCTGACCCACAGAAATCACGAGTTTCAGGGGGAGAGAGGGCTCAAAACATCCATCTTGCTGTGTGGATTGTAGCAGGAAGGCCGTGGTTCTGGAGCTGGTGGCTGTAGTGGTGGCTTCCCAATTCCACAGCTTCCTGACCAAGGCCAGAGCTGCAGCCATCTTGGCAACCCAGTTCTGCAGTGTGTCTTTGGCAGTTGTTCCAGGATGCTCAGCCACTTTATATGCTTAAACTAGCTAGAATGGATTCTGTTCTCTGTCACTGAGCCCTGACTGATACTCACACCTTCTCCAGTGGACGCAGGATGAGGCCACTGGAAGTCTCAACTCAGCAACCCTCCTGGAAAGCAAGAGCTTCTTTCTCTCAGTGGCCATATATCAGTCCCAGGGGAACACTCTGATTGGCCCTGCTTAGGTCAGTCCTTATCTCTTGGACCAATCACAGTTGCCAGAGAGATGGGATACGATGGTTGATTGGTCAGGCCTGGGTCACTGCCTACTCTTGTGGTCAGGGGGCAGGGCCTGTCCCCAGGAGAAGGGGGATGAGAAAGCATGGAACATACATAAACATTAATTCCCATAATCTGTCTGCCATCACCTCCCACAGGGAAGAACCATTCACTGCTGCCACAGGGGACACTGCTGTAATTAAGCCCAGAGGGCAGAAGATTATTCCAGGAGTCCCAGAGTCCCTGCTTGTGGGTGATCATGCTTGTTCCCCACTTTTACCAGCCTGGGAAGGAGGCAGAACCACCCAACTCTATCCCTGATAATGCTATGTGTGGGGAGGGGGAAACAGAAGGAATGAGGGGCCTGGGGGGCCCAGAGGGGGCCCAGAGACAGGGAGGGAGAGGGGAGTTTGGGTTCAGGCACCCCATCTCTCACCCATTGCTGGACCTGGAGCCAGACAGACCTGGGTTGTGTGTGACCCTGTGTGTGACCCTGGGCCAGGCCTCCCTCTCTGAGTCCCGGTGCTCCCATCTGCAAAGTGAAGATGACGGGGCAGTTTCCTAGGACTGCTGGGTGATAGGACACCGTGTGTAAAAGTGCCTACCTTGGCTCCTCCTGGTGGGGTGGCACCTGATCTGCTGGGGAGGGATGGGGAAGGGCGCACTGACCCAGCAACTTTCTCGTTGCCATGGTGACCAGACTCTAGGTGAGTTGGGCTTATTTTGGAACTTGGTCCGCACAGCAGCGCAGCGGCTTTGTCCCCTGGCCCTCCTGCTGTAGCCTTTGTCCTGTGGGCCTGTCCCCTGGTGCCTGGGCGCAGTGGTCTGAGCTGGACATGGCCCAGGCCAGGAGGGGCAGGCAGAGGGAGAGGGAAAGGGAGCTCCGCAGGCCCCTCCTCGGCCCTCTCTGACCCCCTCGCCCTGCCAGCTCACCAGCTCTCTGGCCTGGACTGCAGGTGGGGGCCTGGGTCCTAGTCCCTCCTGCCTTTGCTGTAGACTCACTGGACAACCCCTCCAGCCCCAGTCTCCTTGCGAATGAAAAGGGAATGGTATTTTTTCCTGGCCTTCCCAAAATGGGAAGAAAATGTCTGACCAGGATGCTGACTGTGCTCCCTGCCCGTCTGAATCCTAATATCAGCTTCAAAGGCCCCCCCATCCAAAGGAGTTCTAGAGGCTTCAGGCTCCTGCTTCCTCTGGCTGAATCCAGGTTCCTGATCTTCCCACCACCTCACTAACTCTCTCCGTTAAGCCCAACACCCAGGTGTGGAGTTCAGCCCCTTCCTTAGTTCCCACAAAAGCTGTTTTTCATGAGGGAGGCAGCAGACTCTTGTGAGAGGGCTGACTCGAGCCCAAACCCAAGGCTTCCCGTTTTCTGCGAGGGGCCCTGTTCTCACTACTCCTTGCCACCCCGCCCTCCACCGAGCACATCTCCCTGGAGAACCTGACCTTATGCCATCTCTGGCTTCCAGTGCTTTCTCCCCCTGAAATCTTGCTGACGATTCCTCAGCTTTCGTGTGCACAGCTGCTCAGCTTGCTGTCTGTCCCCCCTCCTCCAGTCTCCAAACCCACCAGCGCACTAGCACCGGCCTTTCACCATCCCATCCTTGGAAGTCAACCATGATGGTAATAACTTCCCCTTCTTTACAAACAGGCGTCCTTGGGCACTGCAAATGGTTAAGCATTCAGGTGCTAACAGAAAGGTTGGGTTGAAGTCCACCCAGAGGTGCCTCAGAAGAAAGGCCTGGCAATCTACTGCCAAAAAATCAGCCATTGAAAGCTATCTTAATTTTCTAGTGTTGCTATAACAGAAATACCATAAGTGATGGCTTTAACAAACAGGAATTTATTTTCTCACAGTTAGGAGGCTTGAAGTCCAAATTCAGGGTGCTGGCTTTAGGGGAAGGCTTTCTCTCTCTGTTGGCTCTGGAGGAAGGTCCTTGTGTCTTTTGAGCTTCTGTTCCTCAGTGATCTCCACCTGGTTTGGCATCTGTCTTCCCCCATCTCTGCTCACTGGCTTGCTTGTTTAATCTCTTTTAAATCTCAGAAGAGATTGATTTAAGACACTGATACTGTCTCATTAACATAACAAAGAAAAACCCATTCCCAAATGGGATTATAACCACAGGTATAGGGGTTAGGATTTACAACACATATTTTTGGGGGACACAATTCAAATTGTAACAAAAACCCTATGAAGCACAGTCCTACTCTGACACATATGGGGTTGCCATGAATCAAAGTTGATTCGATGGCAACTGGTTTTCTTTTTCTTTACAAACAGAAAAGAGGAGGAGCTGGAGAAATGCCCTTTGGACTGTGGGGTGAGGGGATGGGCTGTCATGAGCAGGAGAAAGGGTTCTCATGGCTGGGCCCTTTCAGAAACCTAAGCTCTGCCCTGCTGGAGAGGGTCTCTGTTGTTTTTTTCAGACGAAGACGCTGAGACTGAGTTCATGTGTCCAGAAGGGAGTGCCCTGAGACTCTGCTTTCAGCCAGGGTTCACCAGGGCCACCTGGGGTTTAGAGAACATGACAAGGGGCAGTCAGCTTGGATCCACCAGAAGATTCCCTGGACACTTGCCACTGCCATCTGACTCCCAGACAGGTGATTGCTGAGCGGACCACAGAGTTTTGAGTGATTATATTACCTGATACCTGTGTCTGAAAATCAGCCCCTGGAGGACACTGGGCTGCCGACCCCACTTCCCCCCCCACGAAGTCTGTATGTTGGGGAGTGGGCCAGGGCCTCAATACTAAGGAATGGGGAGTGTAGTCGACACACAGTGTTTTTCTGCCCAGCTGGGGCTCCTTGGGTCACGTGACCCAGACTGGCCAATCAGAATACCTCATCTCCTGGCATAGGAATGGGTTCCAGTGGGCAAATGACTCAGAAGGGCCAATCGGAGTCTTCTCTGAGATTTGACACATGGACACCAAGAGAAAGAGGTTCTTCCTTTTCTTTTGGATTGTAGAATGGCATAAGCCGAGGTTGAGACTGCCAGCAGCCATTTTCATGCTGTGTGGAGAGAAAGCCTGCCTGAGAATAAAACTGACATACTGAGGAAACAGAGCTGAGAGCTGGTGTGACAGAGCCTTGAGAATGTTTGAGCCCCTGGGTACAGCTGGGCCTGAAGGGAGTCCCACTATTGGACTTTAGTACGTGAGCAAATAGATTCCCTTTCGGCTTAGTGTGGATTGGGTTTTTGACTTTGTAACTGAAAGGATCCTAAAAGAAGGAGAGAGAAAGAGGGTTACAGGAAGGACCATACCTAGCCTTGGGTCAGAGAGTGTCACAACTGGGCCCTTGCGGACCTTGAAGTGTCTCATCCCCAAATCTGGCCTATTGTGAGAATTACCTGGGCAGCTTGTTAAAAATAGATGCTGGTTCAGTAGGCCTGGGACCTGGGCATCTACATTTTCACAAGCTTCCCAAGAGATTCTGATACCAGCCAGGCTGGGAACTATTGATCTAGTACTATGTTATAGATAGGGAAACTGACGCCCAGATGGGGAGTAACCTGTCCAAGGACACACAGCAAGTTAGTGGTAATTCCCCACCTGTCCTCTTTCTACCCTCCTATCTCATCTCAGGTGGCAGGAACGAAGGCAAGGAAAGGAAAAGTTAGGATCCTCCAGGCAGAGGGACCCAGGCCCAGGCCACTGTCATCTAGGCAACCCCATCTCTGCCTCTCACACAGAAGCTGGGAGGGGATGTAGAAATAACCCTTCTTTCAGCCCAGGAACCATTGCTTGCCATCCATCCGTCTGTCCATCCATCCATCCATCCATCCATCCATCCATGCATCCACCTATCCATCCATCCCTCCATCTATCTAACAAATATTAAACACTCTGTGTACCTGGGACAAATCAGTGAATAATATTTAGATTATTTTCTTCTTCCCTCCCTCCCTCCCTTTTTCCTTCCCTCCGTTTGTCTCTCCCTGTCTGTCTGTCTCCCTCCCTCCCTCCTCCCTTCTCTTCCTTCTTTCCCTCCCTGTGCCTTCTCTCCTACTCTCGTCTTTAGGAGAACATTCAACTTGGACTTGAAAGTCTTATGTTCAAATTCTGCCTCTGCCACTTACTTGTTATGTGAACTTGGCCCCTGTCTTAGTTATCTAGCGCTGCTATAACAGAAATAGCACAAGTGGATGACTTTAACAAACAGAAATTTATTTTCTCTTAGTTTAAGAGGCTAGAAGTCTGAATTCAGAGCGCCAGCTCTAGGGGCAGGGTTTCTCTGTCTGTTGGCTCTGGAGGGAGGTCCTTGTCTCTTCAACTTCTGCTTCCTGATTCCTTGGAGATCTCCATGTATCTTGGCAACTACCCCATCTCTCTCCTCTGCTCACTTGTTTAATCTTTTATATCTCAAAAGAGATTGACTCCGGATACACCCTATACTAATCTTGCATCATTAACATAACAAAAACAACCCATTCCCAAATGGGGTTATAACCACAGGCATAGAGGTTAGGATTTACAACATGTATTTTTGAGGGGCATAATTCAATCCATAACATTCCACCCTTTGGCCCTCCAAAATTTATGTCCTTGCCATATGTAAAATACATTCACCCCATCACAAGGTAGTTAATTTTTCTAAACATCTCTGAACCTCCTTTTCCTCATGTGAAAAATGCAGAGAATAATATTTTATATGGTTGTGTAACAATACAACACAATAATGTGAGTGCCTGGCACAGTGCCAGGAGCAGAGTGGACACAGTCTGGAGACTCTAGGGGAGTATCTGTTTCCTTGCCTTTTCTAGCTTCTAGAGGCTGCCTAATGGCCCCATCCTCCATCTTCAAAGCCAGTAGTGTAGTATCTTCTAATCTCTCTCTAATCTTTATTTTCATCATCATATTTCCTTTCTCTTTATCTGACTCTCCTTCTCCTTCTTACAGGGAACTTTGCAATTACACTGAGCCTGCCGGGATAATCCAGGAGAGTCTCTCTAGTTCAAGGTCCTTAATTTAATTACACCTGCAAAGTTCCTTTTGCCATGTAAGGTAATGTGGTCACAGGTATGGGGGGTTAGGATGTGGACATCTTTGGCGGACCATTATTCTGCCCACTACAGATGGCATCAGTGGGCTCCCCTGCCCTTTGGCGTCCTGTTGGGTTGGACCAATGTGCCACATGGGCAGAAGATCAGAGGGTGGGAGGAGGGTGAGGTCAGGGTACTTGTTCTGGGCTCCCTGCTGTGGGGTCACCATAGGTTGGCTGTGCTCCTCCACTGAGGCTGCCCTCTCCATAACCAGTAACCAGTTACTGTCGAGTCGATTCCGACTGATGGCAACCCCATGTGTGTCAGAGCAGAACTGTGCTCCATAGGGTTTGCAATGGCTGATTTTTTGGAAGTAGATTGCCAGGACTTTCTTCTGAGGCACCTCTGGGTATACTTGAACTTCCAACCAGTTAGCAGCTGAGCGTGTTAACCATTTACACCACCCAGGAACTCCTCCCTCTCCATAGGGCTCCACTTTCCCAGCTCTGGAAACTGCCTCCTCCTCTGCCTGTCCAGGCTGGCCACGGAAACGACTTTTGCTCCTGCCAGCCCTTGTCCTAACCTTCAGAGGAGTCCCTGGATGGTGCAAATGGTTAATGTGCTCTGCTGCTTACTGAAAGTTTGACAGTTCAAGTTCACCCAGAGATGCTTCAGAAGAAAGGACTGGTGATCTACTTCTAAAACTGCAGCCATTGAAAACCCCATGGAGCATAGTTCTACTATGACACACATGAGGTCGCCATAAGTTGGGGTTGACTTGACAACAACTGGTTATACAGGACACAGCCTGGTGCCGAGCTAATAGTAAGTGTGCAGTTTGCATTAGCTGCTAGCATCAATGCTGTGGGCATTGTTAGGGGCTCAGAGAATGTTGGCTGAATTTTTAGAACCGGGAGG
Organism: Trichechus manatus latirostris; assembly: GCF_000243295.1. Lineage (NCBI taxonomy): Eukaryota > Metazoa > Chordata > Mammalia > Sirenia > Trichechidae > Trichechus > Trichechus manatus. Next base: position 13,442,260 of record NW_004443963.1, read on the forward strand.
CAGATGAGGGAGAGGAGAAAGACTAGGGAGGGGCTTGTAGGCGGGAGAGGTGGAGACAGAGGGGGTTGAGGCTGGGGAGCCAAGGCGGACAGGTGGTTGTGAAGTGGGAGGCAGAGAGGGAGCCAAGGGCATCTGCCAGGGTCAACGGCTCGAGTGAGAACTGCTGTCACGAGGTGCCACCTGCCAGCTAGCTGCTCTCAAAATAGCTGTCCCTGTGGGGCTGTGACTGCTGGAGGGGCAGGGGCTGGGAGCAACGTCTGGACCAATCCTAGGAACTTGGGCTCTTGTGGTGCAGTTCCTGGCATGGAGTCTCCCTGGCTTGTGACTGAAGTGGATGCGGTGGGGGCCAGGGAGTCCCTCCTTCAGGGTCTGTGTGTCAGGGGTGGGGGAAGTGCCTGCCTGCCCTGGGCAATAATAATAATGGCAATAATGATAGTGATGATGATGATCAGCATCATAAAAAATCCATCTCCCCTTCTTCCTTTCAATAGCATGCTGACTCTATTTGGGGCAGCCAGTTAACACACTCACCTCCCAGACTCCTTTGCAGCTAGGCTGGCCATGTGACCCACTTCTGGCCAATGAGATGTAAGTGGATGTCTGCTAGGTGGGCCCCTGGGGAAAGCTGTTGTTTTCCTGTGTAGTGCCTTGGCTTTGTGTGTCTCTGTGCTGGCTGCCTTCCCTTCTGCTGCAGATGGGCCTTCTCCAGCTTCCAGCAGATGGGTGGAGGAAGACAAGGCAGGAGAAAGCCCAGCTGTTTAAACAGGGCTGTTGTGGAAGGAACTGACTCTGAGCTCACATAGGTCTGGGTTTGCTTCCCAGCTCTGCCATTTCCTAGCTGTGTGACCTTCCTGAGCCTCAGTTGTCCCACCTGCTAAATGGGATTAAGAGTGATCTCACAGGTGGCCACAATTGAAAACAGTTGCTCCTGACATTGACCCTGTTATGTTAGACAATTCTAATGGGCTTCTGGGCTATGAAGGGAAAATGTAATACTGTGTTAGATGCAACTATGTTTTGAAAATGTGCTCTTCAAGGCCAGTGACAGTGGTTCTGGCTTATCTCCATCTCCCCATTGCCTAGCCCAATGCCTGGCACATAGTAGGTGCTCACTTAAATATTTGCTGAATGAATGAATTAATCTGTATCTATTTGTTATGGATTGAATTGTGTCCCCTAAAACTATGTGTTGAATTCCTGTCCTTGTACCTGTGGATATGATTTCATTTAGAAATAGGGTTTTTCTTTTGCTATTTTAATGAGGTCATACCCAGTGTGTGGTGGGTCCTAAACCTAATAACTTCTGAGCTAGGAAAAGACTAGAATAGACACCGAGATATATGGGGAAGAAAAATGCCACATGAAGATCGTCTATAATCAAGGAATGCCAAAGAACCAAGGAATTCCCAGGGCTACCTAAGGAAGGAATCAACACTGCCAGGATCCTAATTTGGACTTTTAGCCTCCAGAACTGTGAGAAAATAAAATTCTGTTCTTTAAGGCCACTCACCCGTGGTATTTGGGTTACAGCAGCGCTAGGTAACTAAGGGAGTCCCTGAGTGGCACAAATGGTTACATGCTTTACTACAAACCTAAAGGTTGGCAGTTTGAACCCACCCAGAAGCACCTTATAAGAAAGGTCTAGCAATCTGCTCCCGAAAGGTCACAGCCTTGGAAACCCTATGGCATGCGGTTCTACTCTGCACATGTGGGTCGCCATGAGTCGGAATCAACTCAATGGCCACTGGTTTGGTTTGGTTTTGGTAAGTAACTAAGATACCATCCAACAAACACATACACAGTGCCTTCTCTGTGCCAGGCTCTGTACTAGGCACCAGAATAAGTAACAACAATAAAAAACTAAAGAGCAGCTGATACCAAAAAGAACCAAAAAACAAAAACCAAGAACTGTTGCTGTTGAGTCTGATTCATAATGATGCTATAGGACAGAGTAGAACTGCCCCATAGGGTTTCCAAGGGGCAGCTGGTGGATTGGAACTGCTGACCTTTTGATTAGCAGCTGAGCTCTTAACAACTGGGCCACCAGCGCTCCAGGGAGTAGCTGATGGATAAGGCTTAATGCGTTTTCCTTAGTTGGGCACATTTAATTAGGCAAGGAGCCAAGTCTGGAGCAAAAGGAACAACACACCAATGAGAGAATGCCAGACTGTTGTGGGAGAGGAACCCCTGCAGTTACTCCTTCCATAGGGGGTGCATTGTAACAAGGGCTTGGCTGGAACATTCTAGCACCTGATTCCCCACCAAGAAAGCTAAGTGTCCAGGCATAGGGTGAAGAAGAGTCCCCTCCCCTGACCCTAGTGCCACCTCTCACACCACCAACACCTACCGCCATGGCTGTCATGTTCATTGCTGTGTTACCAGCTCCCAGAGCAGCCAGACACGTTGTAAGTGAAAAGCCGATGCTTGTGAATGAATGAATGGATGAATGGACAGATGAATGGATGAGTGAGAAGGCAGCTCAAAGTCTAGTAGGTAAGGCCGACACAGAAACCACCAAGCACAATGCCACCACTGAGTGCTGTAATGTGTGCTGAGGCATGTCTGGGGTGCCATGGGTGCCTTGAGGAGGGAGTGGCTTCTGGTGTGAGAGGGCAGGAAGAAGCAAGAGACCAGAAGCTTCCCTGGACTCTGCCCATAGAATTTTCCTGGACTGGCTTCCCCTCAGCTCTGGGCCTGAGCAGCCCTCCTGACCATGCTGTCCTACTCTCTCACCTTCTTATAGCCTCCCTCGCCTCAGTTTTCTGACATCTTCATAACCCCAATTCTTTCTGAGTCTTTTCTTTTTTGTTGTTTATTGTTACAGTTTAAGTGGAAGTTTACATTTCAAGTTAGTCTCTTATACAAAAATTTATACATACATTGTTATGTGACCCTAACTGCTTTCCCTATACTGTGACAGCACACTCCTCCTTTCCACCCCTGATTCCCCAAGTCCATTCAACCAGCTCCTAACCTTCTCTGCCTTCCCATCTCACCTCTGGACAGAAGCTTCCTGTTTAGTCTCTTGTATCTACTTGAGCTAAGAGGCACACTCCTCACGAGTATCACTTTATGTCTCACAGTCCAGTTCAATCCCTGTCTATAGCGATGGCCTCAGAAATTGTTTTAGTTCTGGGCTGTTAGAGAATCCAGGGGCCATGCCTTCTGGGGTCCTACAGTCTCAGTCAGACCATTAAGTCTGGTCTTCTTACTAGAATTTGAGTTCTGCACCCCACCTTTATCCTGCTCCATCCGGGACTCTCTGTTGTGTTCCCTATCAGGGTGGTCATTGGTGGTAGCTGGGCACCATCTAGCTCTTTTGGTCTCAGGCTGATGAAGCCTCTGGTTTATGCGGCCCTTTCTGTCTCTTGGGCTACTACTTTCCTTGTGTCTTTGGTGTTCTTCATTCTCCTTTACTCCAGGTGGTTGGGACCAATTGATGTATCTTAGATGGCCACTTGCAAGATTTTAAGACCCCAGACACCACTCAGCAAAGTAGGATGCAGAACATTTTCTTAATAAACTTTCTTATGCCAATTGACCTAAATGTCCCCTGAAAGCATGGTCCTCAGACCCCTGCTACTCTGTCCCTCAAAGTGTTTGATTGTATTCAGGAAACTTCTTAGCTTTGGTTTAGTCCAGTTGTGCTGACTTTCCCTGTAGTGTGTGCTGTCCTTCCCTTCACCTAAGGTAATTCTTTTCTGCTATCTAGTTAGGAAATAACCCTCACCCTCCCTCCCCACCCTCGTAACCATCAAAGAATGTTTTCTTCTGTGTTTAAACCTTTTCTTGAGTTCTTGTAATACTGGTCTTATACAATATTTGTCCTTCTGTGACTGACTAAATTCACTCAGCATAATGCCTTCCAGATTCCTCCATGTTATATGATGTTCTACGGCTTCATTGTTGTTCTCTATCGTTGCATAGTATTCCATTGTGTGGATATACCATAATTTGTTTATCCATTCATCTGTTGATGGGCACCTAGGTTTTTTCCATCTTTTTGCTGTCGTGAACAGGAAGCACACTCTTCACGAGTATCATTTCATGTCCCACAGTCCAGTCCAATCTTTGTCTGAAGAGTTGGCCTCAGAAATTGTTTTAGCTCAGGGCTGATAGAGAATCCGGAGGCCATGCTTTCTGGGGTCTGAGTCTTTTCTGAATGCAGGGCTGGCTTTAAAGATTCTGGTTCCCTCCATGGAGACAAATCCTCAGGGCACCAACCTTCTACCCAGTCCCCAGACTCTTCTGGTGGGTCTCGAGGCCTCCTGCATGGACCAAGCCTCCAAGGGTCTCAACATCACCTTCACCCTTAAGACATCAGTCTGTCCTGTACCTCGCCTTGGAAATTTTCTATAATTCTCTAGCGGGAGGAGTTCCTGGGTGGTGTAAATGTTAAAGTGCTTAAGTACTAAATGAAAAGTTGGAGGTTTGAGTCCTTTCCTTGGCGAAAAGGCCTGTCTAGCTACTTCTGAAAAATCAGCCATTGAAAACCCTATGGAGCGAGGTGGGGAGGGAAAAGTATGCTTTAGATTGTAGAGACTTTTTTTTTTTTTTTTTTGGTGACGGGAAAAGTGGCAATGAGTGTGGATGTAGAGAGGACAGCACAACTACAGTAAAAACAAGTGTTTGAGCACACATGGATGGATATAAGCATATTGGTTTATGGGTAGGTATGGGTGTGTACCTAGGTGAGAACAGATAGACGTATCTATTAAAAAAAAAAACAACCCATTGCCATTGCGTTGATTCCGACTCAGAATAGAACTGCCCCATCGGGTTTCCAAGGACTGCCTGCTGGATTCAAACTGCCAGTCTTTTGGTTAGCAGCCATAGCTCTTACCACTACGCCACCAGGGTTTCCAGAAGTATCTATAAGTGTGTGTAAATACAGATATGTGGATGCAGGCACATATATTCATTCATTGAAGACACAAATACAGATACTCCACAGACAAAACCAAACACCTTCCAAAATTGGTTTTTTGAGTTTGAAAGCTTAGGACCATAGTTTCATGGGACAACTCAGTCAATTGGCATAACGGAGTTCGCAAAAATCATGATCTGCATCCTAGTGAAGTGAGTAGTGTCTGGGGTCTTAAAAGCTTTTGAGCAACCATCTAAGACACAACTACAGGTCTCTACTTGCCATTAGCAAAACAGTTAAGAAGGTAACCAAAAGCTCAGAGAAGAAACAAGTCTACACAATCCACGAACTTTCACCTACCCTGAGATCAGAACTAGATGGTGCCTGGCTACCACCACTGACTGTTCTGAACAGGGTCACGATAGAGGGTCCCAGATAGCATGGGAGAAAAATGTGAAACAAAACTCAAATTCTTATTAAAAAAAAAAAAAAGCCTGGCAAACTGTAACCATAGAGAAGAGAGGACTCCCTGAGATGATTGCTCTGAGACATTCTTTAAACCCAGAACCAAGTCTATCCCCTGATCACCGTTTAGCAAAATAGCAGAGTGGCACACAAAATAAAGGATATTACCCGTAAGATTGGTACCCTACTTAAAAACCATCTGTATGAGACCAAAAGGTCAACATTTCCTCAAAAGCAAAGATGAGAATATAAGGGGTCAGGGAAATTAGAGTACTGAAAACGGAACCAACAGACACAATTAAAGGAATGTTGGCACATTGTGATAAGTGTAACTAATGTCACTGAACAGTTTGCGTGGAAATTGTCAAATGGGAACCTAACTTACTGTGTCAACTTTCATCAAAAACTCAATAAAATTAAAAACAAAAACCTAAAAACCCTATGGAGCACAGTTCTACACTGAGGCACATGGAGTTGCCACGCATCTGAGTTGACTCAATGGCACCTGGTTTTTCACTAGGGAGAGCAGACAAAGCTGAGGAATGGAAGTTAGAAGACCAGGGTCTGAACCCCAGCTCTGGTCCTTCCAGGTTGTGAGTGTTGACTTCAGTTAGCCTCAGTCTTCTCATGGGGCTTATGAGGTTAGATGAGAACAATGGCGGCCCTCTCTCAGGGTTGCAGTGAGGGTTATACAGGGACATGTGTGGGAAAGTGCTTCATAAACTGCAAAACGCAGAACGGATGGGAGTGTTACTCCATGCACTTCCTCCCCAGCCAGTTAGGGGGTTCCCCATCCAGATGAGAGTTTGCCACCTGCGCAAGGACCCCACTCCTCATGCATTTGCTCTACCAGCCTCTCAAGGAGTCCAAGAGTCCATCACTAAGGAGTTCTCTACCCAGAACCAAGCTTGTCTGTAACCCTGGAAGAAGGTGTGGGCAGTTAAACGAATAACATCTTTTATAAGGATCAGCACAAAGCTGGTTCCTATGAGGCAGAAGTTAAAGATGTCCCAAATGTCCAACTTTTCCAGACTGTTGTATCACTCCATCATCTCTAACATCAACTACTCCTCCTCCCCTCAGTACTCTCCTTCCTGTCCTTGGGTTCCCTAATTCGCTGCAATGTCTCAGAGAACTCACGAACCGTATCAAGGAAATGGCTCACACAGTTGTGGAGGCTGGTAAGTCCCAAATCTGTGGGTCAGGCATAGGCTTCTCCCTACCCAAGCAGCTGCAGGGGCTGGCAAACCCAAACTGGCAGGTCAGACCACGGGCTGCTGACTCACAAGGCTGCAGAAGTGGCGAATCAGGTCAGATGATAGCCTCCAGCCCACGGGGCTGCGGAAGCTGGCAAATCCCAGAATCAGCAGATCAGATGGCAGGCTGATAGCTCAAGTTCCAAGAACCCAAGGTCAGACAATCACGAACCAGATGCAGGATCCAGGTGCAGAGAGAGACAGCCCCACCAGAGCACCCCCATATATACCTTGGATGGAGGCCACACCCCAGGGAAGGGCATAACTTGAGTAAGGGTGAGACTTGAGTCAGGCCCTCCAGCAAGGCTGTGACTCAAGATACACCCTATACTAATCCTGCTTCATTAACATATAGAGGTTAGGATTTACAACATATAAAATGGAGGATAATTAGGACAATTACATCAAATCACAAAATAGAGGTCAACCATACAATACTAGGAAACATGGCCTAGCCAAGTTGATCTATAACCCCTAACCATCACAGGTTCCATACACCATATTTGCATCGTCCCACTCAATCATTGTGTGTGAGTCACAGAGACCATGGCTAGAGGGCCAGATTAAGTAATTCACTGCACCCCGGAAGTTTCCATATGAAGTCACTAACTCTTTAGGATCCAACAGTCCACCCAGTCTTTAGGGATAGTGTGAGGAAGAGTGAGGAGTTGAGGGGCAGGACATGCGATTGAAGGGTCAGCAGCTAGGGGGCTGCCCCAGCTGAGGTGTAGAAAGGAGGGAAGAGGGGCTCATAAATAGAAACAGCCCCTCTGCATCCCAGTGGGGTCCTGGATACGGAAACCAGAAACCTGGTTTGAGTTCCTTGGTCGTCGTGAGGCACTTCACGTTGCTGGATGATGGTCTTCTCCTCTGGAAGGTGGGGTTGGGGGAAAAAGCCAAAACCCCCGCCTCCCAGGGACATCCTCTTCCTTCCACACCTTCCTGCACCTGCAGCCATCACACTTTCAAGGGACTTCCAGTCTGTTCTGTGCTGCCCGGAGACCTGGCATTTAACATTCCAGAGAAGGAGCAGGAAACATGGCTGCCTGTGCCTGCTGCCTGCCTTTGGGGCCATTGGAGCTCTGTGGCCTCCGCTCAAGCCCCTGTCCCCATCCACATCCCCACAGCAGCCAGGTCCAGGTCCCAGCAAAGCCAGAGAGAGGGAGGCCAGACTGAGGGCTAGAACAGAAATAACTGGAACATGTTGGCTCCCCTCACTTCTGTCTTCCCAGTGGTGACTTCTGGGCTGAAAAGGGCAGATTTTGGGCTGAGCAGGGGTAGGAAAGCATGCAGGCTTTGGGGTCTCCCTGCCCTGCAAGAGCTGTGTGACCTCGGGTGAGCTGCCTAACCTCTTAGAGTTGTTTTTCTCAACAGCAGATAGGATAATAGAATCCGCCTCCAGGCCTGTTGTGAGAACTAAATGAAGGATTCTGGAAGGAACATGGCCCACGGTTGAATTTGGATCAGTTGCTTACTTTCTGGGTGACCTTATTCCACCTTTCTGAGTCTTGGTTTCTTAATATGAAAAATAGGAGAATGAAAACTGCCTCGGCCCTTGCAAATGTCACATCCCTCTCTCTTTCCCTCCTTCCTGCCACCCCTCTACCCATGCGTCTTGGGCAGGTCTCAGAGGAGGAAGAAGTCTCTCTGCCAAGGGGCTGGGGACTCCCCAGCTTTGCACTCTCTGTGTTGGCCCAGTTCCTAGCTTCCAAATTGCCACCTTCCCACCACCCTGCACCCTCACCCTTGGGATCAGCCCTTTCATCCCACTGGAGAGTCAATTCAGAGCCAGAGTTACTGGCAGCAGACTCACCCCTCAGGTGGAGGGGACCAGTCTCAGTGTACTTCTCTGGGGTATCTCAGGGTACTTTTCCATTCACAGCCTTGTTTGGTATACATTGTATTGTTTGATGTTCTCAACATCTTCAGAACCAGGTTCTATTATTACACTCCATTTATAAATGAAGAGAGAGGTTCGGAGTCTAGACGAAAGCCCAGGTCTGTCTGACTCCAAAGCCCAGGTCTGTCTGGCTCCAAAGCCCAGGTCTGTCTGACTCCAAAGCCCAAGTCTGTTTGCTCCCACTTTTCCCGTCAGAGGACAGTGTGTGTGTGGGGGAGGGGTCTGCTCATCCTTCCAGCAATCCAGCCCCTGGGACATAAAAGAGTAGGAAAACAGAATAGACTTGTGTAAGTGAGTGAATGAATGAATGACTTACAAACAAGTGAGGGAGTGAGTGAATGAGTGCATTTGTGGAGGCCCAATTATCCTCTCTTCCCTTGAAATTTCCCTCCATCCCCAAATGTACCCACCTCACCCCAACTATTGCCCTGGACCTCTTCTCTGCCCACCATGCCGCCATCTTGGGCCAGCAACAGACATCTGCCCCCACCACCTGCAGCCCACCTGCATCCTCAGGATGCTTGAAAGGGGTTGCCTTGGCAACTGTGAGTTTCCAATTGAAGCAAAAAGTTCCCACCACAGGTTTTTGATGGTTGCCACAGCAACTGGAATATTTAAGTCAAACTTCACGGGCCTCGGGGTATTGAGATTATCCTTCTGAGTTAAATGAACTGGGCCCCTTTGCCAGGCACTTCTGCCAGTGCCAAGTGGCGTGGATGGGGAGGAAGGCAGTGCCCTGCTGACTCTAACAGCTGACGGCTTCAGACCCCTATTCATTTGCTCTGCCCCATCTTTCTCATGACAAGCCCCATGCGGACTTTGCCCAGGGTGGCTCCACGCCCACAGAGCTGAGCTGCTCCAGGGTGATCTTTTGTTTCCTCGTGTGTCTCCATGCTTGGATTGCTGGAACAGGGAGTTCGGTTTTGCTTTTTTTTTTTTTTTAACCACCTCCCTTTGCCTCCCAGCCCCCATCCCCAAATCCCTGGGTGGCTCAAATGGTTAACACTAGCCTGCTAACCAAAAGGTTGGAAGTTTGAATCCACCCAGAGGTGCCTCGAAAGAAAGGCCTGGTGATCTGCTTCTGAAAAATCACCCATTGAAGACCCTACGGGGCACAGCTCTACTCTGATGTACATGGTGTTGCCATGAGTTGGAATTGACTCAATGGTAACTGGTTTGGTGTTTTTTGGTTTTGCATCCCCCGCCTTTGTCACCAGTGGGCCTGGCTTCTTCAGCGGTGGATACTGAGTGGGTTGAAAGAGTGAGCCCCTTCTCTCTAGGGAAAAGGAGGGGAGGGAGAGAAGGAGGCAGGAGCCAAGGCCTGCAGCAGGTGGTAAGGAGAGAGGCCGCCACCTGATCTGTGCATAGACAAGGCCACTTAAAGGGAATCGAGGCCCTTTAGCTTCTGCGGGGGATTGTCTGAGACCCCACGGGACAGGATCCCCTTTCAGTGCATCTGATGCTGCAGGGCGAACGGATCCCACGGGGTCTGCCCTGCTCACCCTGAGCAGTCTCATCCCCCAGCTTGTACCCTTTTCTTTCCCTCTTCTCCTCTGTTGTTGTTAGATGCTGTCAAGTCGGCTCTGACTCATGGCAACCTTATGTATAACAGAACAAAATGTTGCCTGGTCGTGCATCTTCATGATTGTTGGTATGTTTGAATCCATTCTTAGGGCTATTGTGTCAATCCATCTCATGGAGGGTTCCCTCGTTTTCACTGACCTTGACTTCACCAAACATGACGTCCTTCTCTAGCAATTGGTCTCTCCTGATGACACATCTAAAGCATGTGAGCCGAAGTCTCACTGTCTTTGCCTCTAAGGATCACTCTGGTTGCATTTCTTTTAAGACTCATTTGTTCTTGTCCTCTGACCCTTATGAAAACCAGGCACCTGAGGGAAAGAGCAGGGCTTGGACTCAATCAGTGCTGAGCTCCAGCACTTGCCTTTATTCACCATGGGCCTTGGGCTTCACATTTTAGCCCTCCCCTGCCCTACTGCTGTCCCATAACTACAGACGCCCCCAAGACCCTGTCCTTCTCTCTGATCCTTCAAAGGCCCTCAGATGAGTCCCACCTCCAGACCTTTGTGCTTGTCCTCTGCCTGGACCACCCTCCCTCCAGATCTTCCTGTCATTCCAGGCTTTGTTCAGGCCTCTCCCAAACCACACCCTCATACACTGTGGTCTCCATCAGCCACCCATTTACATTTTCTTCTCTGCTGGTATCACACTTTGAAATTGTATTATATTTTCTTATCTGCCTCCACAGTGGGGTGCAAGGTCCCCATGATGGGGACTTTGTCTCCCATTGACCACTGTATGCCCAGAGTATAGAACAGTGTCACCTGGTAAATATTAGTCGAATGAATGGATGAGTGACTGGGCCTCAGTTTCCTCTGTGGTAAAGTGAGAATCTACCACCTGTCTGTCTGTGTGTCGTACTGAGGTGGCTTGTATGTTGCTGTAATGCTGGAAGCTATGCTACTGGTACAGTATTTCAAATATCAGCAGGGTCACCCATGGTGGAGAGGTTTCAGCAGAGCTTCCAGACTAAGACAGACTAGGAAGAAAGGATTGACAATTTACTTTTCAAAATTAGCCAATGAAAACCTTATGGATCACAACAGAATATTGTCTGATATAGTGCTAAACGATGAGTCCCTAAGTTGAAAAGCATTCCAAATACACAGTGGCTGCAACAATGAACTTGAGCATATTAATGATCATGAAGATGGCACAGGACCAGGCAATGCTTCATTCTGTTACACATAAGGTTGCCATGAGTTGGAGCCACCTCAAGGGCAACTAACAACAACAACAAAGTGAGACTAATAATCATACTTGCCTCCCAGGGTTAAATGGAATACCACAAGGAAATGTCTGGCGTGAGGCGGGGCTTCCATAAGGACCGTTTCCTCTTGACTTTCTGAATTATGTATAAAGTGAATAAGAAGCATGCAGGAGTAGAATCCTTGCTCTTAATCTGCCTTCTCTATGATTCTCGCCACCACTTGTCTGCCAGTTTGTCGTATTGTGGTGGCTTGCGTGTTGCTGTGATGCTGGGAGCTGTGCCACCAATATTTCAAATAAAGCAGGGTTACCCATGATAGACAGGTTTCAGCAGAGCTTCCAGACTAAGACAGACTGCGAAGAAGGACCTGGTGATCTACTTCTGAAAAAAATTGGCCAGTGAAAACCTTATGAATAGCAGTGCAGCATTGTCTGATATAGTGCTAGAAGATGAGCCCCTCAGGTTGGAAATCACTCAGAATATGACTGGGTGGGGAAGAGCTACCTCCTCAAAGTAGAGTGGACCTTAATGATGTGGATGGAATCAAGCTTGGGGATCTTCACTTGCTGATGTGGCACGACTCGAAATGAGAAGAAACAGTTGCAAACATCCATTAATAATTGCAATGTGGAATGTACGAAGTATGAATCAAGGAAGACTGGAAGTCATCAAAAATGAAATGGAATGCTTGAAGATCGGTATTATAGGCATTAGTGAGCTGAAGCAGAGCCCTGGTGGCGCAATGGTTAAGTGCTACGGCTGCTAACCAAAAAGGTCAGTAGTTCCAATTCACCAGCCGCTCCTTGGAAACCCTACAGGGCAGTTCTACTCCATCCTGTAGGGTCACTACGAAACAGAGTCAACTTGATGCAATGGCTTTTAGTTTACTGAGCTGAAATAGACTGGTACTGGCCATTTTGAATCAGACAATCATATGGTCTACTAGGCTGGGAATGAAAAATTGAAGAGGAATGGCATCGTATTCATCGTCAAAAAGAACATTTCAAGATCTACCCTGAAATACAACACTATAAGTGATAGGATAATGTCTATATGCCTACAAGGAAGACCAGTTAATATGACTATTATTCAAATTTATGCACCAACCACTAATGCCGAAGATGAAGAAATTGAAGATTTTTACCAATGTCTGCAGTCTGAAACTGAGCAAATGTGGAATCACGATGCATTGGTGATTGTAATGTGAAAGTTGGAAACAAAGAAGACCGATTGGTAGTTGGAAAATATGGCCCTGGTGATAGAAACAATGCCGGAGATCACATGACAGAATTTTGCAAGACCAGCGACTTCTTCACTGCAAATACCTTTTTTTCAACAAAATAAACAGTGACTATACACAACCTTGCAGGATGAAATACATAGGAATCAAATCAACTACATCTGTGGAAAGAGATGATGGAAAAGCTCAATATCATCAGTCAGAACAAGGCCAGGGGATGACTGTGGAACAGACTGTCAATTGCTCAAATGCAAGTTCAAGTTGAAGCTGAAGAAAATTAAAACAAGTTCATGACAGCCAAAGTACAACCTTGAGTATATCCCACCTGAATGTGTAGACCATCTCAAGAATAGATTTGACACATTGAACACTAATAACTGAAGACCAAATGAATTGTGGGATAACATCAAAGACATCATACATGAAGAAAGCAAGATGTAATTAAAAAGACAGGAAAGAAATAAAAGACCAAAATGTATGTCAGAAGAGACTCTGAAACTTGCTCTTCAACGTAAGGTAGCTAAAGCAAATAGAAGAAATGACGAAGTAAAAGAGCTGAACAGAAGAATTCAAAGGGTGGCTCAAGAAGACAAGGTAAAGTATTATAATGACATGTGCAAAGACCTGGAGTTAGAAAACCAAAAGGGAAGAACATGCTTAGTATTTCTCAAACTGAAAGAACTGAAGAAAAAATTCAAGACTCGAGTTGCAATATTGAAGGATTCTATGAGCAAAATATCGAACAACATAGGAGGCATCAAAAGAAGATGGAAGGAATGCACAGAGTCACTGTACCAAAAAGAATTAATCGACATTCAATCATTTCAGGAGGTAGTATATGATCAAGAACCAATGGTATTGAAGGAAGAAGTCCAAGCTGCACTGAAGTCATTGGTGAAAAACAAGGCTCCAGAAATTGATGGAATTCCAGCTGAGATGCTTCAACAAACAGATGCAACCTTGGAAGCACTCACTCGTTTATGCCAAGAAATTTGGAAGACAGCTACCTGGCCTACCGACTGGAAGAGATCCATATTTGTGCCCATTCCGAAGAAAGGTGATCCAAAGAATTGGGGAAAATATCATACACAAGTAGAATTTTGCTGAAGGTAATTCAAAAGCGGTAGCAGCAGCATATTGATGGGGAACTGTCAGAAATTCAAGCTGGATTGAGAAGAGGACGTGGAACGAGGAATATCTTGGCTGATGTCAGATGGATCTTGGCTGAAATGACAGAATACCAGAAAGATGTTTACCTGTGTTTTATTGACTATGAAAAGGCATTTGACTATGTGCATCATAACAAATTATGGATAAAGTTGCAAAGAATGTATCCTTTCACCATACTTATTCAATCTGTATGCTGAGCAAATAATCCGAGAAGCTGGACTATATGAAGAAGAATGCGACATCAGGATTGGAGGAAGACTCATTAACAACCTGCATTATGCAGATGACACAACCTTGCTTGCTGAAAGTGAAGAGGACTTGAAGCACTTACTGACCAAGTTCAAAGACTACAGCCTTCAGTATGGCTTACATCTCAACATCAAGGAAACAAAAATCCTCACAACTGGGCCAATAAGCAACATTATGATAAGCGGAGAAAGTATTGAAGTTGTCAAGGATTTTATTTTACTGGGAGCCACAATCAATGCCCATGGGAGTAGCGGTCAAGAAATCAAGTGACGCATTGCTTTGGGCAAATCTGCTACAAAAGACCTCTTTAAAGTGTTAAAAAGCAAAGATGTCACCTTGAAGACTAAGGTGAGCCTGACCCAAGCCAAGGTGTTTTCAACGCGTCATATGCATGCGAAAGCTGGACAATGAATAAGGAAGACAGAAGAAGAACTGATGCCTTTGAATTATAGTGTTGGTGAAGAATATTGACTATACCATGGACTGCCAGAAGAATGAACCAATTTGTCTTGGAAGAAGTACAGCCAGAATGCTCCTTAGAATTGAGGATGGTGAGACTTCATCTCATGTACTTTGGACATGTTATCAGGCAGAGGTGTAGGAGGGTAAGGAGCACTCAGTGGTAATCTCTAAGTTTATGCCCCCACCCCAGTCCCCCACTGGCCTCATCGAATCGGGGGGGAGGAGGGTGGGGACAGTGAGGGGGTGACTAGCCGGCCAGCCTCATCTGGCAGCCCCTTGGACTTGCACCCAGGGGTAAATGTTCCCCTCTAACCCCTCCTTGCAATGCCTCTGATATCTGGAGGGACTAGTCCCTGGAGAACGACATCATGCTTGGTAAAACAGAGGGTCAGTGAAAAAAAGGAAGACCCTCAGCAAGATGGACTGCGGACAGAGGCTGCAACAATGGGCTCAAACATAACAAAAATTGTGAGGATGATTCAGGACCGGGCAGTGTTTTTTTCTGTTGTTCATAGGGTCGCTATGAGTCTGAAGTGACTAGATGGCACCTAACAATAAAAACATGATTTTAGCAGTCTGCTTTTCAGTGCGTGGTTAGCTCTGTGTGTGTATGTGTTTGTGTTAAAGAGTAACCTGTACTCACTCTCTGGCCTGTGATACCAGCATGGCTAGCTCTTTTGCAAATAAAACGTTTTAAAAATAGTTCCGCCACTTGTGGAATCATTCTCATTTGGCAAATATTTACGTGCCCATTGAGTCTTGCCCTGAGAGAGAGGTGTTCTGACAGCTCTGCTGCTCATGGGGTCCTGTGGTGGATTCCTTCTGTCATTTCCCTGAGCACCTTCACTCACATTGCAGTTGAGGAAACTGAGGCTTGGAGAAGCCAAGAGGCTTGCTCAGGGCAGCAGTGAAGGCTGAGATGGGAACTGGGAGTCAGCTGTCTGGATGACCTTACTGAGTTAAACACAAAATGGAGATGAAGAACTTCCTTCTATCTGGGGAAAGGGCTCTCGTTGGCCCTGGTTCCTTCTCTCCTCCTGCTCCTTCTTTCCCTCAAAACCTCCACCTCTCTGTCCAGTTGTCCCCAGACCCAACACGGGCCCCCGGCCTGGTGCAGCCCAGCTCACCCTGTCTGCAGACACACAACCCCCTTGGTCTGGTCACAGAAAATGGGCCTTGCGATGCCAGGAACTGAGCTCTGTCGCCTCTGTCATGGCTCAGTTCTGTCCTTTCAGATGGGACAGAAAGTGAGACACACACTGAGAGATAGACATAGAGACAACAGAATGCCAGAGAAGAACAAACAACAGAGGGAGAATGAAAGAATCAGAGAGAGAGCGTCCACCTAAGATACAACTATTGGTCTCTACTCGTTCAGAACAAAAGAGAAAGAAGAAAAGCAAAGACTCAAGAGAAGAAAGTAGTCTACAGACTAATAGTCTACACGAACCACAGCCTCATCTTCCCTGAGACCAGAAGAACTAGATGGTGCCCAGTTACCACTACTGACTGTTCTGAGCAGGGCCACAATAGATAGATCAGTGGCATCACTAGGGGTGTATGGGTGGTACAGACCACACCAGGTGACACTGTCAGAGGGGGTGACACCAAAATGACTGTCTATAAAAATATCCCTGTAGTTAGTTATAACAACAAAAACATTTTTTTGTAAGCCCAGCTTACATATATCAATATACCTGTTGTCATTGTTTGGTGCCGTCAAGTTAGTTCTGACTCATAGCTACCCTGTGTACAACAGAAAAAAACACTGCCCAGTCCTGCGCCATCCTCACAATTGTTGCTATGTTTGAGCCCATTGTTGCAGCTACTGTGTCAATCCATCTCGTTGAAGTTCTTCTTCTTTTTTGCTGACCCTCAGTCAATATACCTACAAGGCTAAAACTCAATGCCAATTTACTTGTTGAATCTTCTAACATGTTCTGCTCAAAGCTGTCACTATTACCCAGTTACAATGATGCTTCAAATCATGTGGTTTTGTCTGCAGGTGCTACCAACACACACTGTTTTTTTGTTCCTGCTGGTGTTTTTATAGTCTCTGATTTTGTCAAATTTTCTGGTGTGTTAACTACAATATTATGGTAATTATTATTTGTGAACATATATCAATAACTTTTTTTGAGAATGAAGTAGTAATTAAAGGAAAAGGAGTTACGGGAATTAAGATTTACGAGTAACATTAATACAAAAAACATTACTAAGGATACTATATGGCCTGGTATGGGAGGAGGTCTATGGGCTGGGGGTGACACCATGAGTTATTGTACTGGGTGACACTAACCCTAGTGATGCCACAGAGATGGATACTGATAGAATGGATGAGAAATGCAGAACAGAACTCAAATTCTTAAAATGTCCAGACTAACTGGACCAGTTGACACCAGACGACTCCCTGAGACTATAGCCCTGAGATACTCCTTAAACTTTAATCCAAAATTACCCTTTGAGGTCATCTTTTAGCTAAATAACAGGTTGGCTCGTAAAATAAAGACTATTGCCCGTGAGTAATGAGCTTCTTTAAAAAATTATCTCTGTGAGACCAAATGTTCAAAAGTTACTCTAAAGCAAAGATGAAAGATAAGGGGGAAGGGAAACTAGAGTACAGAAAATGGTACAACCAGAATGGAATGAATGAGATTGATGATACACTGTGAAAAATGTAACCAATATCACTGAATAATTTGTGTGGCAATTGTTAAATGGGAACCAAATTTGCTGTGTCAACTTTCACCCTAAACACAATAAAATATTATTATATATTAAAAAAAAAAGAATCAGAGAGAGGGAAAGAGAGAGGAACAGAGAAGGGGTTAGAGAGAGAGACAGACAGAGAGAGAAACAGAGAGAGAGAGAGATGGGGGAGTCCTGGGGGGAGAGGCAGAGCCAGAGGTGGACCCAGCGATGGATGGGGTGCCTGGGGCCTCTGTTATACCCGAGACCGCCACAAGGCGGAGCCGACTCCATGGCAACTAACAACAACAATAAAGTGAGAACACTAATCAAATTTGCCTCCCCGAGTTAAACGAATATCATGTGGAAATGCCTGGCATGAGGCAGGGCTTCCATTAGAACCATTTCCTCTTGAATTTCCACCAAACTGCAGAAGAAAAGGCTAGGCGAGGCCTGCACTGGTCCCGCCATTGCCCTCTTCCTCTCTCTCCTGGATTGCTCCTTTCTCCTCCTCCCAGAAACCTCTTCCCTCTCCTGCCCTGGATGGGAGACCACACAAGGGAATTAAAAGATCGGGGACCTAAAACCAGTCTGGCCTGTGTTCCCAGCTGTGTAATACCACCTCCTTGGGCCTCAGTTTCCTATCCTGTCAAATGGGAGAGTAATGGCTCCCTTCCCCCTAGGACTTCGTGGTATACATGGGGTCGCACACATGTACAAGGGGTCACACACTTGGGGTCATCATGAGTCGGAATTGACTCCACGGCAACTGTTTTTTTTTTTTTTTTTAATTTGAACTCGGGTCTGTTGGTCGCACTCAAACTTGGATGTTCTTTCTTCAAAACCAGGTTGGGGCATCGGGCAGACAGAGACAGAGCTCCGGAGGGACTGGTGAACAATTCATGAGTAGGTGTAGGGTGCAGAAGGAGATACCCATCAGAGGCTCCGTGTTTTTTCATCAGCCTGGGCAGCCTGCCCACCCCTCTTATATTCCAGGGAAGGAAGGGTGGCTACGCTCTCCTGATGGCAGCTCCTTCCAGGGGTACAGATCGGGGAGGGAGAGGACCCAGTGCCAGCAGACCTGGGGGCTGGACAGTCATGTTATCTCTTGAACCAGGATTCTGGTGCTTGGTGAATATCAAGTCCCATTTCTCTGACACTAAACTGTTGATGAATCCAAATCAATTTGTTATTTCTGTTCCCTGCAATTCTACTTCTGTTCTGACACCAGCTGTCCATGTAGCACCTCTTCCTCTGATGCTCACCACCCGGAGGTAGACCAGAGCTCACTCGTTAAAGGGCACAGTCCTCCAGACTGCCTAGTCTGCCCCAAACCTCTGAAGCCTGCCACAAGCTTGGAGTCCCCATGACACCATCACTTCTGACCTGCTGGCTCCCACTACTCCTTCAGGGTTGATAATTTACCAGAACAACTCACAGAACTCAGGAAAGCACTATACTTACGATTATGGTTTTATTACAGCAAAAAGGATACAACGCAGGACTAGCATAGGGCAAGGTCTGGAGGGTTCCCAATGTAGAGCGCCCGTATCCCGAGTACTGTCTTTTACCAACCAGGAAGCCCATGGAGCTTCCATGTCCACAGTCATTATTGAGGCTTCATTATGTAGGCATGATTGAGCAGAATCAACTTCAGCCCCTCTCCCGGAGGTCGGGCTGATTTCACGAAATGGTCTTTCTGGCATGGCTAGTCCCAACTTGAGTCACCTCATTAGCATAAACCCTCAGGTGTGATCTGGAGGCCTCATTAAAGACACTTCAAACTCTGGAGAAATTCCAAGGTTTTACAGATTATCTCTCAGGAACTAAGGAAAAACACCAAATTCCTTTTTTTCTTTTTTAATAATTTATTTTTGTTGTTGTTGAAAATATACACAGCAGAACACACACCAATTCAACAATTTCTATATGTACAATTCAGTGACATTGATTACATTCTTCAAGTTATGTAACCATTTTCACCCTCTATTTCTGAATTGTTCCTTCCCCATTAACATGAACTTAGTGCCCCCTAAGCTTCCTATCTAACCTTTTTAGTTGCTGTTATCAATTTGATCCCATATAGATAGTAAAGACCAAATTCTTTGGGTAAATTTAATTTAAAATCCCACATTGGTCTGATAGGAAGGTTTACCCAATGGCAGCCCCAAAGAGGAAAAGCATGGTGTGTGCCGCACGGGGTCAGGAAAGCTCTGGGTAGTCCTTACTATAAGCAAAGTGTGTATCCACCCTGCTGTTTCTTTGTCACCCAGATCTTATTATAGATGCACCAGAGAGACTGACTTGTGAAAGAAAGAATCAGATTCTCCTTTTGGAGCGTGGAAAATTGGAGTCAGGAGGTCAACGGTTGAGCTCCTGTTATGCCCTTATCTTGTTCTGTGCTGAGGGCAGTGGAGCACTTCCCTTCTCTAAGCCTCAGGCTCCTCGTCTGTACAATGGGGTAATGATAACATAATCCAAAAAGTAACTGGGTTCCACATGGTCCAGTCTTGGCTTGTGGCTTAGGCAAAGAAGCACAGTCTAGCAACCAAGGAATAATAAAAGTAATAAAATAAAATACCAAAGTGGGAAGGCAGGTTGGAGTCAGGGAGTTTATTCTTAATTCACAGCAATACTTAGAACTTTTCTCTGCCAAACACTGTCCTTTCAATATCCTCCACATTAACTATAGCTGCTTCTTTCCCCTGGTCTCAGCTTTTAACCCTCCAAATTCCCCCTGACACCCAGGCCAAACTGCTTGTCAGCATCTTGCCCCCTCTCCTCCCCATTCCCCTTTCTTGGATTTTAATGTGTTGATTCAATGAGTCTCTTCGGCTTCTTTAGCTTTCTTCTCCCTTTGCCCAGTGCCGAGATTTGACACCCCAGGGAGGGTGGGGAAGCTGACTTTAACCCTCTTAGAAAGCAGGAGGGATGAGAGGAGGAAAGGAGTGCTCAGGCATTCATAATAACTTTAACAAGTTCTGTTCCTTACACTAACAATGCTGCGGGCTAACATTCACACTGTGTGCCAGGCACTGTGCAAACTCAACTAAGCCTCATGATGACTCTCTGATGAAGGGATTCTGACGGTCCCCATTGTCCATCAGGGGACAACTAAGGAAACTCAGGCCTGAGAGATTAACTTGCCCAAGGCCTCATGGCTAGTCATGCAGGCTGACTCCAGAGCCCACATTCAAAGTCATCTTGCTCTACCGGTGCTCACTTCCTCAAGGGCAGGGACCACATTGCCCCCCAAACATAACTAAACCTGTTGCCACTGAGTTGATTCTGACTCGTGGCGACCCCCTGTATTACAGAGTAGAACTGCTCCATAGGGTTTTATGACTGTGCTCTTTTACAGAAGCAGATCACCAGGTCTTTCTGTCGGAGAGCCATTGGGTGGGTTCGAACTGCCAACTTTTCTCTTAGCAGGTGAGTGTAAACAGTTTATACCACCCAGGGACCTAAGTAGCCCCCGGGTCCCATATTAAGAGACCCCAAACAGTGTGTGGTGCGTGGTAGGTACCCAATAAACTTTGTTAACTGCCTGACTCACCACCTAATGAATGAAGCCCTTTATAAAGCATGGAGTTCGTGTGTGCGCGTGTGTGTGTGTGTGTGTTTGAGACATCTTTGAAAATTCAGGTGTTCCTGTGCAATCTTTTCATTCTTAGAGTGGAAGACACCCACAGTCAGGGCATGGGCTCGGATCTGATGGGACAAGCCTGGGTACTGAGGTCTTCATCAGCAAGGGGTGACGCTGAACCCGGCTGTTACATCCCATAATCTGTAGAAGGTGGACACAGGTAAGAGGCCCCTACCTGGCTTTGAGAACAGACAGTGGACTCCTCAGAGAGAATCCCAGCTCAGCCTCTTTCTAGCTGGGTGATTTTGGACAAGTTCCTTGATCTCTCTGAGTCTAAATTATGTCTTCTGGATGATAATGCTATCTTGCAGTATTGTTGCTCAGTTTAGAGCTCATGGACACAAAGTGGCTAAAACTAGTCTAGCCCATGGTGAGCATCTGAATAACCAAGGGTTTGTCAAGCTCAGGTGTCTCTAGGTGGTGCAAACAGCCAATGTGTTTGGCTGCTTACTGAAAGATTGTAGGTTCGAGTCCACTCACAGGCGCCTTGGAAGAAAGGCGATCTACTTCTGAAAAATCAGCCACTGAAAACCCTATGGAGCACAGTTCTCTGACACACATGGGATTGCCATGAGCAGGGACTGGTTAACCAGTACACGTGGTATGCACTGTGTTTACTTACTAATCTGTAGGGCACAATTTTACATGGGATTCACCGTCTCGTATTGCTCATTGGGTAATCAATCTGTCCCTGGCCATAAGTTGGGGTCAACTTGACAGCAACTGTTTTTTTCTCTCTATCTCAGCGCTGCTGACATTTGAACCAGATAATTCTTTGCTGTGGGGACTGAACTGTGCATTGTAGGATGTTGAGCAGCATCCCTGGTCTCTACCCACTAGATGCCAGTAGCATCCCTCCACTTGTGACAACAAGAAATGTCTCCGGACATTGCCAAATGTCCCCCAGAGGTAAAATTGCAGCTGGTTGAGAATCACTGAAATGATTAGACCTATTATTACCATCAATAATAAGAATGATTTTTTAAAGGCTGTAATGAAGACAGTCCCAGCCCTTGAGATGCTAATAACCTATGCGTGGAGACAAAACTATCTATTAAACAGCTAGAAACACAAGAAATAACACCAGGTGGAATTTGGAATATCTAATCTGGAGAAGAGAAAACCTGGAAGGCACTAACATCTGTTTTGATACAGAATGAGAATTCCCCTCCCAGGATTTCCCTGAC
Source organism: Trichechus manatus latirostris (assembly GCF_000243295.1). Classification (NCBI taxonomy): domain Eukaryota; kingdom Metazoa; phylum Chordata; class Mammalia; order Sirenia; family Trichechidae; genus Trichechus; species Trichechus manatus. The sequence continues at coordinate 13,464,181 of NW_004443963.1, forward strand.
AAGGCTGTGAGGCTGTGTCATTGTTGTTAGTTGCCATTGAGTCAATTCTGACTCATGATGACCCCATGTGTGCAGGTAGAACTGCTCCGTAGGGTTTTCAAAGCTGTGACCTTTTGGAAGCAGATGGCCAGGCCTGACTTCTGAGATACCTCTGGGTGGGTTCAAACCACCGACATTTTGGCTAGTAGTGAAGTTCTCTATTGTTAGCACAACTCAGGGACTCCTGTGTCATGATTTTACTACTTTATGGGTGAGGAAATTAAGGTTAAGTAGGGTTGAATGGCTTGTCAAGGTTCCCAATAAACAGGCTATTTGGGCTTCTGGTATGGTTTTCTGTGTTGGTGTATGTCTTAGTCATCTAGTGCGGCTATAACAAATATCACAAGTGGATGGCTTTAATAAAGCGAAATTTATTCTCTCATAGTCTAGTAGGCTAAAAGTCTAAATTCAGGGCATCAGCTCCAGGGGAAGGCTTTCTCTCTCTGTTGGCCTTCTCATCGATCTTCCCCCAGACTAGGAGCAGCTCTGCGCAGGCACCTTGGCTCCAAAAGACACCCTCTGCTCCTGGCACTGCTTTCTTGTTGGTATGAGGTCCCCAATTCTCTGCTTGCTTCCCTTTCCTTTTATCTCTTGAGAGATAAAAGGTAGTGCAGGCCACACTCTAGGGAAACTCCCTTTATGTTGGATCAGGGATGCGACCTTAGTAAGGGTGACAATCCCACCCTAATCCTCTTTAACATAAAATTACAATCACAAAATGGAGGACAACCACACAGTACTGGAAATCATGGCCCAGCCAAATTGATATACACATTTTCGGGGGGACATAATTCAGCCCATAACAGTGTATTAGTTTCCTCTTGCTGCAGTAACAAACTGCCACAAACTTAGTGGCTTAAACAGCATACATTTATTAACATTTATTATCTCACAGTGTTTTCTCACAGGGATCTCCTGGGGCTGAAATCTAGACATCTGCAGGGCTGTGTTCCTTCTGGAGGCTTTAGAGAAGAATCCCCTTCCTTGCCTTTTCTAGCTGCCTGCATTCTTTGGCTCGTGGCCCCCTTCCATTTCAGAGCCAGCAAAGGCAGGTTGAGTCCTTCTCACATCTCATCACTCTAACCTTCTCTTCTGCCTCCCTCTTCCACTTTTAAGGACCCTTGTGACTACATCAAGTCCCTGGGTGACGCAAATGGCTTGAGCTCAGCTACAAACTGAAATGTTGGTGGTTTGAACCCACTCAGCAGCACCGCAGAAGAAAGGTTTGGCAACCAGCTCCTGTAAAGATTACAGCCAAGAAAACCCTATGGAACTCAGTTCTACTTTGTAACACATGGGGTCGCCATGAGTCAGACTTAACTTGACAGCAACAGGCTTGGTTTGGGGTTGGCAACTAACGTCACAAAACAATTTGTGTATTAATGGTTTAATGAGAAACTAATTTGCTCTGTAAACTTTCACCTAGAGTACACACATGCACGTGCGCACACACACACACACACACACACACACACACACACACACAACGAATATAATAGGTGAGATGCAGCCAGATGCTTGTGAAGCCTTTTGTAACTGGCTGGGGATTTCTGACTTATTCTTAGAAGTCATAGGGAGCCATGGCAGGTTCTTGAGCAATGTTAGGACAGAAACACAATGCAAGTCTTTTGTGGGAAAAGCACCTCTGCAGGTGAGTCAAGGATGGCACTAAGTGGAGGGAGGTGGGAAGCAGGGGAGCCAGCTAGGTGAGGGGGCTGGGATTAGGGAGGAGCAAAGAGGTTAGGAAATAGTCAAGGATTTCATTTTACCTGAATCCACAGTCAATGCCCATGGAAATGGCAATCAAGAAATCAAATGACCTAGTGCATTCGGCAAATCTGCTGCAAAAGACCTCTTTAAAGTGTTAAAAAGCAAAGACGTCACTTTGGGGACTAAGGTACACCTGACCCAAGCCATGGTATTTTTAATTGCCTCATATGCATGCAAAAGCTGGACGATGAATAAAAAAGACTGAAGAGGAATTGACGCCTTTGTATTATAGTGTTGGCAAAGAATATTGAATAGATCATGGACTGTCAGAACGAACAGATCTGTCTTGGAATAAGTACAGCCAGAATGCTGCTTAGAAGCAAGGATCAGGAGAGACCAGTCCCTGGAGAAGGACACCATGCTTGGTAAAGTAGAGGGTTATCGATAAAGAGGAAGACCCTCAATGAGATGGATTGGCACAGTGGCTGCAACAATGGGCTCAACATAGCAACAATTGTGAGGACGGCCCAGGACCGGGCAATGTTTCGTTCTGTTGTACACAGGGTTGCTATGAGTCAGAACTGACTCTTTGTCACCTAACAACAGCAGAGGGGCTGGAGGGAGGGGACAAGTGGAAGCCAGGAACACACATGCTGTAATGGACAAAGCAAGGATTTTGTGGTTGACCCAGGTTGGAAGATCAGTTCTGCGACTTCTAGCTGTGTACATTGGACAAGCTGAGCTTCACATTTTTGAACCTCAGTTTCCCCATGGAAACTGAGACAGTGGGCATGGGAATCCCCTTCCTCACCCCAGGCTCTGGGGTCTCCTCCCTGCAGAATAAGAGCCCCCGGACTCAGGGGGCCCTGGGTGCCCTCAGGCACGTTGACATCTCTACTCTGCTCCCTCTGCCGGGCAATGTCACTGAGTGAAGGTGGGGTGCCGGCGGAGCGGGTCAGAGAAGACGCATGGATGACGGCATGGTGCTCTGCCACCCTGACAGGTGTCCGTCACTATCACTGTCATCGCTATCTCAGACTCCAGGAAAGGGAAGGGGGTGCCTCAGTGTCCAGATTAGCCTCACTGTAAGCAACCGTGACTCCCCAGCGTTAACAAATTTTTTTTCAATTTTACTGTCGTACTTTAAGTGAAAGTTTACAACTCGATTAGTCTCTCATAGAAAAATCTATACATACATTGTTATGTGACCTTAATTGCTCTCCCTTTACTGTGACAGCGCACTCCTCCTTTCCACCTCTGATTTCTCGTGTCCATTCAACCAACTCCTGACCGTCTCTGCCTTCTCATCTCACCTCTGGACAGGAGCTGCCCGTTTAGTCTCATGTATCTACTTGAGCTAAGAAGCACACTCTTCAAGAGTATCGTTTTATGTCCCATAGTCCAGTCTTATCTTTGTCTGAATAGTTGGCCTGCGAATGGTTTTAGTTCTGGGCTGATAGAGAGTCCAGGGGCTGTGCTCTCTGAGGTTCATCCAGTCTCAGTCAGATCATTAAGTCTGGACTTCCTGCTAGAATTTGAGTTCTGCACCCCACCTTTCTCCTGCTGCATCAGGGACTCTTTGTTGTGTTCCCTGTCAGGGTGGTCATTGATGGTAGCCGGGCACCATCTAGTTCTTCAGGTCTCAGGCTTATGAGGTCTCTGGTTTATGTAGCCCTTTCTGTCTCTTGGGCTAATACTTCCCTTGTGTCTTTGGTGTTCTTCATTCTCCTTCACTCCAGGTGGTTGGGACCAACTGACGCATCTTAGATGGCCACTTGCTAGCTTTTAAGACCCCAGACACCACTCACCAAAGTAGGATGCAGAACATTTTCTTAATAAACTTTGTTATGCCAATTGACCTAGATGTCCCCTGAAAGCATGGTCCCCAGACTCCCACCTGTGTTACTCTGTCCCTCAAAGTGTTTTGTTGTATTTAGGAAACTTCCCAGCATTAACAAGTTTTAAAAAATGAATCCGCAGAGGGCTGGCACCCTGCGGCTCATTCACATGGCAAGCCACAGTTTTTCAAGCGCTTGGGGTTCATTATCTCTGCGGGCCCCCGGGCTGGGTTCCTTTCAACTATCGGCCTTCCAGGGTGTGGAGGATGATTCAATTACACTAAGCTTCTCGGGAGCATGGGGTTGTGCAGCCAGCACGGGGCTGTGCAGCCAAAGGTCCCCGTGAAATCTCCCCGTGCTTCCTGCCCTCCTCCTCTCAGCAAAGACTCCAGGAGGTGAAAGGGAGGCCAGGTGACCTGCTCAGGGTCACACATCTAGGAAGATCTGCCGGACCCCCAGACTCTCTAGTCTCAATTATCACACTGCCTAGGACCTCGGGTCAGGGTGGGAGACAGGAGTCCCTGAGGGTCAAACATCAGGAGAGGCAGCAAGGGACTGGAAGAATCAGAGGCAGCCCACACAGAGTCAAGCACGGAAGTCCTGGTCACACGCAGGCCGTCTGCGCATGTCTCCTCCCCCAGGCAGTGGTGGAGCTTCTAGATTCCGGCGGCCACCATCAGCTCTGCAGGCCTGGTGGAAATTAACTTTCTGAGCCCCAGAGCCTTGGAAACGTGCCTGCTGGGGAGAATTCCAATACTAACGGCTACTCTGCTTGGGGTGTCTTTAATGTTTCCACAAGGTCCCTGGGTTGCCCAAGTGGTTTGCACTAGACTACTAACCCAAAAGTCGATGATTCGAACCCAGAACCCACCCAGGGTCGCTGCGCTGGGAGATCTATTACAGCCTATGGAGCCGTTGTTCTCCGTAACAGACGGGGTCGCCATGAGTTGGCCTCAATTCAATAGCAATGGGTTAATGTTTCAGTAGTTTGCACATGGTGCTTGTCCAGAGGCCCCCAAAATCCTATAAGGCGGTGTTATTGTTACCACCAGTTCACAGATGGGAAAACTTAGGTTCTGAGGAAGGTTAAATGAGGAAATATATACAAAATCCTTGTGTGCCGAGCCCGGCATCCCTCAAATTGCTCTCTTATTTAGTCTCATAGCACCCCCTGTGAGGTAGGCTTGGAGCAGTCAAGGACTGTGCCTATGCTTATGCAGTGGGTGGGCAGCTTTCTGACTCTGGCTCAGAGTTCTGTTCTCTGTTTATCTTCCTCTTTATCTCTCAGTGTTCCCGGACCACACAGCCAGCTGTTGCCCCAGACACTGCCTAAAATCTCTGACCACTGGCCTCCCTGTTCTGCTCAGCTCTGAGGGAAACTCCAGTGGGAGCGATCACTGTGCTAGATCGCTCAGCAACTGTTCTCTCCCCTTCCCCTACAGAGGACAGTTTACTTCCCCGTTTCACTGATTTGGGCTCAGCCATGTGACTTGCTTTGGTCAATGGACTTTGAGTAGACATGGCACAAATAGAGGCCTTACATGTGCTTGAACTGTGTGTCTTAACCTCTTGGGCTCCTGCAATCTGCTGTGAAAAACATGCTCCAGAAAACATTGGTCTGAAGAAAATCACCACCCGTCTGTTAGTTTGTCGTACTGTGATGGATTTTGTGTAGCTGTGTGCTGGAAGCTATGCCACCAGTATTTTAAATACCAGCAGGATCACCCATGGCAGACAGGTTTCAGTGGAGCTTCCAGACAAAGACAGACTAGGAAGAAAGGCCTGGTGATCTACCTCTGAAAATTAGCCAGGGAAAACCTTGCGGATCACAACAGAATATTGTCTGATTACAGGCCCATAAAACAAAACAAGACTAAAGCGGCACATTGGCCCAGGGGCAAGGACTAGAAGGCAGGAGGGGACAGGAAAGCTGATAACAGGGAACCCAAGGTTGAGGAGGGAGAGTGTTGACAAGTCGTGGGGTTGTTAATCAATGTCATAAAACACTACGGGTACTAACTGTTTAATGAGAAACTAGTTTGTTCTCTAAACCTTCATCTAAAGTACAATTTAAAAAAAAGCAAAAAAAGACATCTTTGTGGGGGGAAGAAAAAGAATATTGTCTGATTACTAGTGATCATGAGATGGTGCAGGACTTGATAACGTTTTGTTAGTTATACAAATTGTCACCATGAGTTGGAGTAGACCTGGCGGCAACTAACCACAACCAGGAGGATCAGAGACATGTAGAACAGACCTGGACACAACCTGCCACCAGGAGCCAAGCCCACACAACCTGCAGACTAAAGCAGAACTGCCCTGAGACCCTGATAGAGAAAAATAAATGACTGCTGTTGTAATGAGCTCTGGTGTGGTTTGTTACGCAGCATTGTTGCAGAAATAGCTGTCTGATACACTTAGAAAGTATGAAAGGCTTTCTATCACTCTATGAAGCCTACAAAGGAGCCTTGGTGGCACAGTGGTTAAGAACTCCGCTGCTAACCAAAAGGTTGGCAGTTCGAATCCACCAGCAACTTCTTGGAAACCCTGTGGGGCAGTTCTACTCTATCCTATAGGGTCACTATGAATTGGAATCGACTTGACGGCAATGGGATGAAGCCTACAAGGAGTCCTGGTGGCGCCAAGGCTAAGCCCATGGCTGCTAACTGAAGGGTTGGTGGTTTGAACCCACCCAGCAGCTTCACGGGAGAAAGGCGTGGCAATCTGCTTCTGTAAAGATTTACAGCCTAGAAAACCCTATGGGGCAGTTCTACTCTGTCACATGGGGTCGTTACAAGTCAAAATCAACTTGATGGTACCTAAAAACGATAACATGAAGCTTATAGAAATCTACCCTGACCCTTCCACATCCTAAGCATCTATCCAGATGAAGGCTGGGTTTTATGAGGACCCTGGAATGGCTTTGGAGGGTGGACTTGGGGAGGAATGTCACCCAGAGTACAGTGCAGACCACCAGCTGTGTGAAAGGGAGAGGGGGTGAACCATAGTTGGCCTTCCCATCCTCCCCTCCCTTTATCTGGGAACAGAAGGCCTCTTTCCTGGGGGAACATGTTCCCATGATTTCTGGTGGGGCCAAAAATGCTCCCATCCCTGACCCCCATCGCAGGAGGTGAGCCTACGATCTCGGCCTGTCCCATCTGAAGTCCCATCCCCACAGCCACAGTTCAGGAAGGGGCATGTATCTCTAGGAGTCCCACTGGGATTTTTTTCTTGGTGTTCTTTTGGCTGCTAGTGGGCATTGTGTCTGCCACATGGAGACAATCTGTCCACAGAGAGAGAGAGGAGTGGAGTTCTGATGACATCATCTGAGAGCCTGAATCTATCCCTAAACTCTTCAGTTCTGTAAATCAACGGATTCTCTTAAGCTACTTTATAGAGGTTCTGTCAGTTGCACCTGCAAGAGTCCTGAGACTACAGGTGGCTTGAAAGGAAGGAAGGGAGGGAGGGATGAAGGAAGGAGAGAAGGAAGGAAGAAAGAAAGAGGGAAGGAGAGGTAGCAAGTAGACTGAAAAAGGGCCTTGCAACTGGCATCTAACCGCTGCAGATGCACAGGGAAGGGGAAAAAAACAAAAACAAAAAACTGTTACCCTCAAGTCAATTCTGACTCAGAGCGACCCTATAGGATGGAGTAGAACTGCCCCATAGAGTTTCCAAGGAGTGGCTGGTGGATTCAGACTGCCGACCTTTTGGTTAGCAGCCTGAGCTCTAAAACGCTGTGCCATCACGGAAGGAAGGAAAGATGTTTTTACCAGCTGCCCTTGAGTTGACTTCAACTCATGGCGACCTCATGTGTGTCAGAGTAGAACTGTGCTCCGTGGAATCTTCAATGGATGACCTTTCAGAAGTAGATCACCAGGCCTGTCTTCTGAGGAGTCTCTGGGTGGACGTGAACCTCCAAACTTTCAGTTAGCAGCTGAGCACGGTAACTGTTTCCACCACCCAGGGACTCGGGAAGGATATTAGCCAGGCCTTTATCAGCCCCTTTGCTCGCCAAGGCTGACAAAGAGAAGTTACTACATGGGTGGTTGCCCTGGGTCTAGGCCATGGAAGGATTCAGCAGGATTTCCCTGTGTGTGTGTGTGTGTGTGTGTGTGTGTGCACGCGCGCACACGTGCGTGGAGGGGGTGGGGGATGGGAGATCAGCTGGGAGAGAGCCCAACTCCAGAACTGGAAGGCAGAGGGACTATGAGTTCCATTTGGGCCTGGGGCCTTAAGCCTGGCCCAGCTAGGGTTAGGGCTGGGAAGGGGATGGCTGAGGTTCAGGAATGTTTAGGCCCAGGCTGGTGCTCCTGGGCCCACACATGGTGGATGGCCGCACTGGGGCCAGCACCACCATTTCCCAGGGACCCTGCAAACTTGGAGTTCTTGTGGGACCCAAGGAAAGATGAAGGAACTGAAAATGCCTTAACCAAGGACTTCCTGCCAATCTTGGGGATGGGTTGAGCTGGATTTAATTCCATTTACTTATTATAAGCATTTTAATTTATTCTTTGAATAGATAATACAGGCACACAGAACAAAATTCAAAAGACCTGAAGTGTTCAGCAGGGGAGGGGACAGCCCCATAAAACCAAATGGGACTGATGAGGCACAGCAGTCCAGGGACAAGGGCCAGACGGCAGAAGGGGACAGGAAAGCTGGTGATAGGGAACCCAAGGTTGAGTAAGAATAGTGTTGATGTGTTGTGAAGTTGTTAACCATTGTCATAGGGCAACATGTGTACTAACTGTTAAATGAGAAACTATTTTGTTCTGTAAGCCTTCATCTAAAGTGAGAATAGCAGCACAACTGGAAGAGCGTAGTCGATGTCACTGAACTGTGCATGTAGAAATTTTTGAAATGGTGTATCTTTGGCTATGTATATTTTCACCAAAAAAAAAAAAAAAGGTGGAGAAGGGAGAGGGTTGACATATTGTGGGGTTGTTAACCAATGTCATATAACAATATGTGTACTACTGTTTCATGAGAAACTATTTGTTCTGTAAGCCTTCACCTGAAGTACAATTAAAAAAAAAAAAACCTGAAGTGTATCTGTTATGGATTGAATTATGTCCCCCCAAAATATGTGTTGGAATCCTAGCCCCTATACCTGTGGATGTGATCCCATTTGGGAATAGGGTTTTCTTTGTTGTGTTAATGAGGCCATATCAGTGTAGGGCGTGTCCTAAACCTAATCACTTCTGAGTTGTAAACAACAGCCCAGACACAGAGACAAGAGAGCACAAACTGGGGAGGACAGAAGCACACTTGAGGATCAACAAGGGACTGAAGGACGCCTGGGTAACAGAAGCTGAGACAAGGATCTTCCCCCAGAGCTGACAGGAGAGTCTTCTCCTACAGCCGGTGCCCTGAATTCGGACTTCTAGCCTCCTGAACTGTAAGAAAATACATTTCTGTTCTTTACAGCCACCCACCGCGTGTTTCTGTTATAGTAGCACTAAGAAATAAGACAGTATCCTCCTCCTTCTCATGACAGCCCCCTCATGCTCCAGCCACCAGCTGCCCCCCTCCTCCCCAGAGACACCCGCTGTCACTAGTCCCTGGGTCTCCTGGCAGAATCTTGGCAGTACCCACACATACATACTTGAGCCAGGGCTTCGTGACTCTGGCTGTGCACTAGAATCTCCTAGGGAGTTTAAAAAAGTACTGGTGCCTGGCGCCACCCCACAGCACCTGAATCAGAATCTCTAGTCCATTCAGAAGCCTTCCCAGGATTCTGCTGGGCAGGCTGAGAAACTCAACCCAGAGTTAGGAGGAAGTGGGAAAAGGTACGAGACTCTCTCCGTATGCTCTTGTTTCCTCCTCAGACCCCCCCCTGCAGAGGGTACCATTGTCACCCCCACTTTACAGATGAGGAAGGCGAGACTCAGAGGTGCTACTGCTACACAGCTCGCCCATGTCTCCCAGCCAAGGTGGGGGCAGATGTGTGGAGAGCCGGAATCCAGGCCCCCCGGGCGCAACGCTAACACCCATCTTCCTTTGTGGGGCTGTGCTGATGGAAGGATAATAATAAAATCGACCCGCCGGGATAATGTTGCAAGACTGAAGTCTGTTAATGGAGAGGAAAGGGCTTTGAAAGTCTGCAAAGCTGGGCTTATTAGAGTGCTGTGAGGGGCTGGAGCCCAGATCGTCCAATTTGCTTTTCCTTTGATCAGGTCCCTCCCCTGTCTCCAGCTTCTGTTTGGCTTCCTTCGTGCACCCCAGTCCTTTCTCCTCCACCTGCAGAGCACTTTCTCTGGTTTTCTAGGCCTTTATTCTGGGCTGTTCTATCCCCTCACTGCCAACCTGTGCCCCCAGTTTCTCTCTCCTCCCGTGTTTATCCTCTGTTAGATCCTGTTCTTTAGTGTGCAGTCCTGTCCCTGCCTAGGGGGCTAAGGGGCCTTCGCACTGATCATAGGGACCAAGACCCCAAACAGGATCTTAGAGTAGATTCCGCGAGCCCTTACCTGAACAGTGGGGTGGACAGAGGCAAATGGGCTTCTCTGATCCTCCAGGCCCAGCCTTCCTATTGACATCATTTTCTCCATCTATCGATCCACCGATCCATCCATCTTTCCATCAGTCCTTCCATCCATCCATCCATCTATCCACCCATCCATCCATCGATCCTTCCATCCATCCATCTATCCACCCATCCATCCATCGATCCTTCCATCCATCCATCCATCAATCCTTCCATCCATCCATCCATTGATCCTTCCATCCATCCATCCATCCATCCA
>NW_004443963.1:13474647-13519016 GCF_000243295.1 Trichechus manatus latirostris
TCCATCCATCCATCCATCCATCCATCCATCCATCCATCCATCCATCCATCCATCCTTCCATCCATCTTTCCATCCATCCATCCATCCATCCATCCATTCTTCCATCCATCCATCCAATAATCACTCACCTGCACTGTGCACTAGGCTCTGAAGAGACAGCCACTAACAAGAGAAGCACAGTCCCTCTTCCCATCCATCCAGAAGGCAGCCATTAAATCATTCTATGAAACAAAATACTGGGGACAGCGTCCCTGCTCTGGAGAATGTAGCCCTTTGCAATGTTGCTCAAGGGCAAGAAGACAGACTCTATTTTAGCACAAGATACAAATGGTAGAGCAGCAGCAAGTCTGGCTGTCTTTGGGGGAATGGCCCTGAGACCAGACCTTGATGATGGCCTCACCTCCCCACTTCCTTAGCTGCCTCCACTCCTCCACATGCCCTCCCCCCCACACCTACCCAGCAGCAGAAAACACGGAGGAACAGAGAGAAGACAAAGGACAGACTCCAAGAAGAATGCTTGATGGTCATCATAGAGCGTGAGACCCAGGGTCTAGCTCTGAGACCCTGCCCCTTGGATGGGGGCGGGTTGACCAGACAACTTGTCTCCATGTGGGTGAGAATCTATCCCCGTGACCTGGAGGATGAGTGAACATTCTTTGGGATTCTGGCTGCAGGAAAACCACATTGTTTTGGCCTGGATCTACCCTCGCTTCCACAGTGATGATAATGCTGGTCACGACAAGAAGAGTGAACACTTTTGAAGGCTCACCTGTGAAGGTCCAGTGCATGCGCTACATATGTAGTCACTCTTTGGAGCCTCATAGTACCCCTCGAAGACTGGTGCTACCATCATCCCCTAAAAGGTGAGGCCACCGAGGTGCAGAGTGATGAAGTCACTTTCCTAAAGTCATGCAGCTGTGGTGGAACCAAGTGGGACACTTCTAGCTGGGGTTACACTGGAGGAACCCTTGGGTAGTGCTGTTCATGGGTGGCTAAATCACACCCTCCCACAGTACTACTCTGACGACGGTCCCATACTGCTAGCTCTTCTATTAGCAGATTGGTGCCTGGGGCCATTGTGGACCACAGGGACAGTAACAGGCTCTGAGAAAGCTTTCTTGGGAAAGGGGTGAGGTAGAGGCTGCTTGCTCCCTTCAGGGGAACAAGAATTGTGGCTGAGAGCTGGGCCCTGGAGCTGAGTTCCTGGTTAGATTCCTAAGTCTGCCTTTTACGAGCTGTGTGACCTTGGGCAAGTTACTAAACTTCTCTGTGCTTTATTTTCCTCATCTATAAAATAATGGTTGCGCCTACCTCAAGGTAGCTGAGGATAAGTGGGACGATGCAGGACAGGAGCTTCACATGGATATTACTCATACTATCAGCTGGAGGCTGTGGGCTGTGGGCATGTTTTCCTTCACCTGTATAAGCCTCAGTTTTGCCTCACATGTGACAGGAACAAACCCACCATGGACCTTGCACATGGAAAAGGGGGCAGCAAACAGGCACGAGGGATGGATGTTCCTGTGGCTAAGGTGTTGGATTCTGGGAGCATTTGGAAGGTTGAGGTGGCAGGATGTGCTGATGGATCGGATGAGGTAACTGAGGGAGAGGACAGGCTTTCTCCCATAGAGCAGTTCTGCTCCCTGTGGAGCTCGGCATCACAGCGCTGTGGCTGGCAGCCCCATGGGCTGGTGTTCGACCTCCTGGGCCTCTGGGTGCCGAGACCCTGAGCGACCAGGGCTCCTCTGGGCCTCACCTGCGTGTTCAAAGGGTCTTTTTTCTCCTCCTTTTAAAATCGTAGGTGTATATATATATGGCATTGGTGGTTCCGTGGTAGAATTCTCGCCTTCCATGTGGGAGACTTGGGTCCCATTCCTGGCCAATGCACCTCATGCACATCCACCACCTGTCTGTCAGTGGAGGCTTGCGTGTTACTACGATGCTGAACAGGTTTCAGCAGAGCTTCCAGACTAAGACAACTAGGAAGAAAGTCCTGGCAAGCTACTTTAGAAAATCAGCCAGTGAAAGACCCTATGGATCACAGCGGTCCAATCCTCAACTGATCCTGAGGATGGCAGTGTTTTGTTCTGTTTTGCATGGTGCCATCATGAGTTGAGGCTGACTTGCTGCCAGTTAACAAACCAGTTACCGTTGAGTCTATTACGACTCATGGAGACCCCGTGTGTTTCAGAGTAGAACTGTGCTCCGTAGGGTTTTGAAGGCTATGACCTTTCTGAAGTAGTTTGCCAGTCCTTTCTTCCGAGGCTCCCCTGGGTGGTTTGAACCACCAATCTTTCAGTTTGAAGCTGAGCGCTTAATCATTTGTGCCACCCAGGGGCTTTCTGTGTGTGTGTGTGTGTGTGTCTGTGTGTATACATTAAAACCTGTGAAAGCTGGAATAAGTGTAAGGTGGAAACCCATTAGAGAAGGAAAACTCAAATATTTTCCATTAAAACAAGTGATAGAAAAGTTAGACTGCACCCTGTCAAAGACGGAAAACTTGTGAGACCTGGAAAAATGAGGCAGTCCTGTTGAGTTCCGGCTCTCATAGTTTTTATTGTACACACACACACACACACACACACACACACACACACACACATATATATACTTAGATATATACATTTTAGTCATGTTTATCAAGGTATAATGTACTTCCTTAAAAATTCACCCTTTTTAGTATAATTCTATGAGTTTTGACAAATGCATAGCCCTGTGTAACCGTCACCACAATCAAGACATGGAACAGTTCCCTCACCCCCAATTCTGTGAGGGTCTCTCTAATCATAGTCTCTAAGCGTCTCAGAAAGGTGAACAGGAGCAGTGGCCTCCCCACCGCCCTTGTCAGGGGAGAGTGGAGCTGATTCGTGTGTCTCTGTGATGTGCGCTAGGCTGGGCTGGGCCATCTGCCGGTTCTCTTCCCTCTGACTGAGAGAGCTGGGTGAGGAGGAAGTTCAGGCTGAGGACCGGTAGTGCTGGGAGCAGGAAACGAATATTCCAGGGCTGTGGAGCAGCTTCTGACCTTTAGTTTGAGTCGAGCTCTATCTCCCCAACCTGCTGGCTGCCTAGGGAAGAAATGCCTGCAGCCTCCGTGGACCAATGGGCAGCACAGACACCATATGGTCATGGCCCTGGTCTTGTGCCTTTTTGAACATGACCTTTGGGTATCTGGGAGAAACCCTGTAGAACTAGGCATAGGCTTGGTGTGCTGAGCAACTATGCCAGGCTCAGGATCCCAGTGTCCAGGAGGCACCCAAATACTGCTGTATTCATTTGGGCTACCACCTGTCTGCCAGTTTGTCATACTGTAGAGGCTTGCACATTGCTATAATGCTGGAAGCTATGCCACTGGTATTTCAAATACTCATAGAGCCACCCATAGTGGACAGGTTTCAGTGGAGCTTCCACAAAGAAAGGCCTGGCGATCTACTTCTGAATATTAGCCAATGAAAACCCTACAGAGCATAGACTTTGACTTGCTCACTTTAGACACAGCACTAGAAGAGACCAGTCACTAGAGGAAGACATCTCGTTTGATGGAAGGTCAGTGAGGGCGAGGGAAGCCCTTAATGAGATGGACTGGCACAGTGGTTGCAATGATGGACTCGAGCATGCCAACAATGGTGAGGGTGGCCAGGACTGGGCAACGTTCTGTCGTGTTATACATGGAGTCACCATGAGTTGGACCAACTTGATGGCAACTGACAAGAAATTGACTAGAGAGGCAGATGAGGAGGCAGCTCCCATTGCAGTGCATGTGGGGAGCCCAGGCCTTGCATGCCCTGTCAGGGGCCCTGGGTGCTGCCACTGGGGCCATGTGTTTGGGGGACCCCTGGTGTTCTTGGGTGTGCAGCTTCAGCATAACTCCAATCTCTCATGGCCACGTCACCTCTGACTTTCTGTGTCTCTTTTCATTTTTTATAATAAGTCATTCAGATTGGATTAAACCTGTTGCCATCATGTCGATTCAGACTCATAGCGACCCTATAGGACAGAGTAGAACTGCCCCATAGGGTTTCCAAGGCTGTAATTTTTACAGGAGCAGATGGCTACATCTTTCTCCTGCGGAGCAGCTGGTGGGTTCAAACTGCCAACTTTTCGGTTAGCAGCTGAGTGCTTTAACCACTGCACCACCAAAGCTCCTTTCAGATTCAATTGTTGTTGTTGTTAGGTGCCATTGAATCGGCTCTGACTCTATGTACAACAGAACGAAATACTACCCAATCCTGCACCATCCTCACAATCCTTGTTATGCTTGAGCCCATTTTTGCAACCACTGTGTCAATCCATCTTGTTGAGGATCTTCCTCTTTTTCACTGACCCTCTGCTTTACCAAGCACAATGTCCTTCTCCAGGGACTAGTCCCTCCTGATAATATGTCCAAAGTATGTGAAACGAAGTCTAGTCATCCTTGCTTCTAAGGCGCGTTCTGGCTGTACTTCTTCCAAGACAGAGTTCTTCGTTCTTCTGGCAGTCCATGGTATATTCAGTATTCTTCACCAATGCCACAACTCGAAGGCGTCAATTCTTCTTCAGTCATCTTATTCATTGTCCAATTTTCACATGCATATGAGACAATTGACAACACCGCTCCTTGGGTCAGGCACACCTTAGTCCTCAAAGTGGCATCTTTGCTTTTCAATACTTTAAAGAGGTCTCTGGCAGCAGATTTTCCCAATGAAATAAGTTGTTTAATTTCTTGACTGCTGCTTCCATGGGTGTTGATTGTGGATCCAAGTAAAATGAAATCCTTGACAACTTCAATATTTTTTCCATTCATCATGATGTTGCTTATTGGTCCAGTTGTGAGGATTTTTGTTTTCTTTATGTTGAGGTGTAATCCATACTGAAGGCTGCAGTCTTTGATCTTCATCAGTAAGTGCTTCAAGTCCTCTTCACTTTCAGCGAGCAAGGTTGTGTCATCTGCATAACAAAGATTATTAATGAGTCTTTCACCAATCCTGTTGCTGCATTCCTAATCAGATTGGATTAGGACTCCAGTATTCCAGTATGATCTCACGTTCCAGTATGAGCTCATGTTAAGTTAATTGATAACATCTTCAAAGACCTTATTTCCAAACAAGATCCTGTTAACAGGTGCCGGGGTTAAGACTCAGTATATCTTTTGGGGGACACAATTCAATCCTTCTCGGAGCTAGGAGGTCAGGAGCCTGGCACACCTCTGGCCCCCAGAGCATCATGGCACGGGACAAATAGCTGGACTTTGTGGAGACTTGGAATTCTGGCTCAGCGCTTACTGGCTGTGTATTCTTAGGCAAGTGACTTAACTTCTTAACCTGCTTCCTGACTTACAAAATGGGAACAATAACAGATATCGTGAGGATTAAAGGAGTTTATGCCTGCCAAGAACCTGGCACAATCCTGAGACATAGCTGGTGTGCTACAAACTTTAACTCTCACCATCCACCAGATGCGGCCATATGTGGGGCTCTGCGTTTGCCTTGATCTGTAGGAAGGTGGTAGGTGATGGGGTTGGAGAGTATCCTGTGGCTTGGAATGATCCAGTGGCTTTGGAGAAGGCTCGGGCTGGCATTTCCATGGGGCAAGTCCCAGGGAACAGGGAGAAATCCAGGAAGTGACGTGCCCGTGAGCCCAGAACAACCACCCCAGACCACAAGGCATGGTTTCCCAGGCCGGCTGGGGGAGTGTGGATTGATTAGCATGACCCCTGTCTCCCCACCACACACACACACACACACACACACACACACACACACACACACACACACACACGACAGCAGATGAAGGTGAGGTCTAGAGAGGTCAGGTGACTTCTCCAAGGTCACACTGCAGCTAATCCCGACCTCCTGATTCATGATCCAGTTTTTTTCTTCCTCCTTGCCCAGGAATGTCTCCTTAATGGCAGAGATGACAAATGAGGACATTAGTTGCATCTCTGTTCCCTCAGTGACAGGCAGACATGGAGTTTTGGAGCTGCTGCCTCTGGCCAATTCCCCAGCCCCATTGTGGGGATCTTGTAAAAGGAGACTTGCTGGCGCAGTGGTCAAGTGCTTGGCTGCTAACCGAAAGGTTGGTGATTCAAACCCACTAGCTGCTCCTACGGGAGAAAGATGTGGCAGTCTGCTTGCATAAAGATTTACAGCCTTGGAAGCCCTATGGGGCAGTTCTACTCTGTCCTATAGGGTTGCTATGAGTTGGAATTGACTCGACGGCAAGGGGTTTTGGAGAGGTGAAGAGGCTTCTGGGGGATGCCCTTTGTTACCCTTGTTGTTGTGCCAGATCCTCTCCCCTCCAAGCCTTCATACGTGTGGGTTCCTCTGCAGGTTGGTAGCCCTTCCTCTGGGCTGTCTCCAAGACTCCATGATGGCAGCTACCTAGCTGCAGGATGAGAGATCAGCCACTCGTCTGCTTTGTTTGGTCCTTGAGAGCAAGCACATTATTGTCAGTAACATCATCTTAAGAATGGCTACCACTGTGCCAGTCACCCCGATCAGCGCTATGAAGCAGTGCAACTGCTGTGCCCATTTAACAGTGGGGAAATAGAGATTCAGGTTAAGTAACGTTCTGAGGTTCACCCATCTAGTTGAGCTGGGCATAAAAACTAAGCTCAATGCCTGGTACTCAACGATCATGACTAACACTTTCGGTGTTCTGATTATGTGCTAGATGCAATTCCAAGCGCTTTATGTGTTCTAATTTGTTTCATCAGCACAGCAACCCTATAATGTAGAAGTAATTATTGTCCCCATCTCCCAGATAAGGAAACTGAGGCACAGAGAGGTTAACTTTCTTGTCTAAGGTCACATCTACCACCTGTTTGTCTGTCATACTGTGGTGGCTTGTATGTTGCTATGATGCTGGAAGCTATGCCACTGGTATCTTAAATACCAACATGGTGGACAGGTTTCAGCAGAGTTTCTAGACTAAGATAGACTAGGAAAAAGCCCTGGTGATCTACTACTGAAAATTAGCCAACAAAAACCCTAGGAATCACAATAGAATATTGTCTGATAGAATGCTGGAAGATGAGTCTCTTAGGTTGGAAGGCACTCAAAACACACAGTGGCTCCAACAATGGACTCAAGCATACCCATGATTGTGGGGATGGTACAGGACTGGGAAACATTTCGTTCTGTTGTACATGGAGTTGCCATGAGTTAAAGCCAACTCAAGGGCAACTAACAAGGTTGCATAAACAGCAAGTGACAGAGGCAGGATTCAAACTCATCTGGCTCCAGAGTCCATGTTCTAATCTACTATGCTCTCTGCCCTTCTCACGCCACCACCTTCCATCATTGATGCTGAGGGGGATGCTGAGGCTCATGGTGGAGGGGTCAGTGGGGGAGGGAAGAGCTGGGATTGTCAGGCCTCATGGGTCCCAGGCAAGGGAAGTGGGATGAAGGGCCAGACAGGGACTGAGCCCCAGAGTGGACAGAGCTTTTGCCAAGCCCTCAGAGCACAGGGCAAACATTCTCTTTCCCTCTCACCCAGGCCTGGGCTTCATAAGAGTAAGTATTGGGTGAGAGAGGAGAGGAGGAATTGTTCTTTCTACCCAGCACAAGCCCATTCTAGACTTTCCTTCTATTTGAGATTTTCAAGCACCAAAGACAGAGGACACAGCAAAGGGCGTTGGGAGCAGCATCTCTGACTGCTTCCCTGGAGAACCTTCTCTGGCTTCTGTCTGGCCACCTTCCCCTGCAGACTGTCTCTGCCCAACAGCACAGGGGAATGAAAGGAAGAGCATAGGCTTGGAATCAGGAAACTGGGTCTCCGTGCAGCTCCACTCTCCCTGGCTGTGGCAGGAGGATGCAGGGATTAGCCATGTAGGTTCTGGAGTCTGATGTCTCTTTTTCAGGGAGGCCTTGGGCAAGTGGACAAGTGTCAGGAGAGGCTTCCTGGAGAGAAGCCCCCTGGGATGACTCATGAAGGGAAGGCTGGAGCTGTCTGGGTAAAGACGGAGAGAGGGGTATTCCTGGCAGGAAGAACAACATCTGCAGAGGCCTGGAGGATGCAAGGCTGGTGAGTCCAGTGGGAGTGAGGCTGGAGAGGGGGCAGAGGCAAGTCTTGAAGGCCTTGTGTGCCAGGTCTGAGTCATCTGACCTTGTCCTGAGGGCAGTGGGAGCCGCTGGTCAGATGAGCATCTTGTTGTTAGCTGCCGTGGAGCTAGTCCCAACTCAGGGCAACCCCATGCACAACTGAACAAAATGCTGCCTGGTCCTGTGCCATCCCCGTGGTTGGTTGTGGATAGGACCATTATGATCCATAGGGTTTTCACTGGCTGATTTTCAGAAGTACATCGTCAGGCCTTTCTTCCTAGTCTCCCTTAGTCTGGAGACACTGCTGAAACCTGTCAGCATCATAGCAACATGCAAGCCTCCACTGAGAGAAATGTAGTGACTGCACTTGAGGTGCACTGGCTGGGAATCTAACCTGGGTGTCTTAGGCTGGGTTTTCTAGAGAAGCAAAACCAGTAAAGCATATTTAAATGTGTATATATAGAGAGATTTATATCAAGGAAATGATTGTAGAAGCTGGAACATCCCAAGTCTGTGAGTCAAGATAGAAGCTTCTCCTGATTCACTTAGCCACAGGGGCCAGATAACCCAAGATCGGCAGGTCAGAGAGCAGGGCTCTTGCTTACAGGCTATGAAGATCGATGAATCCCAAGGTTGGCAGGCAAGACTGCAGGTAAGCTGTTGGCTCAAGTCCCAAGAACTGGAGATCAGACAAACAGGAGCCATCTGCAGGATCCAGAACAAGAAAAAGCCTGCAAGCCTTGCCAGAATATCCACTTATATTCAATGCAGGCCACACACCCAAGGAAACTCTCTTTCAACTGATCAGCTACTCACAGCAAATCCCATCATGGAGGTGATCACATCATATCAAATCTCATCATGGACGTGAATACAACATCATACGACTGTCAAACCACTGAGAATCATGACTCAGCCAAGTTGACACACAATCTTAACTGTCACACCAGGTCTCCTGCGTGGAAAGTGAGAATTCTACCACTGAAACATCACTGCCCTAAGGAGCGTCTAATTCCCATGAACTCAGCCATGTGACATTGAGCAAGTGCCTCCTCCTGCATTAGATCCAGGGCCAAGCCTTGTTGGTCCCTAAGGTCCTGTCTCATTTCGATGCCAGGTTCGGATGCGGAGCCTGGGCACGGGGTCAGCAGACTCACCAGTCACCTCAGTGGTTATCTTGTAGGCATGGGAGGACCCTGGTCCCCAAACTGTTCCCAATGCAAGCACCACAGGGCATGAAATTCTGCCTTGGATGTAAAGATGGCCTGGAATCACCTTGACCTGCTTCATTCGTGCCCAGGCATACCTTGGCCTCCCAGGTCTGGGCGTCCGTCCTATGGACCCATGACGCTGCTCAGAGAGGGGACAGTCTTTGTTGAGTCCTTGTAAAGTGCATGGAGTGGGTGGTCAGAGTGTGTAGCAGGACCTTCAAAACTCCAGGGAAGAGCAGAAGGCAAGGAGGGATCTGCTGGTGGCTGTAGGTGAAGGGGGAGAAGAAGAGAGAGAAGGAAAGAGATCAGAGGGCGCCTCTCAGGGGCTGGAGAACATTTTTTTAAACTTTGTGAAAATATTTGACCAAAATTACTCATTTTTTCTCTTCCAAAAATAATAAGTTGATAATTGTATGGACACACTTAATTGAGAATAAGAGAAAATCTGTAAGCGAAACTCAAAGATAAAGAACACCAACTGGGACTTTTTCATTAGTGGAGAGTGGTTAAGTACCCTTTAGATAGAATTGTTCTAAACCCTTAAAAAATTCAAGTAAATGAACTTGACAATGGAGTGCGATTTTCCAAACAAGGTGCAAAGAAATATTGTATCTAGCTTTTTGGTCGTATCGCTACTCATGCCTCTGTAAACCTTGCAAAATCACAATACATCATACACTCTTCTAAGCCTCTTTAGATTTTAAAACTCACAAATGTGTATCATATTATTTATTCCTCTGAGCAGTAATTGGTTTTTTGACTCCCTACTGTGTAACGACACAACAAAACAACAACAGCAGTGTGTAACTTGAAAAGATTCATTTTAAATTTTTATTATTATTTGACTTTTTATTATGGAAATTACCAAACATATCCAAAGGTAGTTGTTGTTGTTAGGTGCCCTCAAGTTGGCTTCAACTCATAGAGACCCTATGACAACAGAACAAAACACTGCCCAGTCCTGTACCACCCTCACAACTGTTGCTATGTTTGAGCCCATTGTTGCAGCCACTGTGTCAAGCCATCTCATTGAGGGTTGTCTTAGGCTGGGTGCTCTAGAGAAGCAAAACAAGTGAAGCGCATATATATATATATGCACACACACACACAGATTTATCTCAAGGAAATGGCTCGCATGGTTGTAGAGGCTGGCAAGTCCCAAGTCCGTGGGTCAGGCATCAGGCTGGAGGCTTCTCCTGACTCACATAGCTGCAGGCCCTGATGAAGCCAAGATCAGCAGGTCAGACGGCAGGCCACTGGCTCACAGGCTGTGGAAGTTAATGAATCCCAAGATGGGCTGGTAAGATGTTAGCTCAAGTCCCAAGAACTGGAGGTCAGATGATGATGAGCTGCTTGCAGGATCCAGAGAAAAAGCCTTGCTGGAACATCCAAGTATAGACTGGAGGCAGGCCACACCCCCTAGGAAACTCCCTTTCAACTCATTGGCTGCTCATAGCAGATCTCATTATGGAGTTGATTACATCATTACATAACTGCCAAATTACATCTTTACATAACTGCCAAACTACTTCGTACCTGCAAAATGACTGAGAATCAAGGCACAGTCAAGTTGACAAACAACCTTAACCATCACAGTTCACCCCTTGTCAACTTGACACCTGTACACACCTCCTTAAACCATACATAATCTCTAAATAAAGATGATTACAAAATCATACTGTGAGTAACATGATACAACTAACACACGTACAACTGAAAATACACTATCCCCGTTTACATCTTATATTTTATAAGTGAAAAAAAAATTGATGCATACATACAAGCAAGAAATACTCATAACAATTACAGTCCTCATTTCTGCAACTGGTCTTGTGGTCATAGCTGGTATTTCAAACTACCTTCTTCCACCACCCATCTCGTATTCCCTTTACCTTCAGCAAGCACCTTGGCTGGTTATGGTTCTTTGCCTGGTGGGTTGACCCAAATCTTCATTCTTGAAGGGTCTGGGCCATTAGTAGTCATATTGGAATTGAATTGCTATTGTTTCCTATTGACTTTAATCACAGGTGGTAGTACTAAGAGATGCCCTAAGTGATCTCCTGTATTCCAGATATACCCTTCTTTTCCTCTATTATGTAATATCAATCTGATTTCCCCTTGTCAATCAGGATCAGTCACACCAGCCAATATGGTAACTTCCTTTTTTGCTTGTTGATTCAGAGGCGTGAGGAGCCCAAAGTGGCCTGGGTGGCATTCTTAACTTCCAGTTCAATGGAATCATTGTTGTGCCTCCTGGTAGGAGCATTCCTTCCTTTGGAACTAAGAGCTCCAGACCCACAGAGCATAGGGTCGCAGGGACGGGGGGCAAACATTTTGTGAGTGGGTCACTAGGGATAATAGTGAGTGGTGCCTCCCATTTCCACCCCTTGATTCCTGAACCCATGAATCCTGGTTATGGGAGAAACAGCACGATATATTGGATGCTGGTTTAGAGCATATAAAGCCTGATGGAGAACACTACTCCAACCCTGCAAGGTATTGTCACCTAGCAGGTGCTGTAGTTGTGTTTTTAGAAGGCTATTCCATCGTTCTATCAAGCCAGCTGCTTCAGGATGATGGGGAACCTGGTAAGACCAGTGAATTCAACAAGCATGGGCCCATTGCTGCACTTCTTTTGCTTTGAAGTGAGTCCCTTGATCCAAGGTGATGTTGTGTGGAATACCATGACGGTGGATAAGGCATTCTATAAGTCCGTGGATGGTAGTTTTGGCAGAAGCATTATGTGTAGGGAAGGCAATCCAAATCCAGACTAAGTGTCTATTCCAGTAAGAATAAAATGCTTTGCTTTCCATGATGGAAGCAGTCCAATGTAATCAACCTGCCACCAGGTTGCTGGCTGATCACCTCGAGGAATGGTGCCATATCAGGGAATCAGTGTCGGTCTCTGATGCTGGCAGACTGGGCACTCAGCAGTGGCTGTAGCCAGGTTAGCCTTGGTGAATGGAAGGCCATGATGCTGAGCCCATGCATAACCTGCACACCTGCCACCATGGCCATTTTGTTTATGAGCTCATTGGGTAATGATGAGAGTGGCTGGGGAAAGAAGATGACTGGTTTCCACCAGAACATGTCATTCTACCTACTTGATTGCTAAAATCGTTCTCTGCTGAAGTCACCCTTTGGTGAGCATTCACATGAGACACAAATATCTTCACTTCTTTGGCCCCTTCAGAGAGGTCTGTCCTCATACCTCTTCCCTATATGTCTATGACACCAACTTCCCAATCATGTTCCTTCCAAGTCCTCAACCAGCCAGACAAACCACTGGCCACAGTCCATGAATCAGTATACAATTGTACATCTGGTCATTTCTCTTTCCAAGCAAGGTGAAAACCAGGTGCACTGCTTGATGTTCTGCCCAGTGGGAGGATTTCCCTTTACCACTGTCCTTCAGGGAGGTCCCAGAAAGAGGCTGTAGTGCTGTCACTGTCCACTTTCAAGTGGTGCCTGCATATTGCATATGGTAAACCAGGCACATGTTTTCTCTTCCTCAGTCAACTGATCATAAGGAACTCCTCATGAAGACTGAGAGAGGGCAGGTAATGTGACAGGAATGGAGAACATGGGCTTTGGGGCTAATTACTCATGCAACTTACTTGTGCATTCAGGTCCTGCCTGGGCCCAAACTCCTACATACCACTTACATTTAATGATGGAGTGCTGCTGTGTGTGTCTGACTTTACGACTCTGTGGGTCAGGCAACACCCAGCTCATAATGGGCAGTTCAGGCCACATGGTGACTTGATGTCCCATGGTTAAGCGTTCAGTCTCTACTAAGGCCCAGTAACAAGCCAAAAGCTGTTTCTCAAAAGAAGAGTAGTTGTCTGTAGAGGATGGCAGGGCTTCGCTTCAAAATCCTAAGGGTCTGTGCTGTGATTCCCCAATAGGGGACTGCCAAAGATTCCAAACAGCATCTCTATCTGCCACTGACACTTCAAGAACAATTGGATCAGCTGGATCAGATGGCCCAAGTGGCAGAGCCACTTGCACGGCAGCCTGAACCTGTTGCAGAGGTTTCTCTTGTTCAGGGCAGCACTCAGAACCAGCAGCTTTATGAGTCACTTGATAAATAGTAGCACACCCAAATGAGGAATATGGTGTCTCCAAAATCCAAAGAGACCCACCAGGCATTGTCCCTCCTTTTTAGCTGTAGGAGGGGCCAGATGTGACAATGTGTCCTTCACTTTAGAAGGAATATCTCAACATGCCCACGCCACTGGACCACTAGAAATTTCACTGAGGTGGAAGGCACCTGAATTTTTGTCAAATTAATTTCCCACCCTCTAGCAAATGTTTTTACCAATAAGTCCAGAGTCATGACATTTCTTCCTTACTAGACCCAATCAGCATAATTTCATCAATGTAATGGACCAGTGTGATGTCTTGTGGAAGGGAAAGTCGATCAAGTTCCCTGCAGACTAAATTGTGACATAGGGCTGGAGAGTTGATATACCTCTGAGGTAGGACATTGAAGCTGTATTGCTGGCCTTGCTAGCTGAAGGCAAACTGCTTCTGGTGGTCCTTTGAAACACGTATGGAGAAAAAGGCGTTAACTAGATTAATAGCTGCATACCAGGTGCCAGGAAGTGTATTAATTTGCTCAAGCAATGAAACTACATCTGGAATAGCAGATGCAATTGGAGTCACCACCTGGTAAAGTTTTCAATAATCTACTGTCATTCTCCAAGATCCATCTGTTTTTTGCACAGGCCAAATAGGCGAGTTGAAGGGGGTTATGGTGGGAATTACCACTCCTGCATCCTTCAAATCCTTGATGGTGGCAGTAATCTCTGCAATCCCTCCAGGAATGTGGTATTGCTTTTGGTTTACTATTTTCCTAGGTAAAGGCAGTTCTAATGGCTTCCACTTAGCCTTTCCTACCATAATGGTCCTTACTCCAATGCCAGGGATCCAATATGTGGGTTCTGCCAGTTGCTGAGTGTCTTAGTTATCTAGTGCTGCTATAAAAGAAATACCACAAATGGATGGCTTTAACAAATAGAAATTTATTCTCTCACAGCCTAGGAGGCTAGAAGTCTGAATTCAGAGTGCCAGCTCCAGGGGAAGGCTTTCTTCCTCTGTTGGCTGTTGGGGAAGGTCCTCGTCACCAATCTTCCAGTGGTTGAGGAGCTTCTCGGCTCACAGAACCTGGGTCCAAAGGACGCGCTATGCTCCCGGTGCTTCTTTTTTGGTGGTATGAGATACCCTTGTCTCTCTGCTTGCTTTTCTCTTTTGTATCTCAAAAGAGATTGACTTAACACACAACCTAATCTTGTAGATTGAGTTGTATTTTATTAACATAATTGCAGCTAATCTTGCCTCATTCATGTCATAGAGATAGAATTTGCAACACATAAGAAAATCACATCAGATGACGATATGGTGGACAATCACATAATATGGGAATCATGGACTAGCCAAGTTGACACAATTCAATCCATAACCCTGAGTGTGTCTATTCCACATATGCATTCTGGAACTGGGGAAATCACTACAGGATGGGTTCGGAGACCTACTGGACACTGTGAGATAGACATGAGCTATAAGTCCATTAATAACCTGACCTCCATATGCCCCTACTCTTACTGGTGAGCCATAGTGACGTTTTGAGTCTCCTGGAATTAGTGTCAGTTCAGAGCCAGTGTCCAGTAGTCCCTGAAAAGTCTGACAATTTTCTTTTCCCCAATGACTAGTCACTCTCATAAAAGGCAGTAGATCCCTCTGGGGAAGCTGGGAGAAAGATTAACAGTATGAATTTTTGGCAGTGCAGTAGGATCCTTCCTCAAGCCGACCCAGCCTCCCCTTCATTGTGGGTTGTGGGTTTGTAAACTGGCTCAATTCTGGGAATTGATTGAGGGGTTGTGACTCTATCCTGGCAATTTGAGTTAGACTACTGTTCACTTGACCTACAATTCTTCCACTTGTACGATGAAGTAAATATTTAGTAGATTTCCCATCTATTTCACTTTTAGGGACACCATGACTATGCAGCTAATTTGATTAGTCCATATGAGTCAGACTATTCTGATTACTGCTTTGAAACTGCTGTCTTTGTTGATTGAGGGTTGTCACTTGACCCCTACCATCACAGGGTCCAATCAATCCTATTGTAGTCAGGTGTCTTAATTCAGTTAGGGCAGTTCCCACTGTCAAATCTGACTTACATAAAATAGCAATCACAGCAGTCTTCAGAGATGCTGGGGTTCCCTTCACAAATTTGTTCCTCACTGTTGTGTTAAGAAGTGTGTCCTCTGGGTACTTCATGTGTGGGTCTGTGGGTCTAACCTGATAAATCCACTCGAGCATGCCAGTTTCCCTAAGCCTTTGGATGCCTTCTTCTACAGTATACCAAGGTAGACCTGGTACTTCAATTTGGTTTAGTGTAGGCCACTGCATAATCCATGCTTCAGCAAACCAACCAAATAAACTGTTACATCCTTTCCTAACCTTCCAGGCTGAAACATTGAATGAAGACTCTCTGCTTAGTGGGCCCATATCTATAAACTCAGACTGATCCAACTTTATGTTCCTTGTACCATTACTGCACACACTTAATAGTCATTCCCAGACGTATTCCCCAGGTTTCTCTTTGTATATATTAGAAAAATCAAGCTGTTCTTTTGGAGTGTAGCGTACCTCCTCCTGGGTCCCACTTTGTACTTTACCTTTTGGGGCTCACTAGAACTTAAGTCTAGTCATAGATCTGGGAGCCAAAATGGGTGGTGGGGATGTGTTCTGAGAAAATTCAGCAATGTCTTGTAAGGTATCATCTCAGGCGATGACCCAGGTGATGACTCTGACAAAGTCTCCTCAGACACAGCTAGGTTAATATCAGGTGGGGGTGGAGAGACTAGTGGTTTTACTGGGGAGGATGGCTTAGGAGACAACAATGGAGTAATCTCATCAGATCTGAATGAGAAGGCTGGTTCTGTTGACAGGAGTGATTCAACAGAATTTAGGAGCTCAGTGTCCCCAGCTTCCTGATTATCTGCCCATATGTCCCCATCCCAAGTTTCAGGATCCCATTTCTTCCCAATCAATGCCCTCACTTTAACTTCAGACACCGTTTGAGGTTGGGAATTCAATTGGCATCATAATTCAGTCACTCTTACAATAAGACTCTGGGTTTGGTTTTTTGGCAATAGCAGCTCTATTACTATAAGAAATAAGGTTTTCTTTTAGGGCACAAGTAACAACTTTGAGATCTTTTATCCAATGCTTGTGCTGTGAATCCGAAGCACTGAGCTCATCTCTGTCTTTCATCAGTTTCTAGCAAAATTAAGACCAACCAACTAGCTTCCTTATACTTCTCATTCTGACAAAATTGTAGAAAAGCATCAAACATGTGATCAGTCAGAGCCCCACTGCTTACCAGTACTTGATCTACTGGTGGTGATATTTTGTGTATTTATATTGCCACCTCACGCCATGGATTAGCAGTCCCCCTTTTACTACAGGAAGGAGAGTCATCAGCATCTTTAAGACTAACCAGACTTGAGAACAAATTTAGAAAACTCATCCTTAAAATTTTGTTTGTCTGGAGCCACTCTCAGTATCAAATGTCTTAGGCAGAGTTCTCTAGAGACTCAAAACCAGTGAAGAGTATATATGTATACTCTATATAAGGAGCCTTGGTGGCACAGTGGTTAAGAGCCTAGACTGCTAATCAAACGGTTGGCAGTTTGAATCCACCAGCAGCTCCTTGGAAACCCTAGGGGCTAGTTCTACTCTGTCCTATAGGGTTGCTATGAGTCAGAATCAACTTGATAGCACACAATAACAACATCATATATATATATATATAGAGAGAGAGACAGAGAGAGAGAGAGATTTGTTTCAAGGAAATGGCTCACGTGATTGCAGATGCTGGCAAGTCCCAAGTCCGTTGGTCAGGCATCAGGCTGGAGGCTTCTGACTCACGTAGCTGCAGGACCTGATGAACCCAAGATCAGCAGGTCAGACAGCAGGCAGTGACTCACAGGCTGTGGAGGTCGACGAATCCCAAGATCGGCAGGTAAGCTGCTAGCTCAAGTCCCAAGAACTGGCGGTAAGATGACGATGAGCTGGAGGCAGGATCCAGAGCAAAAGCCTTGCTGGAACATGCATTTGTATACTGGAGGAAGGCCACACTCGCAAGAAAACTCCCTTTCAACTGACTGTCTGCTCATAGAGGATTTCATTATGGAGTTGATTACATCATTACATAATTGCCAAACCACTGAGAATCATGGCCCAGCCAAGCTGACGCACAACCTTAACCATCACAAGAGTCTTCCTCTTTTTTGCTGACCCTCTACTACGCATAAAGTCCTTCTCCAGAGACGGGTCCCTCCTGGTAACATGTCCAAAGTATGTGGGAAGAAATCTCACCAACTTCGCTTCTAAGGAGCATTCTGGCTGTACTTCTTCCAAGACAGATCTGTTTGTTCTTCCAACAGTCCATG
This sequence comes from Trichechus manatus latirostris, assembly GCF_000243295.1. Classification (NCBI taxonomy): domain Eukaryota; kingdom Metazoa; phylum Chordata; class Mammalia; order Sirenia; family Trichechidae; genus Trichechus; species Trichechus manatus. The sequence continues at coordinate 13,492,342 of NW_004443963.1, forward strand.
TTATATTCAACATTCTTCACCAACACCATAATTCAAAGGCATCAGTTCTCGTTCAACCTTCCTTATTCTCTACCCAAAGGCAGAGAGAATAGTAATAAATAAGCCCCAGTGTATCATCGCCTGTCCCCGGGTGGTACAAACGGTTAACATACTTGCTACTAACCTAAAGGTTGGAAGTTTGTGTCTACCCAGAGACATCTTGGAAGAAAGGTCTGGCAATCTACTACTGCCAAAAAATTAGCCATTGAAAATCCTATGGAGTAGTTCTACTCTGACACACATGAGGTTGCTGTGAGTAGGTGTCGACTCAATGGCTACTGGTGTTGCTTTTTTTGCCTAACTTTCCCCAGTATATCATGTCATTTGTCCTATAAATAGGAAGGTGTTTGAGCATGGTGGTGCCTTCGTCCTGTCTGTGTCTCCCTGAAACTTCCAGTTCCATGCTTTAATCAGGCAGCTTCCTGTGGGTGGGTGGAGGAATAACTTGAAGAAGTAGCTGAGTTTCGGGTCTAGGTTGATGCCACCCTGAACACCAGGCACCGTATCAAAGAAGCAGGCACTGGGGAACCAGGGGCCATGAAAGCAGGAGCCGTGCTGGGGAGCTGCTGAAATATGACGGAGCCCTTGCAGTTCCCTTGGGCATGGAACCAGGAGTGTGGCTGGGCGGAGACCAGGGCTGTTATACTGAGGTGATGCTTAGCTCAGTGATGTTTGGAATCACAAACCTTGGCTATCAGAGCTGGAGGACACTTCAACCACCAGGCAGTCCACTTCCCTCACAGGAGGACCCGAAGCCCAGAAGGGGAACTGTCTTGCCCAAGGCCATGCATCAGATCAGTCAGGGAGCTGAAACAGAACCCAGGGACTTGGCTGTTTCCTGCCTGGTGTCCAACCAGCATTTATAGACTGCCTGCTGCATACACAGCACTGTTAGATGCCGTGTGTTTCCCAGAGCTTTGCTGAATACTGTGTAGGGGGCAGGAAACCGGGCAGAGGACAAGCAGACATGAGGAAAGAACATGCTGGAACCCTGAGGCGGTGGGAGCTTCCTCCGCGTAGCATCTGCAGCTGCCTTCTGCCTGGGAGTGGCCTGGGGACCTGAGACCTCCTCCTTGACCACAGAAATCCCAAGAGAACACTCGGCAGCCCAGTCCAGAGGTTCTCAGGGAAGACTTCTCTTGAAAAAGTTAGTCCCACAAGCCCCTCACCCAGAGCGGCTCTGCTGCTCTGCTGCCTCAGGCATGCATTGTTTTGTGTTTTCTCTTTCTCTCTCACACAAGCACGTATTCTGTGTTGTTTTTTTTCTTAAACTCTCTTTTCCCGCCTCTCTCCCTCTTCTTGTTTTATAAACACACACTCACCTCCCCCTCACACACACATCCCTTTCTCTCCCCTCTTCCCTCCTCCATCTCTTATAAATTCTCCCCTTGGGGCTTTCTGCCAAGGGGTTGAATAAACAGGAAGGGAGAGAGGGAATAAATCTCCATCGAGTCTCCCGGACAGGCTCTGGGAAGGTTTCTGACTCTGGAGACTGTCATAAGGGAGCCGGGTCCATCACTGCCTTGGGAATCACTGCCCAGGGTCTGCGAGGGCCTGGGTGGGGCTGGGGGGGTGGGGATGGGGCCTGAAGGACAACGTGGGGGGAGGCATGCTGTTTGGGATCAGCATCAGGCTGGTGACCAGGCAGGCTGTCATCAGACCCTGTGCTTCCTCAGCAGTGAGCAGAGGAGAAAGCCTGGGCTTCTAGTCTGGGTTCTGTTGTGTGACCCTGGGCAAGTCCCTCCCCTCTCTGAGCCTCCATCTCGCCCTCTGTGAAATGGCTGGGAAGGGTTCTTTCAAATCTGATGCTGTAGGATTCTGAGGCTCCATCCGTCACAAAACATGGGGGCTCCAGAGGGCTGGCCACCCAGACACCCAGCTTTCCCACCTGAGGGGGTCTCCACCAGCGCCCCCAGCTGCTCTGGGTCCTAGGGGCTGGGGAAATTGGGAGGTGCTGGGGTAGGAGGAGGCGGCCCCAGCTGGGGACCCTCAGCTGGCTCCTGCTGCCACACCACCCCAGGGCCTCTTCCGGCTCTCTGGGTGGGCTGGGTCGCGTTGACCGTGGCCGGGAACAAGACGTGTGGGTTCTGGCTGACAGCAGGAGCTGCCAGCATCAGCCCTCATTCAAGTGACAGGCTGGGGACTTTGGGAAAACAGCAACAAATGCATGCATGGTGGAGGGAATGGTAAGTGAGGACGGAAAGTGGAAGGATGAGGAGAAGCGGAAGGAAAGAAAGAGCAGGGAAGGAAGGGCAGCCTTGGAGAAGGTCTGGATCCCCGGGTGTGTGTGTGTGTGTGTGTGGAAGAGAGAGAGACCATCAGTGTCTCCACTTATCTGTGTGAATGTGTGTATGATGCTATGCTGTGTGAACATGTGTATGCACATGCTTATCTGAATATCTGTCTGTGTCTTAATCACTGTGTGTCTCTGGGCAAGATGGCGTGAGTCTCTGTTTATGGCTAAGGGTGGCAGCTTAGCGCCCCAAGAGTTTTTAACCCAAGGTGGTAGGGAAAAGGCCTTGCAACCATCCAGAGCCTTTGTCATTCTGGTGACAGAGCACTGGCCTGGGAGTTAGGAGACCTGGGTTATAGCCTCTGCTCTGCCACACACTTGTGGGGTAACACTGGGTAAGTCACTGTCCCCTCTCTGGCTTCAGGGTCCTCAGTCAGCAGCTCACACTTATTGACTGCGCATTTACGATGTGGTAGACACTGTTCTAAGGAGTCCCTGAGTGTCACAAATGGCGAAGTGCTCGGCTGCTAACTGAAAGGTTGGTGGTTCCAACCAATCAAGAGGTGCCACCGAAGAAAGACCTGGCAATCTGCTTCCAGAAAATCAACCACTGAAAACCCTATGGAGCACAGTTCTACTCTGACACACGCAGGGTCGCTGGCAGCTGGGACTGGTGTGGTAGGCACTATTCTGAGTACGTTACAGGTCAGAGTTCATCTAACTCTCCCGGGTAGGTTGTCATGCTATTATCCTCACCATTTTATGGATGTGGAAACTGAGGCACATGCCTGAGGTCACATGCCAAGGGAGTGGAAAGCCTGAGATTCCAACTCAGGGCTGACTGGCTTGGAGCCTAGTTCTTCACCTCAGTGCCACCCCGTGATCTTGCCCTGGGCAGGGAGAGTCTGAGTGCTCAGAGTGTGATTCAGTTCACGAAGGTTCTGATGCAGCTCCACAGAGCTGTGCTCCCCAGCCTCCTTCACTGAGGCTCGCTGCTCTGCCCTGGTGACTGGTGGGGTGTGTCTCCTCTCCTGTGGGTGTTGGGCTGGCATGGAGTGATCACTGCAGGTTCATCGTGTTCTAGGATGCTAAGACTTGGTGTAGGAAACATACAGTCCACAGCAATAAATGTCATAGGATGGAAGTGATCAGGCTGCAGAGGGAAGAGACCAAAACATTCTAAGTCAAGTCACTCTGTCTCTCTCAGTGCCCAAGAGCTAATTCATCCTGAGAGTCTGAGAGCCATCAGATACAGCAGCTGCTAACCAGGACACAGAGGCGTATGCTGGTGCAAACAAAGCTCAAGGGTTGCTGCGGATGGTGAGGGAGGTTCAGTGTTGCTTTTCAAGACAGGGAGAAAATCCTGTTTCTGTCCCTGGGCAGCCTGGCTCCAGCAAAGAAGGCAGGGGTGGAGGGGTTGAGGGCAGCAGCCAGGACGGAGAAGGAGATGTCCAGCTCGGTGACATTTTCCATTTCTGGACACAGGCACAGTCATAAAACTTTGAGCAAACCCAGACCTGGTGCTGGTCCCTGGCGGCCCTGCCGCTGCTGTGTAAGATTGGTGCACAGGCCCTAGAGGAGCGAGTCAGCTGCTTGCCCAAAGCCAGTAGACAGGGGGCTGATCCCTGGTACCCAGCACAGTGCCTGGAAATGCCTGCTGGGGGTTGACTGCCCGGGGAGGGGAATGTGTGGCAGCCACTGTGCTGGACGCTGAGCATGGAGAAGAGTCAGAGCTTGTCCCAGCCGGGGAGGAGACTGAGGTCCGGGGGCTGTTGTTGTTAGTTGTTTTCATTAGGCCCTGACTCACGGTGGCCTGGATTCATGACAACCTCACGCACAACGGAATGGAACGCTGCCCGGTCCTGTGCCATCCCCATGATTGGTTGCAGATCAGACTGTCGTGATCCATAGGGTTTTCACTGGCTGAGTTTTAGAAGTAGATCGCCAGGCCTTTCTTCCTAGTCCAGATTAGTCTGCAAGCTCGATGAAACCTGTTCAGCATCATAGCAACACACAAAGCTCCACTGGTAGACAGGTGGTAGCTGTGCACAAGGTGCATTGGCTGGGAATCAAACCCAGATCTCCCGCATGGAGAGTGAGAGTAGTCTGGGGGAATTCAGAGCCCAGGGGAAGGCACCTAGCAGCAGCTGGGGGGAGAGTCTGGGAAGCCCATCTCCCACACAGCAGTGGGCAGATCTTCTTAAAACAGAAATCATGCTCTGTCACTTCCCTGCTTAAACTCCCTCAATGATATCCCTTAAAATAGGCTCCAAACTCCTTGCGCTGCCCTACAATCCACCTCTGTCTTCTCTCTACCTCCCCTAGTGCCACCTTCCTTCTCTGTATGGCCAGCTACACGAGCTTCTTTTAGACCCTCGAATACACAATTCTATTCCCTCCTCCAGGACCTTTGCACAGGCTGTTCCATCTGCCTGAAAATCTCCTCGCCTTGCACTACCCCCTCATTCAGGTCTCTGCTTAAATGCCACCTCCTCAGAGAGGCCTTCCTTGACCACTCAGGGGTCTCCCTGACATTGTCTCTTTCAGCACCCCACTGTTTGATGTGTTACACTTACCACAATTTATAATAATTTTATTAATTTGTCTATTTAATGGTATTTTTTTGTTTCCTGCTAAATAGTCACTTAAAACAGAGCAGGGGCCATGTGAGTGCGCTATAATAAATATTTTTTGGCAGTCAACAAACATTTATTGAAAGACTGTATGAAGGAGATAATGATTTACCTGGCTTTGGAAGGTTGAATAGTGTATTAGTTTCCTTGTGCTGATGTAACAAAGCACCACAAACTGGGTGGTTTATAAGAAGAGAAATTTATTGTCTCACAGTTCTGGAGTCCAAATCAACATGTCAGCTGGGGGACACTCCCTCCAGAATCTCTAGGGGAAGATCCTTTCTCATCTTTCTCACCTTCTGGTAACCCCAGTCTTTCCTTGTTGTGTAGACGCATCTTCACCTGACCGTCCTCCCTCTGTCTCTCTGCGGCTCTTCTCCTCTTTTATAAGACACCACTCAGATTGGATTAGGACCCACCCTACTCCAGTATGACCTGATGTTAACTGATAACATCTTCAAAGACCCTATTTCCAAACAAGGTCACATTCACAGGTACAAAGGTTAGGACTTCAACGTATCATTTTGGGGGGACACATTTCAGCCCATAACAAGTAGAAAGTGGGAGAGCGAAGAAAGGATGTATTTAGCTGTTAACAACAGAAAATCCAACCAACAGTAGCTCAACCCATAATGACATCTATTAACTTCTCTGTGTCTCAGTTTTCCCTGCTGTAAAATCAAGGTAGGGCTGTGTGAGGATTTAATAGTACTTATCAATAATTCTGTGAAAGGTGTTGTTAGAAGCTCTTAAGCCAACAAATATTATTTATCAAGACATCTGGATATAGGTTGTCCTAATGGTTAAGCATTTGGCTACTAACCAAAAGTTTGGCTGTTCAAATCCACCCAGAGGCACCTCAGAAGAAAGTCCTGGTGATTCACTTCTGAAAGATCACAGCCACTGAAAACACTATGGAGTGCAGTTCTATTCCGAAACACATGGGATCGCCATGCATTGGAATCAACTCTACAGAGACTTTTTTTTAAGGTCGATTCTACAGATTAATGATAGCATCAGGCATCTTGTTTCTTTCTGTCCTTCCTCTTTAACATCCTCAGCATGTTGGTGCTTGTCTTTAGACTTGACACCTCATGGTCATGAAACAGCTGCCACAGCTCCAAGCATCACATCCTAATACAACAGTGTCCAAAGTAGGAAGGGAGGAAAGAGAGCAAAGGAGCCTTCTCCTCATGTGGCTTTTATCAGAGAGGAAAATCTTTACCTGAGGCACATCATCACCCCTCTCCTCACCCTCTCCAGACATTCCTCCTTATATTATCATCATTCTGAACTGGGCTGCATGCTCACTCAAGACCAATGAGTGGCAAAGGGCAGGGTCTGTCATGATTGCCTTAGACCAATTGTGATTTATCTCCTTGGTTGTGCAAAGTTCAACCCAAGAAGGTTCTGTTGGTGGGAAAGAGGGCAGGCGACTGGTGGGACCTGCTTTATTGTCTTTTGGGAGCTTCCCAGTGTCCTGTGGGGCAGGCAGGGCTACTTTCCCTAGTCCCTAGGGTTTTTTTGGGGTGGGGAAGAGGGGTGTCATTTGGGAAAGCAAGGCTCGAGAGGTTAAGAAATATACTCATTTTCACATGAAAGCTAGAAGTGATTAGAACCTAGTCTCCATCTCTACCCTAGGACCTGGGCACATCCAAGGTACCCCTGCTTCCCTCTCAGTCCCTTCTCCCCTTCAGTGCATTGCTTGTTTAATCGACATCTTTGCTACTAGATTGTAAGCTTCGTAAGCACGGGGACCCCGTATCTGCCCATGACTATCTCCCCAGTACCCAGTACAGTGCCTGGCACTGTTGAATGAATGAACACATAGATCTAAGTGTAGGTAATGGAAGGCATCCCTGCTCAGGGTTTAACAGCCCTGGCAGCAAGGACTTCGCATGAAGCCCTCGAGCCCTTACTGATGCAGGTTGGTGACACTGACGGTAAATTTTACTCATTTAATTCTGTCCTGTGAGAGAGAGAAAGCAAAATTGAGGGCACAGACAGCCCCCATGGGGGTAGAAGTTCCTGGACAGAAGGCAGAATGGGCTGCTTTGCGAGGTGGTAAACTCTGCTTTCCTTGGAGGTGCTCAGATGAGATGGGCATCTCTTGGGGGATGCTCTGGCAGGGAAATAGGAAGCAATGCAGGAAGGGATGCTCTGGAAGTAATGCAGGAGGGGATGCAGGAAGGGATGCCCTGGAAGTGATGCAGGAAGGGATGCAGGATGGGATGCAAGAAGGGATGCTCTGGAAGTAATGTAGGAAGGGATGCTCTGGAAGGGATGCTTTGGAAGGGATGCAGGAACAAATACAGGGAGGGATGCTTTGGAAGGGATGCAGGAAGGGATGCCGGAAGGGATGCCCTGGAAGTAATGCATGCCATCAGTAGTGAGTTAGAATCAAAGACCACTTGGGGCTTCTATTAAACTAGAAGACTGTATGCTTTCAAGATATGTTGGCTTAAGAGCATGTAGTGACAGCCAGAATCCATAGAATTCAATCTACCTTAATTTTACAGTGGGGGAAGCTGAGGCACAGAGAAGCTAAGTAACTTGTTCAAAGTCACACAGCTAATCTATGGTGGAGGCACGATTTGAACCCAGACATGTAAGTGCTCCAGTCCCTTTTCTTAGCCACTAGGCAGCATTGCCGCTTAACATCCCTTAGAGATCTCAGGCTCTGTGATTCTAAGAATTCTGACTCTAGCACTGTAAGAGTGTATTTCTCTAAGACTCTGTGGTTTGGAGCTGACTTTGGAATCCTAAGTGTTGATGATGCCTCTCCGTTTTGTGGAGAGCCAGAGTGATCTTTCTTGTGATCTGCCTTTAAACCTGGTTTAATTAAAAATTATTGGCTTGTTTTGATTTCTTTGTTGCTTTGTATGGAAGAAATACCCCGGCAGCCTCTGGCCAAGCCCCCCCACACCAGGCTGCCATCCATCCTGGATCGGACTGCCAGAAATCTGCAGGTTTCATAACAATGATGCGGGGGAGACACTGTCTCCTAATGGCCCTGACCAGACTCTGTCCAGCTCTGCCTCCTGGGGAGCCAGGGGGCCTCCCTCTTGGAGCCCAGCCAGCCAGTGGCTAATGTGGGGGTGCTGATCTGTGATGGGGAGAGAGGGTGGGGAGGGGAAAGAGCCCCAGAGTAAGCAGCAGAGATGGGTGATGGTGGGCGTTGCTGGCACGCAGCAGCCTCATCCCTGTGTTTGTGTCCTCGAGGTGCAATGGGAAGCCCGAAGGAGGGAACCAACTGCGGGTTCCTGGAAAGAAGGCTCCTTCACTCTTCTCCCAGCAGATGGGAGAGAACAGACGCTGCTAGGGAACCTTCTGCGTGCCAGCACGGCGCTAAGTCCTTTGCATGCACTGATTATTTTAATCACCCCTCCCGTCTCAAGGGCAGAAGTGCCCCTCCCCCACGACAGCCCCATCCACCTTCCAAGAGCATCACCCTCTGTTCTTGCGTCACCAGTCTCTCCCGCTCTGTGCGATCACTCCTGTGAGCACTTGAAGGAGATCTAGTTCCCTCCAACTGAACTGAAAGAGAGAGACCAACAGACCGACCCCTGGACCTCATGGTCCACAGACTGTGAAATTTTTCACCTTGGTTTTTAGCAAAACTGCTCAGCAGCTCAAGGCCCTGCTTCCTTACCTTCTGTTCTCTCCTCCACCCCAGTCAGTCTGGCTAACGTTTTTGTTAAGGTCCTGGGTGACCTTCCTGTGGCCAAATTCTAGGGGAGCCTGCCTAGATAGCACGGCACCCGTGATTCTCCCTCTGCAACCAGTCATTTTCCTCTCTTGACTTGGGTGACACCACACTCTCCTGGTTCTCCTCCTGCTGCTCAGCTTGTTTCCCAGGGCCCTCCTCCTCTGGCTGACCTCTAGATGTTGACCTGTCAGTGGTACCAGCCTGGGTCCCCTCTCCCCTTTCCCCCACGCCTCTGCTCTATGTTCTCTTCCTCAACTCCTTGGTGATTTGACGCATCCCCCGCCATTCAATTCCACTTCTAAGTTGATGCTCCCCAAATTTCTATCCCCAGCCCAGCCGCTCCTAGGTTCCAATCATGTGTGTATGTGTATGTGTGTGTACATGCATGTGTGTGTATGTGTGCATGCGTGGATGTGTATATGTGTGTGCATATGTGTGCATGCATGTGTGTGCGTGTATGTGTACATGTGTGTGCATGTGTACGTGTTTGTGTGCATGTGTGTGCAGCTGCCCACTTGGTATCCCCAACACATGCACATCTGAACTTCCGAGCTCCAGGCTTCCACATCAGAGGCTGTAGTCCTGTCACAGAGAGACCTGCCACTCACCCTTGTCTCCTCCCTTTGACCAACCTTCCTCAGCAAGTAAGCCCTTGAGATTCCAGACTCTCTGCCCTGCTCCGTCCTCACGACCTCACCCCCACCCAGGCCGCTATCAAATCCACCTGGGCTGTGGTGGTACCTCCTGACAGGCCCCTATTGCCCCCCTACTCCTCTGTGACCCAGTCCCCACAGGGGAAGACCAAAAGAAGAAGTCACTTGGCCAAGGTCATGCAGCTAGCGTAAGGCAAAACCACTTTGTAAACCCAGGCAGTCTGACGCCAGAGTCTATGCTCTTAACCACAGCTCTCTTGGGATGTGAACAATGACGTAAATAAAACATGCAATTACAAAGTGTGATAAATGCTATGGAGGAAAATCTGGGGGTGCAGGGGAGCAAGGAGGGGAGGCTTAACCTCGTATGAGGGGTCAGGAAGGGCTTCTTTGTGGAAGTGATATTGCAAAGGACCTGAGAGGATGAGTAGGTGTAAACCAGACAAAGAGTAGAGGAAAGTGCATCGCAGGCAAAGGAAAGAGCCTGTGCAAAGGCCCTGAGGCAGGAGAGTTCAGCACAGGGAGGACATTTAAAGCCAGTGTAGCAAAAATCAGAGAATATGTGCATAGTGGGTAGTGGGGGGCCCTGGGGGAACAAGGAGACTTGAGTAAAGATGGGGCTGGAGCTGAGCAGGCAGCAGAGTTTAGATTTCATCCACTCAGCAGCAGGCAGGTTTTATAGCAGGACAGCATCCTGGTATTGTACACCCACCCTGCACCCCTCGGGGACACCTGCGGCGTCAGCCAATGGGGTCTAGGGGCCTCCACAGAGCCTCAGCCAGTCTAGCCATCTCTTCCTCATGCTCTACCATACATCCTGAAAGCCCAACATGCCGATTCTGTCCTTGGGGTTCTGAAAAGCAATTCGTGGCTTCTAGAGTCTCCTGGGGAAGTCAGACCAATCCAGGAAGTATAAAGCCTTTGTCAGCTCCTACCTCGATGACGGAGCCCTGGTGGTGCAGTGGTTAAGAGCTTGGCTGCTAACCAAAATGTTGGCAGTTTGAATACACCAGCTGCTCCTTGGAAACCTATGGGGCTGTCCTACAGGGTCGCTGTGAGTCGAAATCGGCTTGATGGCAACGAGTTTTAACCTCAATGACTGGCTTCTCCACCAAAAACAAGCCCCTTCTCTGGCCAGGTGCCCTGCTGGCACTGCAGCTGCAGAGGGGAGTTTGTCAGGATTTTTGCTCTCCAGGGGCCGCTGTGTGATGGGGAAGCAGATGAGTGAATGGCTGTGGTTTGGTGCGACCTGGGCTCAAACACAGAAACGATTGTGAAGATGGCGCAGGACCAGGCAATGTTTCATTCTCTTTTACATAGGCTCACTATGAGTCGGAACCGACTTGACAGTACCTAACAATGAGCTATGACATTGGTCCTTGGGTGGCGCAAATGGTTTGTGCCCAACTATTAACCTAAATGTTGCCGGTTTGAACTCATTCAGTTGTACTGCAGAAGAAAGGCCTGGCAATCTGCTTCTATTAAGATTACAGCCAAGAAACTCCTATGGAGCACAGTTCTACTCTGTTTAACACATGGGGTTGCCATGAGTCGAAATTGATGGCAACAGGTTTGGTTTGGTTTTTTAGGGATGGTCAAGGATGGTCTTTCCAAACTGAAAATATTTCAGCCTCATGTGGAAACATGGGGTCAGGGCAGGCTTCCCAGTGGAGGTGATATTTGAACAGGCCCCCAGGCTCTCCAGGTGGAGGAGGGGGAAGGACATTTCATGAAGAACGCACGGTGCAGAAGGGAGAAGACACACAGGGGTGGGGAGAGCAAAGAGGAGGCCAGGATGCTCTACGTTCTTCAGAGACTCTGACCCAGGCAGGGGTCTGGGGAGATGGGCTTCTGAATCCAGGAGAAAAGGACTAGGATCATTGTCCCCATTTAACAGATGGGAAAACTGAGCCTCAGAGAGAGGTTAGTTTTCCCAAAGATACTCCGAGTGGCAGAGCTGGGATTAAAGTCAAGCCGCCTGACTCCAGAAGAACTCAGAACCCCCAAGCTACATTGCTCCCCAAATTATTTTATTGAAAATCCCCCTGAGGAGCTGCACAGGCTTTGATGGGGCAGTGAAAGGGCACTGGGCTGGGGAATCGAAAGGTTCTGGAAACAACAGAGTCACTCACTCTGTAAGTCTCTTCCCCTCTCGGGGCCTCCCGTTCCTCATTCCCTGCCCTCTCTGTACCACAGGCTGTCACGAGGTGCCAGGAAGAGGGCACAGGCAATGCGCCTTTGCGATCTAAGCCCTGGAAACCCTTGGGAGGCTGGCTCCTGAAGCAGGTGGGCTGAAGGGCCTGGAAGGAGGGCACTGACATGGAGGGTCGGCCTGCTGCTCTCTCTTTCCAGCCTCCTCTCCTCACCCCGCCGGCCAGTGTAATCAGGGCTATCCATCACCCTCTCAGCGGCAACACCACTGCCAGCTCATCCATATTCCGTCAGCCTGGAGAGAGAGGAGCGAGGGAGCAAGGAGGGCGATAGGGAGCCGAAGGGAACCTGCCTGGCACTAAGGCTTCCCCCACCCCAGCCCTTCATTCCCAACACAGGCTCAGTCAACTGTCAGGCCACAGCCCAGGCACTTTTCCAGGTGGTGGGAGGTGGGCAGATGAGGTACAGTAGAAATAATGATAATGCTGACGATGAAGATGAAAAACTGATCACTTTGGAGCCCTTGCCATGTGCCAAGCACTAGATAAACATTTTATGTTCGTTGCATTATTTAATCCTTTCTACTGTCCAGAGGTGGCATAGTTGGTTAAATGTTCCGCTGCTAACCAAAAGGTCAGCAGTTTGAATCTACCAGCTGCTCACTGGAAACCCTATGGGGGCAGTTCTACTCTGTCCTATAGGGTTGCTATGTGTCAAAATCAACTCGATGACAGCGGGTTTTGTTTTTGTTTTTTTACTATCCAGAGTTGCCTCGGAAGAAAGGTCTGGCTATCTACTTTGGAAAAATCAGCCCCTGAAAACCCTACAGGGCACAGTTCTACTCTGACACACATGGGGTCGCCATGAGTCAGAATTGACTCGACAGTAACTGGTTACTGGCTACTAGCCTCTGAGGATGGCTCTGTCATAACTCCCACTTTACAGATGAGGAAACTGAGGCCCAGAGCGGTAAGTAGCCTGTTTGAGGTCTCAGTGGGGACATGGGCAAGCTGAGATTTGACTCAGTCAGTGGACTCCAGTGTCCTTGCTCTAACCCCAATGATTATGCTTCCCACCATGGGCTCAGGATCAGCTGACGTGGGTTCAAATCCTGGGTCCACCACTCACTGGCTGAGCAAAGTTGGGCCGTGCCTCTGCATTCTGAGCCTCAGCTTCCTCATCTGTAAAACAGTTGCCTTGCAGCTATTGTGAGCCTTAGGTTAGTTACCGATTTGTTCCCTGGGGTCCCCAGTGTCTGGAGCACTGCCTACCACAGAGGAAGCAGTTAGTATGCATTTTCTGAGGACTGAATAAATAGATGGTGTTCTCTTCCCCCCACCTCAGGGACCTCTTGGAGACAGGAGGACCCAGAGGGTGAGATTCAGCTGTCAGGGGTGGGACGGGCTAGAGAGGATGGGAGGGAGGTATCTGCAGAAGGAGAAAGAAAACACTTTGGATTCTGGGTCAGGAGAACGGGAAGGAAGTGAAGTGAGACATGTAGAGGTACCATTTTGGGTTTGTTTCCTAGACACCCTGGCTGTGATGGTCCATTAGCCTGGGATGGCTGGGTCTAGGGCTCGCCCCAATCCCCCCTTGCACTTCTGGTTCTCTCCTCTCCTGGGGTCCTCTCCCTTGGGGGTTTCGAGGCCTCAGGATGCCCAGACACAGCCCCTCGAGGACGCTCACCCTGGACTTTTCTGGCCTCAGGCTCAGCCGGCCCAGGACTGGCACCCACAGTTCCCCTTACGAAATCTGCTGTTGATTTGGGGAGGTCGTTCCAACCCGAGTCGTAAATGTCAGGACTTCGTGGACTCCTGGAAATTCCAATCCTCTGAGGAGGGAGTGCGCTCAGAAAGGAGAAGTGACTGTTCAAGTCAAACAGCTGGGTCAGCCAAGTTCTCTGTCACTGACTTAAATGGATGACAAATCCTGGTGTACCCACTTGCCCCCCTCCTCCTTCCACCCTCCCACGCTCTATCTACTGTGAATGCAGCCTGGCTTTCAAGCCCCTCCTTGGTTGGACACCCCCCACTCCATTTCCCAGTCATTCCCCCTTCCCTGCCCCAGGGGCATGTTCTGTCCCACGTATATCCTGCCCAGGTGTACTCTCTGTCCCAGGTATACTCCCTGCCTCAGGTGTACTCCCTGCCCCAGGTGTACTCTGTCCCAGGTGTACTCTCTGTCCCAGATGTAGTCCCTGCCCCAGGTGTACTCCCTGTCCCAGGTGTACTCACTGCCCCAGTTGTACTCCCTGCCCCAGGTGTACTCCCTGCCCAAGGTGTATTCTCTGCCCTGGTGTACTCGCTGCCTCAGGTGTACTCCCTGCCCCAGGTGTACTCTCTGCCCCAGGGGTACTCTCTGCCCCAGGTGTACTCGCTGTCCCAGGTGTACTCTCTGTCCCAGGTGTACTCTCTGTCCCAGGTGTACTCCCTGTCCCAGGTGTACTCGATGCCCCAGTGTACTCTCTGTCCCAGGTGTACTCCCTGCCCCAGGTGTACTCTCTGCCCCAGGGGTACTCTCTGTTCCATGTGTACTCTCTGTCCCAGATGTACTCTCTGTCCCAGGTGTACTCTCTGTCCCAGGTGTACTCCCTGCCCTAGGTGTACTCTCTGTCCCAGGTGTACTCGATGCCCCAGGTGTACTCTCTGTCCCAGGTGTACTCACTGCCCCAGGTGTACTCTCTGTCAGAAGTGTATTCGCTGCTCCAGGTGTACTCTCTGCCCCAGGTGTACTCCTTGTCTCTGTTGTGCTCCCAGCCTCAGGTGTATGCTCTGCTTCAACCACTGTTCAGGAGCTTATGCCAGCCTCTTCAACTTTGCTCACGTGATTCATCTGCCTGGGATGCTTGCTTCACTCCAGTCAATTGTCACCCATCTTAGGACCCAGTGCGAGTCCCCTCTCCTCCAGGAGTCCTTTTGAGCTCCCCCATGGTCAGTTTCACCAGCTTTGACTTGCAGGGTGCCAAGTACCATGTGCTTCCAGATCTCTTCTGAGTTTTAAGGGATTTGGGGACAGGGTGGAAGGAGGCAAGGCAATAGGTAAGCTTCTATTTTCCTTTTTCTCCAAAGTCCCATGACCTTGGATCAGCTACTTAAATTAACGCCTCTCAGCCTCAGACTCATCCTGTCTAGAAAATGAGGCCAGTGGAGGAACCCTCCCTCCACTAATGCATGGGGCTGCAGTGAAAGGGCTGGGTAGACCATGAAGGGCGGTACACGGTGAGGACTCTCCTCATTCTCTGCAGCCACCTCCACCAGGAGTTCAAGCCCCTCTTGGGTGGGGTCCTCCTCTTCATTGTCTTCCCCTTGGGCCCTGGCCCTGGGCTCAGTACTAGGAGGACTTAGCATATACAGGAGGACTCACCTCATGGTACTGGAACCGTCCCTGTAACTGTCTGTCCCCCATAGACAGCAGGGACTGGGGCTTCTTCCCCTCCCTCTCCTCGGAGCCCTGCATGGGGTCTGGCATAAAGTAGGTGCTCTGCTCCTGTTTCTAGAACAAAAGGGCCAATGTGCTTGACTCTGGGAGGGTGCTCCAGCTCAGAGTCATAGAACCATGGCTGTTAGAACCCTACAGATGGGGAAATTGAGGCCCAGAGAGGGAGGGACATGCTGAGAACATGCTGCAGTGGCACCAGTTTTGGAGACAGACAGATCTGGGCTTGGATCCAGTTCTTCAAAAGCCCAGCAGAGAGACTTTGGAGAAGTAATTTGTCTCCCTGAGCCTCAGTTTCCCCATCTGTAATATGGAGCTAATAATGAGTGCTGGCACCGGCAAAAAAGAGCTGGCGTCTATGAAGATATATGGACAGTGCCTGGCACATGTTAGGTCTCCAGTAAATGTATGTCCTTTTCTCTTTACCCACAGTACTGCACGGGGAGGGACGACGTCACCTGTCCCTGCCTCTGCTTTCTTTCCACTCTCTTTGCTGAGGAGAAGCTGGTTGGTTTCCCCTCTCTGCTGGCTCCACCAAGTCAGCTGATACCTGATTCCACCCCCACACCTTATCTATGGAAGGGAGCTATTGGAGCTTCTCTGGAGGTTCTAATCAATGCACCCACAGGTATGTTCTGCCAAGGTCTAGATCCGATTTCCACACCTTCTCCATTACACTGGCACCAGCCCCATCTCTCAAGTTGCTTCCAGCTCAGAAACTCTGCTTAAAGAACATCAGGCCACCCGTCCCCCAACTTCCAACACCTCTCCATCCCTCCTAGAGAGACCCCCCCACCAGGCATCCCTGGGAGTAGGAGGACACACATTACAGGGACCTCAGCTGGACCAGTGGGCCCTAGATGATGGCACCCCAACGGGGGATGCCATCTTACACAGGAGCAGCTATGTGGGGGAGTGGAAAACGCTTTGGAGCTGATAGACCTTGTCTCAGACCCCAGCACTTCCTCTCTCCAGCTGCATAACTCAAGGCCAGTTACTACCTCCTGGGAACAGGGTCCAGGAACACAGTTCTCAGGTGTGGAGATGAGAGTGCCTGGCACAGCACCTCTTCACTTTTGGCCACTCCTGCCCTGTATTTAGCAGCCTCATCCTTCTCTGGGGAGGGTCCTCTCTGGCTGTCCCAGGCCCTGCCTGTACTAAGCACCTCCACCGGCCTTCCTTGGCCCATCTCCAAGCTCTCCAGATTCAGACTATCCATGCTGTAACTCCCTAGCATGCCATCCCTCCATCCACCTGCCTGAGCATCCTTTTACCACCCCTCCACCCACCTCTCTCTTTACCTATCCATCCCTCCCTCCTCCGTAATAATAACCACAGTTCATACATATGTAGCATGAACAACATGCTGGGCAGTGTTCACAGTGCTTATGTGAACTCATTCAACTCGTAACAACCATACCAGGGAGGTATTATTATTATCAGCTCCATTTTGCAGATGAGAAACCTGAGGTATGTTGTCATTGTTAGTTGTCTTCGAGTCAGCTCCAACTCATGACGACATGGTATAACAGAATGAAACGTCACCTGGTCCTGTGCTATCTTTGTGATCATTGGTATGTTTGAGTCCATTGTCGTGACTATTGTGTCAGTCCATCTCATTGAAGGTTTCCCTTGTTTTTGCTGACCCTCTACTTTATCAACCATGATGTCCTTTTCTAGGGATTAGTCATTCCTGATGACGTGTCTAAAGTAAGCAAGCCAAAGTCTTGCCATCCAAGCTTCTAAGGTGCATTCTGGTTGTATTTCTTATAAGATTGATTTGTTCTTTCTTTCAGCCATGCATGGTATATTCAAACTGAGGCACAGAGATGTTAACTAGCTCGCCTGAAGCCATACAGCTAGCAAGAGGGAGAGCTGGGATTCAAATCCAAGCATACTGGTTCCTGAGTCCGCACTCTTAGCCACTACCCCATACTGTCTCAATTCCCATCCATTCGTCCATTTTCTTACCTACGTGTGCACCCCTCTATCCATCTAGCCATAGATCCATCCACCATCTACTCACCCAGTTATCAGCCTTCCCTCCCTCCATCTATGCTTCCATGTTGACCACCTGCATGGCATCCAGATTTTACACTAACCACCGCGGTGACAGGGGTGGCCGCGGTCCTGCCCTCACACACATTGCAGTCTAGTTGGAGAGACCTACAAGTAACCAGGCAATGACAACCCGTGATAAATGTTGTGAGGTGCCTAGGGCATTGTGGGAGCACAGCTGAGACACCTGGCCCAGACTGGGTGTCCAGAGAAGATAAGCCCTGTTCCGAGTCCTAAGGGGAGGGGGTGCAAAGAGAGGAAGGCATCCTGGCAAAGAGAACAGCAAACGCAAAGACTCAGCCTCAAGGAGAACGTGGCACAAGAGGGAAGCTGCAAGGAGCTCTTATGGCTCAAGTTAGGATTCCAGAGGCTGGAGGGGAGGCTGAAAGGGAGGCTAAGCAGGTGCAGGGGTGTCAAAGGTGGCGATAGGAAGCCACCAAGGGGTTTTAAGTGGGGGAGGGGGCACTGGCGGGTTTCAGAGCACACTGGCCACTGCAGGGGTAATAAATTAGGGAGAAGAAGATCAGGGCCAGAGGCCGAGAAGGGGGAAAACAGGCTGCCGCTGCAGTGGCCCAGTCCCAGAGTCTGCAGGCCTGAACCAAGATGGCAGCCACTGAGGTGGAGAGAATTGGGTAGGTCAGAGTCACCTTTTGCAAGAGTAGCCTTGGTGGACTTAGTGATGGATTGTATGTGGGGCTGAGAGAGGGAGGAGTCAGGGATGTCACCTCTCCAGACAGGACGCTCACCTCTGCTGTAACTTCCTCAGGTGCCTCTTCTGGCTCTTATACACCCAGGCTTGGCACAGCTACTCGTCCAGCCTTGAAGGTCCCTTCTTTGAAAGGCCAGGTGGAGAAATGTTAACTCTAGCCAGCAGAGTTAACTTTACCCCTGTGGCTTAGGAGCAGGACAGTGGCATGGTGAAGCGTGAGGGTTAGAAACACTCTGGTCCAGGTGAAGCTCAGGGTGCAGACAGGAAGGGTCAGGTGGAGGTGGGGCTGGGACAGTCTGGTTCTGGTGGGGATAGGGTGGGGACACGGAATGTGGGGTCAGGTCTCAGCGGAGCCACCATTTTCTCAGCACATCCTTCCCTGACCCACTCACCCTCAAACGAAGCCCCGTCTCTCTCTTATAATCAGTCCTCCCGCTCTAGAATTTTCCTTAAAGCCACTTACCACCATTTGCAGTTTTATATCTACATGAATCATTATTTCATGAAAGTTTATATCTGACTCTGCAGCCCTGATGGCAAAATGGTTAAGAGTTTGACTGCGAACCAAAAGGTCAGCAGTTCAAATCCACCAGCTGCTCCTTGGAACCCTATGGGGCAGTTCTACTCTGTCCTATAGGGTCACCATGAGTCAGAATTGACTCAACGGCAGCGGGTTTGGCTTTTGGTTTGGTTCATATCTGACTCTGAATTACAAGCCTCATGAATGCAGGGCCTTTATATGTCATCATTGTATCCCCAGCATCTAGTTCCTAGCACATAGTAGGTGCTCAATAAATGATGAATGAATAACAAATGAATGAATGATCCTGGCTGGCGTTTGGGCAGCATGCTGAGTTATTGGATATAAAGTTAAACGCGAAGGAGCTACTACCAATTTGTAGAGCTCGGAGGCCAAGCTTAGAAACTTTTCAGCAACTCCTTTTCATTTATTTATTTATTGTGCTTAAGGTGCAAGTTTACAGCTCAAGTTAACTTCTCATACAAAAATTTATACACGTATTGTTATGTGACCCTAGTTGTAATCCCTATAATGTGGCAACATGCTCCCTTTCCACCCCTGGTTTCCTGTGTCCATTCAACCAGCTCCTATCCCTCTCTGCTTTCTCATCCCACCTCTGGACAGGAGCTGCCCATTTAGTCTCATGTATCTACTTGAACTAAGAAGCACACTCTTCGTGAGTATTATAGTCCAGTCTAATCTTTGTCTGAAGAGTCGGCTTTGGGAATGGTTTCAGTTCTGGGTTAACAGAGAGTCCAGAGGCCATGTCTTCTGGTGTTCCTCTAGTCTCAGTCAGACCATTAAGTCTTGTCTTTTTATTAGAATTTGAGTTCTGCACCCTACTTTTCTCCTGCTCCATCAGGGACTCTCTCTTGTGTTTCCTGTCAGGGTAGTCATTGGTGGTAGCCGGGCACCATCTAGTTCCTCTAGTTTCAGGCAGATGGAGTCTCTGGTTTATGTGGCCCTTTTGTCTCTTGGGCTAATATTTTCTTTGTGTCTTTGGAGTTCTTCATTCTCCCTTGCTCCGGGTGGGTTGAGACAAATTGATGCATCTCAGATGGCTGCTCGCAAGCTTTTAAGACCCAGACACCACTCACCAAAGTAGGATGCAGAACATTTTCTTAATAAGCTTTGTTATGCCAGTTGGCCTACATGTCCCCCGAAACCATGGTCCCCAGATCCCTGCCCCTGCTACTCTGTCCCTCAAAGTGTTTGGTTGTGTTCAGGAAACTTTGTAGCTTTTGGTTTAGTCCAGTTGTGCTGACTTCCCATGTATTGTGTGTTGTCCTTCACCTGAGATAATTCTTGTCTACTATCTAGTTAGTGAATTCCCCTCTCCCTCTCTCTCCACCCTCGTAACCATCAAAGAATGTTTTCTTCTGCTCAGCACTCCCTTTGAGGAATATCCACAGAAGTTGATTTTTAGGAATTTTAAAACTCTAAATGGGCCGAAAAAGACCCTCCTGCATCCTCGAGGAAGGCTGGCAAGACTTGGAGGCTGCCGGTTTTTGGACTTACTCTTCCGACAGTGGTTCTCCATTGGCACGGAGAACTGGGACACAGCTGCAGCTGTTTTGTACACAGGGCCTGCATCTGAACCATCTACTAAATAAAGGCTGGAACAAAATGTGCTGCATTGCCAAGACGGAGCGTATCTCAAAGATGGTGGTAATGTGTATGCTTTTTATTTTTACTCAACTACAAAGTGAACAAGATTTTCTTTTGAACGTGCGGTGAGCCGGTTGAAACTAGAAGCTTGATGAAACAGAGACCCCCACCCCCACCGGATTCAGAGCTGGATTCAAATCTGCATCGTGGTTTTGCTCTGGGACTCTGATCACTGTCACTTTGCTCTGAGGTCCTCAGTTTTCTCCTTCATAAAATAAGGTAACTTCTTTCCGTCCAGCTTGTGGTGGGGATATAGATGTGAAAATGCATTGAAAACTGAACAGCATTGGATAAATAGGAGGCGTGGCTTAATTAATCAAACCTATGTCATTTTTAAAAGCTAGGAAAGTGAAGCATCCATATATCTTTCAAACTTCGTGGGTGCTTGTGAATGAATTGTCACTTTTGTTGGGGATCGGTAGGTTGTGTTCCACAGAGTTTTTATTGACCGATTTTTGGAGGTAGATCTCCAGGCCTTTCTTCCACCAAAGGCATAAACCAAAACAACCAAACCCATTTCTGGCCGTCAATTTCAACTCATGGTGACCTCATATGTATCAGAGCAGAGCTATGCTCCACAGGATTTTCAATGGCTGTGATCTCATGGAAGTAGATCCATAAGATCCGTAAGCAGATGTGGTGGGTTTGAACCACCAACCTTTCACTTAGCAGCCAAGCACAAACAGTTTGCACCACCCAAAGACCAATGACATACCCAAAAAATTAAATAAAGCAGAATCATGATTCAAATCCTGGACTTGAAATCATTTAGTTCCATCATCTTGTTTGTCTCTGTATCTCCAGGGCCTGTACATAATCTCCAGGGTGCCTGTACGTAACAATAATAAGCACTCTGTATGTGTTTGCCAAGTGAGGGTTTGGGAATAATAACACTTATCTTAAGGGCTTATTATGAAATTAAATAAGTTAGTGTTAGTGAAAGCATCTGTCACGGGCTCTGGAATTGAGCAGTGGTGAATAAATGCTGGTTTAACTCATTCATGGATTCATTCTTTCATCCTTCCTTATGGCTTGGACAAACTTGGGAAGAAGGCAAAGCCTGCCTTCTTCTCTCCCTAGCCCTGCGTTCTGCAGACTGCCTCTGCTTTAGAGTCCTGGTGCCCTCTCCCTCGGCTCATGCTGAGCACCAGCAGGAGTTAAGGCAAGCCCCTTTCTCATCAGCCTTTCCAGGCTCCTCTCCCCTCCTGTGTGACACCCCCCACTCCGGCCCCCAAACACTCACGCTCCAGCTGCTGTGGGCGGCTCAGGACTCACTCTGAACATTTTTGCTTTCCTGTGATTTGCTCACCCCTGGCCCTGCTCCTAGTAGCTTTCTGCCCAGGCTTCAAGGCTCTGCTCAAATACCTAACACACAGTCTTCCCTAATTCTTCCAGGCAGAAATCGTCTCCCACTCACTGCCCCTTGCTGCTTCACCTGCACCTCTCTTAAGGCACGACGTCCCTGGGATTGGCCCAAGGCGCTTGGACGATGGAGTAGGCATGCCGACCTGAGTTCAGAGCGACGTGTCTTGGGCAAGTCACTTCACCTCCTTGAGCCAGAGTTTCCTAATATGTGAAACCTAAGTAACACTCACTTCACAGGACAGCTGTGAGGATTGATTTAAATGATTAAATCAGACAAATAGTAAATACTTATTCCCTCTATTTTTCCCCATGGGACAAATGGTTTGCCCTTGACTACTAACCTAAAGGTTAGCAGTTCAAACCTACCCAGCGGTGTTGTGGAAGAAAGGCCTGGCGATTTGCTTCTGTAAGGATTACAGCCAAGAAAACTCTATGGAGCAGTTCACCTCTGTCACACATGGGGTCACCATGAGTCAGAATCGACTGGACGGCAACAAGTTTTTTTTTTTGTTGTTGTTAGTTTTCTACTTTTCCCTGGCCGATACTGCACTATAGAATGTCAGATCTATAAGGGACTTCAGGGTATTTTGGATCCAGTGCATATCAAACTTCTTTTCAGCTAAGTGGAACCCCACTCTCTACCCCCTAGAAGGTGAAGCAGAAGCTCAGTATACAGAAATAGATCAACGTGGGACTGTTCCAGGGGGACGGGACCTAGAGCTCTGCCCACTCAGCTCCTCCCTCCACCCCTGAGCAGCCCCCAGGCACCTCTCAGAGCCCCCAGGATCCTAAGTGCTCTTTGGAGGTCTCCCGTGCATGGCTGGTCCAAGACGTTTAATGTGTGACTCTTCCCAGCCTCCTGCCCCGATGGTGCCTTCCTGCGTAGCTTTTATGACACAGGGTCTGCAGATTCAGAACTGGGGAGGTGGGAGGAAGAACACGGGGAGGGGACTCCGGCGGGGGGAGGAGGTTCTCCTTTTTTTGGAGAGTGAGTGGTGAGGGAGTCGCAGTTGGGAGAGGAAAGGGATTTTAAAGGGTGGCCAAAGACTACACGTCCACTTCACAGGGTTTAAGAAAAACAAGTGATAAATAAAGTGGTTATGTTTCTGGGTTTTTTTTTTTTTCCCAATCAGGTTTATTGAGGTATAATTTGTTGTTGCTGCTAACTGTTGTCAAGTTGGCCCCCGACTCATGGTGACCCCAAGCACAATGGGATCACACCATCGTGATCCATAGGGTTTTCACTGGCTGATTTTTGGAAGCAGGTAGCCAGGCCGTTCTTCTTAGTCCATCATAGTCTAGAAGCTCCCCTGAAATGTATTCAGTATCATAGCAACACAGGAGTCTCAACTGACAGACAGATGGTGGCTGCTGCTTATGAGGTGCCTTGGCTGGGAATTGAACCTGGGTCTCCACATGAAACGTGAGAATTCTACCACTGAACCACCATTACCCTCAAAGTCTAATTTGCATACAGCAAAATTGACCTTTTTTAAGTGTACAGTTCAATGAGTTTTGACAAATGTATGTAGTCATGTAACCACAATCACAATCAAGACGTAGGACATTTCCATTATCTTAAAAAATTCCTTTATGTTTCTTTGTAGTCAATTCCCTCCCTCCATCCCACTCTACCCCCTGGCAATCACTGATTAACCCACTGCCCTTGAGTCAATTCCAACTCCTAGTGACCCTGTAGGACAGAGTAGAACTGCCCCATAGGGTTTCCAAGACTATAATCTACAGGAACAGACTGCCACATCTTTCTTCCAAGGAGTGGCTGGTGCTTCGAACTGCTGACCTTTTGGTTAGCAGCTGAGCACTGTAACCACTGCACCACCAGGCTTTCCTAAACCACTGATTAAACCAAAACCCAAACTCATTGCCATCGAGTCAATTCTGACTCATAGCAATTCTATAGGACGGAGTAGAACTGCCTTATAGTGTTTCCAAGGACCAGCTGGTGGATTCAAACTGCCGACCTTTTGGTTAGCAGCCTGAGCTCTTGATTTGATTCCTGTTCCTATAGTTTTGCCTCTTTCTGAATGTCAAATGCATGCAATCACATAGCGTATATCCTTTTGTGCCTGGATTCTTTCTTTAGCATACTCTTTTTGAGTCATCTGTGTTGCTGCAAGTATCCATATTTGTTCTTATTTATTGCTGAGCAGTATTCCACTCTGTGGATGCACCACAATTTGTTTATCGATTCACTTGTCGATGGATGTTTGGTTTTTTTCCAGTATTTGGCTTTTACGAATGAAGCTGCCGTGAACATTCATATAAAAGTTTGTGTGGACATCTACTTTCATTTCTCTTGCATGAGTATCTGAGAGTGGAATTGTTGAGTCAGAAGATAAGTGTATGTTTAACTTTATAAGCAACTGCCAAACTGGAATGACTTTTTGGTTAGTGAACTGTATTCCTTTGACTGTAACAAGGATATTGTGAGCCTGAATCATGGGGATATTAGCTTTATAAGTGTTGCTTTGTATTTTGGTGAATGAATTATAGCTTCATATGTTGTCTCTCCCAAGGACATTTGCATTTTAACCAGAAGTCAACTGTTCCATTCAACACACACTCCCCTAAAACCTTACGTCAGGGGTTGGCTTCTTTCTTCATGTGGAAATGTTTCCTGCTAGCTAGCAGAAAAGCGGTGCTTGTCCTAGGTAGGGCAAGATGGGAATGGCTGTGTGGGACACCAATTTGTAGAACTGCAAGTGGATGGATCCTTAAGTACTCCGTTATGAATTGAATTGTGCCCCCCCCCAAAAAAAAAATATGTGTTGGAATCTTAACTCTGTAGATAAAATGCAACGCAGTGTAAGGTAATCACCTTCCACAATGCAATCTAATGTAGTCAGTCAGTAGAGGTCATACCAGTGTAGGATAGGTCCTCAACCTAATCATTTCTGAGTTATAGAGAGCAACATACGCATGCAGACACAGTGGAAGACAGACACCATCTAAAGATGAGGGAGACAGATGAATATACAGGTCCAGGAACTCCGAGGATTGCTAGTTACTGGAAGTTGAAACTCTCTGAAGTGTTAAAAAGCAAAGATGTCACTTGAGGACTAAGGTGCGCCTGACTTAACCCATGGTATTTTCAATTGCCTCATATGCATTCGAAAGCTGGACAATGAATAAGGAAGACTGAAGAAAAATTCATGCATTGAATTATGGTGTTGGCAAAGAATATTGAGTATATCATGGACTGCCAGAAGAATGAACAAATCTGTCTTAGAAGAAGTACAGCCAGAATGCTGTTGACAGAAGACTCAATGAGATGGATTGACACAGCAGCTGCAACAGTGGACTCAAACATAGCAATGATTGTGAGGATGGCACAGAACCTGGCAGTATTTTATTGTGTTGTACAAGGGGTGGCTATAGGTTGGAATCAACTCGATGGCACCTAACAACAACAGAAGCTGAAATAGACAAAAAAAGATCTTCTCATAGGGCCACAGCCCAAATTCAGACCTCTAGCCTCCTGAGCTGTGAGAATAAATTTCTGTTTTTTAAAGCCACCCACTTGGGTGTTTCTGTTACAGCAGCACTAGGAAACTAAGACATACTCTGACATCCAGAATTCTGCAAGGGAAGGGGGACTGGTGAGGAAAGTACCAGAGGGAAGGGGACTGTTCTCCCTCAACACTGTCTTTTTCTTGTTTTGCTCAGGTCCCAGGATTTTCTCTCTTAGACTCCTCTTCTGCCATCATGTGTAAAGCAACCATCTTTTAGACAAAGGAGTGGGAGAGAACTCTCCAGGGGAAAGTCTTTTCAGTGTTAGGTCCTCCCTCCTATTCAGACAACAGCAGACTCAGCACAGAAAGGGCCTGGAAGGATAACTCAACTGTACATCATAAATGTCATTAAATTTCACACCTCTCCATCCCCACAGTCACAGTCTCGGTGGGTAACCGCCTCACTGACCTGCTGACTCTGCCCTCGGCACCATTATCCTCCACACAGCAGCCAGGGTAACGAGTTTCTTGTTTAAGTTTTGCTTTATTTATTTAGTCTTTGAAATCAGCACACACGTGGACAAAAGCGTATGCAGAGAAAAGTCTCTTTCATCTCTATTTTCAGCTACCCAGCTTCCCTCTCTGGAGAGATCTAATGTACTAGTTTCTTATGAATTATTCATATGTGTATCTGAACGCATACATACAAACACACAGACACGCACACACATTTTTTTCTTCTCTCTCTTCCTGCCATGTTTCACACAAATAGTTGTTGTTGTTGCAATTAGCTGCCATCGAGTCAATTCTGACTCATGATGAATGGTAGCATATTATAAACACTAGTTTGCCCTTGCCTTGTTCAGGTAAGACATCTCAGAGATTGTCCCGTTTCTGTACGTGCAGAGCTTCCCCTTTCTTTTTTATTTTGTTGTTGCCGTTAGCTGCTGTCCAGTCAGCTCTAACTCATGGTGACCCTATTTACAACAGAACAAAATGTTGGCAGGTCCTTTGCCATCTTCACGATCCTTGGTATGCCCGCGTTCATTGTTGCAGCCACTGTGTATTTTGAGTGCCTTCCGGGCTTGGGGGCTCATCCTCCAGCACTATATTGGAGAATATTCTGTTGTGATCCATAGGGTTTTCGTTGGCTAATTTTTGAAGGTAGATCACCAGACCTTTCTTCCTAGTCTTAGTCTGGAACTTCTGCTAAAATCTGTCCAACTTGGGTGATCCTGCTGGTATTTGAAATGCCAGTGTCATATCTTCCAGCTTTATAGCAACGTGTACCACAGTACGACAGACTAACAGATGGGTGACAGTTATTTTTTATAGCTGCA
This sequence comes from Trichechus manatus latirostris, assembly GCF_000243295.1. NCBI lineage: Eukaryota > Metazoa > Chordata > Mammalia > Sirenia > Trichechidae > Trichechus > Trichechus manatus. The sequence continues at coordinate 13,518,328 of NW_004443963.1, forward strand.
TGATATTTCATTGTATGGATGGACTGTAATGTTTTTAATTAGTCTCTTATCGATGGATGCCTTGGTTGCTTTCAATCTTTTTTTTTTTTTTAATTGTACTTCATGTGAAGGCTTACAGAACAAATAGTTTCTCATTAAACAGTAGTACACATATTGTTTTATGACATTGGTTAACAACCCCACGACATGTCAACCCTCTCCCTTCTTGACCTTTTTATTTTTTGGTGAAAATATACGTAGCCAAAGATATACCATTTCAAAAATTTCTACATGCACAGTTCAGTGACATCAACTACGCTCTTCCAATTGTCTTGCTATTCTCACTTTAGATGAAGGCTTACAGAACAAAATAGTTTCTCATTTACCAGTTAGTACACCTGTTGCCCTATGACAATGGTTAACAACCTCACAACACATCAACACTATCCTTACTTAACCTTGGGTTCCCTATCACCAGCTTTCCTGTCCCATTCTGCCTTCTGGCCCTTGTCCCTGGACTGCTGTACCTCATTAGTCCCATTTTATGGGGCTGTCCACTCCCTGGCTAAACTGTGAACCTCGGAAATGACTTCACCACTGAGCTAAAACTGTGTCTGGGGGCCATACTCTCGGGGTTTCTCCAGTCTCCTTTAGGCCAGTAAATCTGGTCTTTTTTTGTGAGTTAGAATTTTGTTCTACATCTTTCTCCA
>NW_004443963.1:13519831-13545376 GCF_000243295.1 Trichechus manatus latirostris
CTCATTGTGGTTTTAATTTGCATTTCTCTAATGGCTAGTGATCGCGAGCATTTCCTCATGTGTCTGCTGGCCATTTGAATGTCTTCTTTGGTAAAGTGTCTGTTCATTTCCTTTGCCCATTTTTTAATAGGATTATTTGTCCTTTTGTTGTAGAGGTGTTGGATTTTCTTGTAGATTATGGAGATTGGACCCTTGTCTGACTTGTACTGTGCTTCCAATCTTTTGAGAAATATATTTTTAAAGCCCAACACTGATCATACCATTCCTCTTCATATAACCACTCAGTAGCTTTCAAGGATGAAATTTTCTTTAAGGATGAAAATACAAAATCTACAGTGGGGCCCTAAGATCTGCCCTCCACTTGCTCTTTGGGCTCCCTCCCTCCCAATCAGAGTTCCAGAACCCCAGGGCTTCTGTTTTAGTTATCTAGTGCTGTCATAATAGAAATACCACAAGTGAACGGCTTTAACAAGCAGAAATTTATTTGCTCACAGTTTAGGAGTCTAGAAGTCCGAATTCAGGGTGCCAATTACAGGGGAAGTCTTTCTCTCTCTCTCAGCTCTGGGGGAAGGCCCTTGTTTCTTTTCAGTTCCTGCTTCTTGGTTCTTTGGAGATCTCATGCGGCATGGCATCTATCTTCCCCCATCTGTGTTTGCTCGCTCCTTGCTTAATCTGCTGTTTTAAATCTCAAAAGAGATTGATTAAAGACACATCCTACACTAATACTGCCTCATTAACATAAGAAAAACCCTATTTCCAAATGGGTTTATAACCACAGGTATACAGTATTTTTACACAAATAACGAGCACCTTCTACATTTGTTTGTTAGCTACACTCTCCCTCCACAAGGTATTTTTGTAAGCACACTATATTAATTTTTTCACGGCAACATGTAAAGAAAATTTGGCATAGAAGTGCATAGTGGGGGGAAGGCAAAGGTAACAAACTAATGTAGAAGGTATGCATTATTTTTGTAAAAATACAGTAGTACGATTTATAACACATATTTTGAGGGGACACAATTCAATCCATGACACCTTCCTTCAGTGTCTTCAGAGTACTCTGACCCTTCAAGGCTTTTTCTCATGCTGCTCCCTTTGCCTGGGATGTTCCTGACATCACCTACTCAATACCCCTCATCCTTCAGATCTCCGCCTGAAAACTGCTTCTTCAGAGAAGCCTTCCAGAAGCCCCATCCCTGCTCAGGTCCTGTAGTCAAAGAACCCTGGGACTTTGCTTCATATCTCTGACCGCCATTTATTTTATTTTTTTGTATATAAATTCTTTTTTTAAAAAACTGTGATTTAGTGAAAGTTTACAGAGCAAATTAGTTTCATTGAACAGACTGAGTCCAGCACAACTAGATGGTGCCTGGCTACCACCACCAACTGCTCTGACAGGGATCGCAATAGAAGTTCCTGGATAGAGTAGAAGAAAAATGTAGAACAAAATTCTCACTCACAAAAAAGACCAGACTTACTGGTCTGACAGAGACTGGAGAAACCCCAAGAGCATGACCCCCAGACACCCTTTTAACTCAGTATTGAAGTCACTCCTGAGGTTCACCCTCCAGCAGAAGATTAGACAGGCCTATAAAATAAACAATTAACACAAGCAGTTCAACCATGTATAGGAGACTAAATGGGCACATCAGTCTAGGGGCAAGGATGAGAAGGTGGAACGGGACAGGAAAGCTAGAAGAATGGAAATGGGGAACCCGAGGTCGAAAAGCTGGACTATATGAAGAAGAATGGGGCATCAGGATTGGAGGAAGACTCATTAACAACCTGCATTATGCAGATGACATAACCGTGCCTGCTGAAAGTGAAGGGGACTTGAAGCACTTACTGATGAATATCAAAGACTATAGCCTTCAGTATGGATTACACCTCATCATAAAGAAAACAAAAATCCTCACAACTAGACCAGTAAGCAACATCATGATAAACGGAGAAAAAATTGAAGTTGTCAAGGATTTTATTTTCCTTGGATCCACAATCAATGCCCATGGAAGCAGCAGTCAAAAAATCAAAAGACACATTGCATTGGGGAAATCTGCTTCAAAAGACCTCTTTAAAGTGTTACAAAGCAAAGATGGCATTTTAAGGACTAAGGTGTGCCTGATCCAAGCTATGGTGTTTTCAATTGCCTCATATACTTGTGAAAGCTGGACAACGGATAAGGAAGACCGGAGAAGAATTGATGCCTTTGAATTATAGGGTTGACGAGGAATATTGACTGTACCATGGACTGCCAGGACGAACAACAAGATGGATTGACACAGTGGCTGCAACAATGGGCTCAAACATAGCAACAATATTGAGGATGGCACAGGACCAGGCAGTGTTTCCTTCTGTTGTACAGAGGATACTGTGAGTCGGAATCAACTCGACAGCACCTAACAACACCAACAACGGGATTGCAAGAATAATAGTCCTTCCTCACATTGGTATAGTGTGTTTTAGTTCAATGAGTCTCACTATAATCATAAGTGGTGGGTATGAATTATCTTATTTTACAGATAAAGAACTGCAGAGAGAACCCTGGCTGTGTTTGCACTGCGATGTGTCCAGGCCCAGGAGGGAATCCTGATTGTTCTAAACCAAGTCTGATGAGTCCATTACCCTTTGCCAGTGATTGATGTAGGGGTAGATATGTGACCTCATTTTAGCCAGTGAGATGTAAGAGAAGTTTTTCCTCCCTGATAGAAGATAAGGCTACCCAGGGAGAAGGCAGTCTTTTTTTTTTTTTTTTGTAATTCCTTCTAACTTTAACCCATTGCCACTGAGTCGCTCCCAACTCCTAGTGACCCTGTAGGATAGAGTAGAACTGCCTCATACGGTTTCCAAAGCTAAAGACTGCCACATCTTTCTCCCACACAGAGTGGCTAGTGGGTTCAAACCAATGACCTTTCAGTTAGTAGCCAAGTTCTTAACCACTGCACTACCAAGGCTCCTTCCTTCTAACTTTAGGTACTATTTATGAAGACTTGACGTCCAGAGCTGTGGCAGCCATATTGTGACATGAGTCAATAAGCTTGAGGATGAAAAGTGAAAATGCTGAAGGATTTTCATGGCAAAGTGGAGACAGCCTGGATCCTTCTTGGCATCACTAAGCTGATGGGCCAACCTTGGGACTACCTCTGTCCAGACGTCTCATTATAGTCAACATTTATGTCCTCATGGAATCCCTGGGTGGTACAAATGGCTAACGTTCAATTGGCTGCTAACTGAAAGGTTGAAGGTTTGAGTTCACCCAGAGGTGCCTCAGAAGAAAGGCCTGGCAATCTTCTTCCAATAAATCAGCCTATGGAGCACCGTTCTATTCCGACACACATGGGGTTGCCATGAGTTGGAATCAACTCCACGACAACTAGTTTGGATTTTTAAATATTTTTACAGTTGAGCTGCCATCTGTCTGGTTTGCTCTAATTGAAGCTGAAACCATTCCCTACTGATACAGTGAGGATGCCTTCACTGACTCCTCTGAAATGCCTATGCTTCCTTGGGAAGCTCCACAGGCTTCAGAGGTAGAGTTGCAGGCACTGAGGTAGAGTGGGGAAAAGCACTGACCTGGGAGTGAGCTGACGTGAGCTCCAGTCCTGGCTCCAACACTAATGAGCAGTGTGACCCAAGGTAAAGTCATTTCCGCTCCGGCTCCTCAGTGCTCTCCCTGGTAAAGTGAGGGGTCGCATTGTATCAGGGGCCTCTCTTAACAATGACTCAAAAGCCCCCAGAGCTTGAACTTTGATTGATGGTGTTGTGAATGGAGAGGGTGGCGAGTGTTTAGAGATGACTCAGTGGGGAGTCAGGAAGCCTTGGTATCTTTCTCCATCCCTCTTTCCCATTTGTTAGCAATCCTTCAGCGTGCTCCAGTTTCAGGGTGTATTTTTAGTGGAAATAAACATGAATGGCTCAGGATGACACAATTCCTGCAGGAGCTTCAGTTTGCCCGCTTCTGGAGCCAAACTGGTGAGGACAGGTGGAGGTGGGCATGTCCCCTGCAGTGGTGGGGAGCAGCTGGGGAGGCCCACTGACCCAGCTGCTCAGGCATGGGGGATAACTAAGGAATAATTTAATTTTGCCCGAAAAACAACCCACAAATATCTCCAGTGGCTGCAGCCTGATGTGAATGAGTGCATTTGGTCTAGGACCCCGGATCAATGCCTTCAAGGCATTCACCATCTACTGTGGAAAACAGAACTGCTAATTAAAACCCTATTTGCCTTCTAAATTAGTGGCTGGATCTTGCTCGTGTTTTGCTGAGCAACTCCATAAGTCTAGAAAAGCACATTAGGGAATAGGCAGCTGTGGGGAGTTTAAATCCTCTGCCTAATACGCATGGTCCCATATCTACCCCTATACCAATCACTGGCAAAGGGTAATGGTATCATCACGCTTCTTTTAGACCAAGGAGAATTTAGAGATTCTAGAGGCCATGGAGAAAGGAGAGTCTAATAGACACTGTTGGTGACCTGCCCGGACCCCCTTTGATTTTTCTGTTCTGCCATCCTCAGTATGTGGCTTCCATCCTCAGGGTCATATCATGTCTCCAAATGGCTGCTGGAATGCCAGTCATCACATCTATGTTTCAGGCTGGAAGTAGGTGGGAGAAGGAAAAGACAAAAGAGCCCAGTCCTTTACAGGACTGCTGCACCCTTGCCCCTGCTACTGTGAGTGTTGGCTGTACCCTTCAGCAGGGAACTGTCTCTACCCATGGAAGCCTGGCAGGTCACACTGTTTGGCCTTCAGCTAATGACTGACTGACACAGGGTTCTAAAAGCCCACCTCCCCCCCACCCCTTGGTTCAAGGTGGGATACATCTATGATGTCTTTCACACTCCAGAGCTCCTATGGGATCAGCTGAGGCTAGGTTTTCACAGAACCCACATGTTTTCTTAGCTTCTTCCTCTGCCCTATCCGGCTTCCCTCGCTTTCTTACAAGTTCCTCCTGAGAACTTGTCAATAAACAGTTTGCACATGAATCCTTGTCTCAGGTCCTACTTCTGTGGAAGCTGACTTAAGATACTGGAAATGAGAAGAGGAGGCCACTGAGCTGAATGAGCCCGCCTTCAAATGGGCAAAATTCGCCAGAGTCCAAGGCCTTTTGAACATGTGGAAGTTTAATGTTCTATTTTAACTGCCACTTCCTAGTGGGGCAAAAAAGGGCACGTTTGAAAATCTCCTGCTGTGATGTAAATTCTTACCCCGTTCCTTCCAATCTCAATAAAGTCTATTATATGCAGAAATGACCTGCGAGTATAGATTTATTTTTGGGAGGAGGATGGACAGAGAGTAGAGGATTGGGTTTCATAATTGGCTGACCCAAAATAGAGACAGAACATACAGGACAGCGAGATGATTTATAAATGGGAACTGGAGGTGACAAGGAGAATGTAAATCCTTTGGGAATTTGCAGAAATGTTGGGAAGGCTTGGGACTTCCTTGGGGAAATAGAATGGGGATTGGAGTCATTCCTGTCTAGATGTTAAGGAACAGAAAAACCCCAGCTGTTATGGAGGACACCACTAATTATATACACAACAGCCATTCTCTCTTTCTTAGTAACAGAATGTTGGCTTTACTCTGGAAAGCAATGTGTCCAGTTAAAAAAAAAATACATTATTTTTATTACCATTTTCCCATAGATATGAAGGAGAAGAAACACGGGCTTTGGGGTCAGACTGAGCTGGGTTTGGATCCCAGGTCTCTTGCTGTTCACTTGTATGACTTTTGACAAGTGAATCTCCTGAGCATTGTCATCCTCTGTAAAATGGGGATAATAAAGTCCTCATACGTCCTTGGGTTCCTCTTCACTAGGTGGTATTAAAGGTATGCTGTAGGGCTTATCTGAGATTGTACGTATATGGCACCTGTCTTATGATCTGGCACATAGCGTTGTTGTTGTTAGGTGCCGTAGAGTCGGTTCCCACTCATAGCAACTCCCTGCACAACAGAATGAAACACTGCCCGGTCCTGCGCCATCCTCACAATCTTTGCCATGTTTGAGCCCATTGTTCCAGCCACTGTGTCAATCCATCTTCTTGAGGGTCTTCCTCTTTTTCGATGAACCTCTACTTTACCAAGCATGATGTTCTTCTCCAGGGACTGATCCCTCCTGCATGTTCAAAGTATGTGAGATGTAGTCTCACCATCCTTACTTCTAAGGAGCATTCTGGCTGTACTTCTTCTAAGACAGATTTGTTCTTTCTTCTGGCAGTCCATGGTATATTCAATATTCTTCACCAACACTATAATTCAAAGCCATCAATGCTTCTTTGGTCTTCCTTATTCATTATCCAGCTTTCATATGCATATAAGGCAGTTGAAAATACCATGGCTTGGCTCAGGCCCACCTTAGTCCTCAAAGTGAGATCTTTGCTTTTTAACACTTAAAGAGGTCTCCGGCAGCAGATTTGCCCACTGCAATATGTTGTTTGATTTCTTGACTGCTGCTTCCATGGGCATTGATTGTGGATCCAAGGAAAATAAAATCCTTGACAACTTCAATACCTTCTCCGCTTATCATGATATTGCTTATTGACCCAGTTGTGGGGATTTTTGTTTTCTTGATGTTGAGGTGTAATCCATACTGAAGGCTGTAGTCTTTGAACTTCGTCGGTAAGTGCTTCAAGTCCTCTTCACTTTCAGCAAGCAAGGTTGTGTCATCTACATAATGCAGATTGTTAATGAGTCTTCCTCCAATCCTGATGCCCCGTTCTTCTTCATATCCGTTCTTCTTCATATAATCCAGTTTCTCGAATTATTTGCTCAGTATACAGATGGAATAAGTATGGTGAAAAGATGCAACCCTGATGCACACCTTTCCTGATTTTAAACCACAGAGTATCCCCTTGTTTTGTTTGAATGACTGCCTCTTAGACTATGTACAGATTCTTCATGAGCACAATTAAGTGTTCTGGAATTCCCATTCTTCGCAACACTGTCCATAATTTGTTATGATCCACACAGTCCAATGCCTCTTCATAGTCAATAAAGCACAGGTAAACATCTTTCTGGTATTCTCTGCTTTCAGCCAGGATCCATCTGACATCAGCAATGATAGCCCTAGTTCCACGTCCTCTTCTGAATCCAGCTTGAATTTCTGGCCATTCCTTGTCAGCGTACTGCTGCAACTGTTTTTGAATGATCTTCAGCAAAATTTTACTTTTGTGTGTGATATTAATGATATTGTTGGATAATTTCCAAATTCCATTGGATGGGAATGGGCACAAATGATTAGGTATCTTGATTCCACAGACCCTTGTATCTATCTCGATGAGGTTTGAAAGAAAAAGGCTGACGGTGTTGAATGAAAACAAAGTGCTCAGACCCTCGTGATGGGGGGTTGGGGCTGGGATTGGGCTAAACTGAGTGGTTTCTAACAAGTTTCTAGTTCTAACATGATGAGTACCAGAGCTGTAGTGTGGAGTGGGGGAAAGAAAGCAAAAGACTGATTTTCCTCTCTTCATAGAAATACAGCTCCTCAGCTCACTTGTTCAGCAGCTGATGTTAAAGAGGTCATGGTAACCTGGGTAACTGGAGGATACTCCTTCTTCACCCCAGATAGCTGGGCCACAAATACTTGTCCCTCAGCTGGAGACACCCCTGAGGGGACTAATGTGAAGTGAGGAAGTTACGCTGTCTCGAAGGCCTAGGGATGGGGAAGCCCCAGGATTGTAGCCACCCCTCAGATTGACCCTACAGTTATCAAGACTTCAGTGGTCTCCATGTGCTTCCTCCATCTTGAATTAGTGACAGCAGGGCAGGACGATGCCTGGGGCTTGTGCTTGCTGAGCTGAGTAACATGGGTGGAATTGCCAGCATCTTTCTCTCTCTCTCTGTCTTTGCCCATTGAGTTCAGTGCTGAAACTCCACCTGAATTGGGATTGCCTGCTGTCGCCCACACAAATAATAAAAAGAAACGTTTATTACATTTTCTCAAGGCCAATTTGTACTTATTGTTTGTGCAGTTTTTTCTAATATTTTGATGTTAAAAATTCTGTGTACCTCAGAACAACAATTCAGCATGTTGAGGAAAACCCTAGCACGTTACTTTGCACGATTCCACACACCACACATTCTGTTTTGGTCTTTGGTCCACACGTGGTGATTCATTAAGCTGAAAATTATTTCTGCACCAGCGTTTGGGATTTAAATTAGTATCTCCAGAACAGAATAATGTCAGCAGTCAACTCCAAGGAAACAATGCAAAGCGTATAGTATAAACTGAACCTTTGGTTCAGGGCTGCCCTCTTTCTAGGGCTCAAAACAGAGCAGTCTCCCAGCTTGTGCAAGCATCAGAACCGTCGGGAGAGCTTGTTAAACGCAGATTGCTGGGCCAGCCCCCACGGCTCTAATTCACGAGGTCTGGGATGCGGTTCATGAGTTTGCGTTTTCAACAAGCTTCCAAGTGATGCTGATGCTGCTTGTCAGAGGACTACAGTGCCCTCATGCAATCACATTACCCTCTTTATAAAATCTCTTTCCCATCAATAATTTAAAAAACAGGTACTTACTATGTGTATTCGTTCCAGGATGCAGTTGATTCACTAATTCAACAAATAATTATGGAGCAGCTACTGCGCGCTAAGGTCTAGGCACTAGGGATTCATCAGTGACCAAAACAAAGACTTCAAGGAGCTAACATCCTAGTGCAAGGTGACAATAACAGAAAACCAATTAAAAATACGATAAAAGGACCAATAAAATCGTTTGCTGTTGAGCTGGTTCTGACTCAACATAGTAACCTCATGTGTGTCAGGGTAAAACTGTGCTCCATAGCGTTTACAATGGTTCATTTTTCAGAAGTAGATCACCAGGTCTTTCTTTCACAGAGCCTCTGGATGGACTTGAACCTCCAACCTTTCGGTTTGCTGCCAAGTGCATTAGCCTTTTAAGCCACCCAGGGACTCAGATAAAATGACAGGTAGTGGTTGTTGGGTGCCATCGAGTTGATTTCAACTCATAGGACCCCACATGACAGAGTAGAACTGCCCCATAGGGGTTTCTAGGCTATAATCTTTATGGAAGCAGGTTTTTCTCCCACAGAGCTGCTGGGTAGGTTTGAACCATCAACCTTTCAGTTAGTAGCCCAGGGCTTAACTGTTGTGCCACCAGGGCTTCTAATGGTAAATGCTGTGAAGAAAAAGAAAACAAGGATCAGGAGAGAGAGTGGTGGGGGATGCTATTTTAGAGAGGATGGTCAGGAAAGGACTTCTAAAAGAGGTGATGTTTGAGGCAGAGAGCAGTGCAGACAGATAGGGAAGAATATTCCAGGCAGAGGGAAAAGCAAGTGCAAAGGCCTGGGGAGAGGGACATGTCTGATGTGTTTGCAGACAAGCAAGGAGATGTGGAGGGCTGGAGCAGAGGGAGCTGGGGGAGAGAGTTAGGAAAAGAGGTCAGATAGGTGGGCAGGGGCTAGATCATGCACGGTCTTCTAGGCCACAGTGACGATTTGGGGTTTTATTTGAAGTGTAAAGGGAAGTCATTGGACAACATGACATGGTCTGATTTATGTTTTAAAAGGAGCGCTCTGGCTGCTAGGAGAAATGGAATGTAGGGGCCAAGAGAGGAGCCATGGAGACCAGTTCGGAGGTTGCTACTGTCAAGGACTTCATTTTACTTGGATCTACAATCAACACCCATGGAAGCAGCAGTCAAGAAATCAAAAGACCCATTGCATTGGGCAAACCTGCTGCAAAAGACCTCTTTAAAGTGTAAAAAACAAAGATGTCACCTTAAAGACTAAGGTGCACCTGACCCAAGCCATGGTGTTTTCAGGAAGACCAAAGAAGAATTACGGTGTCGGCGAAGAATACTGAACTTACCATGGACCGCCAGAAGAACGAACAAATCTGTCTCGGAAGAAGTACAGCCAGAATGCTCCTTAGAAGCAAGGATGGTGAGACTTCATCTCACATACTTTGCACGTGATATTAGGAGGGATCAGTCCCTGGAGAAGGACATCATGCTTGGTAAAGCAGAGGTTCATCGAAAAAGAGGAAGACCCTTGATGAGATGGATTGACACAGTGGCTGGAACAATGGGCTCAAACATGGCAAAGATTGTGAGGATGGCGCAGGACCGGGCAGTGTTTCATTTTGTTTGTATATAGGGTCTCTATGAGTTGGAACTGCCTCAACGTCACCTGACAACTATTATCCAGAAAGATGTTTACATGTGTTTTATTGACTACAAATTGAATAAGTATCGGTGGAGAATATTGAATGTACCATGGATTGCTAGAAGAATGAACAAATTAGTCGTAGAAGAAAGACAACCAGAATGCTCCTTAGAAGCGAGGATGGTTAGACTTTGGCTTGCTTACTTTGGACCTGTCATCAGGAAAGACCAGTCCCTAGAATCTTCCATCATGGTTGGTAAAGTTGAGGGTCAGCAAAAATGAGGGAAACACTCAATGCGTTGGATTGACACAATAGCCACAACAATGCACTCAAACATACCACTGATTATGAAGAAGGCGTGGGACCGGACAATGTTTCGTTCTGTTGTACTTAAAGTCGCCATGAGTCAGAGGCAACTAACAACAACAACTGTCATTCAGGAAAGAAATGACGGTGCTAGGCTACGCTAGGCACAATGGAGTCAAGACAAGCGGAAAGGTTCAGGTAGAGCCAGTAGGATTTCTGGACCACTTGAGTGTATGGAGTGAAAACAAGATTGAAGTCAAGGGCAACTCTGAGGTGTTTAGTTTGGGCAGCCAGGTAAGTGGTGGTTATTTAGCAATTCTTTTTTTTTCCCACCATTGCTTCTTTTTTGTGTGCGTGTGCTTTAGGTGAAAGTTTATAGAGCAAATTAGTTTCTCATTTAAAAATTTATACACAAATTGTTTCTTGACATTGGTTTGCAATCCCCTCAATGTGTCAGCACTCTCCCCCTTTCCACCCGGGTTCCCAATTTCCATTCATCTGGTTTTCGTGTCCCTTCCTGCCGTCTTGTCTTTGCTTTGGGCAAGTGTTGCCCATTTGGTCTTGTATGCTTGATTGATCTAAGGAGCACATTCTTCACATGTGTTATTGTTTGTTTTATAGGCCTGTCTAACCTTTGGCTGAAAGGTAAACTTCAGGGAGTGGCTTCAGTTTTGAGTTAGAAGAGTATCTGGGGGACTTAGTCTCAGAAGTCCTCCAGTGTCTGTCACACCAGTATATTTAGCAATTCTTACGTGCTAGGTTAGGTTCTCTGGAAGACCATGGGGGAAAGAGATGACTAAGACATGATGCCTGCCCTCAAGATCTCACAGTCTAGTGAAATACTCAATAAAGATTTGTTGAGACCTGGGTAAGATGCTTCCCCAGAGCAGGGGCAGTTCCTATTTAGGCCACCTGCTGTCAGTTCATCTGATTAGAGACCTCCCTTTATGTAATAGATGTCATAGAAGAAACTGCATTGGCATCATGAACTCAGCTACTTAGAGATGCCTGGTTTACAACCTCGCTAGAATGGGAAAGAGCCAAAGAAACTAATTGAGAAGAACCAAAACAGCACTACAGAGCAATTCTATATAGGGTTACTAAAATAACTCCATCTATACAACTAATTATAGCTATTATATCACAGGTGTGGTGTGCTCTAACAGATTAGTAAACTCTTCTGGCCATGGGTATCTAGAAACAGTGTTTTAGTCTTGATTATTCAGTGGTTGCCAGGTGGCAGGGAAGGGAGTGGCAATGTCAGATTTTCTTGGCATTTTTTCTAGTAGTCAGTTACTACTGTGTAATCCAAATGCCAGCTGGAGCCTTCCTGCCCTTTGAGATCCTCAATAGTATTAGTATGAAACCCCCAATTCCATGCCCTGTAGAAGTCTAAACAAAAATTTATGTGAATTTGGGGGGAAGGCAGGGGCTAGTGTTCCCAAAGTCACCTCTATCTTCAGGCTCTTGCTTCCCCTAGTATTGTCTTTGTCTTGCATCAGACTGGTGAGACTCGAAGCTCATTCCTTCCTATTTTCTGCTGTAACCTGATTATAAGCAAGGATCCCATGTGGCTCAGTCTTTGGATGGAGTTGTATTCAGAATGCACTGTCCAGTAAACAAATACAGTTAAGAAGTATGTCCAATCTTTACTTTCATCTTTTAAATAACACTAAAGAGGATCTTAATCATATTTCATAGTTTCATTTCTCGAAACTCTCTGTCTTGCCAATTCTCTTTCATATTCCCATTTTCTCCTATACTTCTCACCTGCCAAACCTTCCAAAGTTTCTCCCAAGTCTTCCTCCTTCTCTTAAGTCTTGTAGTTCTGCTTCTCTTTTTCTTTCTGATCATTCTTCAAATGAAGTATCAAAAAGCCTGGAAAATGGTCTGCCAAAGACAGAACATGCATTAGAGAGAGAGTGATGTGATAGAGGCAGGCTTTATTAATGTCATCCTCTCTCCTCTAATCTTCCTGTTGTGGTGGGTTGTTGTTAGTTACTGACTCATGGCGACCCCATGTGTTACAGAGTAGAACTGCTTCATAGAGTTTTCTTGGCTGTGATCTTAACAGAAGCAGATTGCCAGTCCTGTCTTCTGCCCTAATCTGCCTACTAAAGATAATTTTCTTTGTCTACTCAACTTCTCCCCTTTTCTGTCCCACTCACACAAAGTATTCATAAGTGTAGCTCACTTTACTGAAGATCTGGGGTGGGTGGGGGGAGAAGAGCAGGGAGAAAGCAAGGGTTTCTATCATAGAAACATAAATAACTTTAAATGCACATTAGGCAACTGTGTTCTTAATATAGTCCCTTTCCACTAGGAGGTTCTCCCTGGCTATTCACCCCACATTAGTCAGTCTTGATCCATTTTGATGGCTTCTTTATATTATCTGTCTACACTGACATTTAGTGTCTCTCCTTTCGTTCTCCTTCCAGGAGCAAAACCACAAATTCCACTCCTAGTCCTATGCAGAACAGCTCAGCCTGTTAGCAAAGGGGTTAAAAGCAGGGACACTGGGTCCATTCTGCCAGGGTTTGAATCTTGCTTCTGCTTTATAGCTGTGTACCCTTGGGAAAGTTTTATAACTTCTTGGCCCTTAGTTTCTTCATCTGCAAAATGCCATAATACTAATACTTTCCTCACAGGGTTGTTGGGGGATTAACTGAGTTCATGTTGTTGTTGTCTGCTCTTGAGTTGGCCCCCAACTCATGGCAACCCCATACACAAATGGAATGAAATACTGCTAACCATGATTGGTTTTGATTGGATCATAGTGATCCACAGGGTTTTCATTGGCTGGTTTTCAGAAGTAGAGCTAGGGCTTTCTTCCTAGCCCATCTTAGTCTGGAAGCTCTGTTGAAACCTGTTCAGCATCATAGCAACATGCAAGCCTCCAGTGATACATGGGTGGTGGCTGCACATGAGTTGTGTTGGCCAGGAATCAAACCCAGGTCGCCTGCATGGAAGGCAAGAATTCTACCACTGAACCACCACTACATCGAGTAACTGAGTTAATAGAATGAGTGGGGAAGCACCTGGTGCACAACAGGTGCTCATGAAGCGTCAGCGCTTATTACTCCATGTTATGGATTGAATTGTTTCCTCCCAAATTATGTGCTGTAAATCCTAACCTCTATGCCTGTGGTTACAATCCCATTTGGGAACGGGTTGTCTTTATTATGTTAATGAGGCAGGATTAATGTAGGGTGTGTCTTGAGTCCATCTCTTACAAGATATAAAATGAGCAAAGTAAGCAAGCAGAGGTGAGGGAAGATAGATGCCAAACCACACGGAGATCTCCAAGGAACCAGGAAACAAGCTGAAGAGTCAAAGACCTTTCCCCAGAGCTGATAGAGGGAGAAAGACTTCCACTAGTGCTGGTGCCCTGAATTCAGACCTTTTAGCCTCCTAGACTGAGAAAGTAAATTTCTTTTTGTTAAAGACACCCACTTGTGGTATTTCTGTTATAGCAGCACTAGGTAACTAAGACACTCAGTTTCCTGGGCTCTTGGGCTCATGCATCACCTTCTAACCAAGAGACTTGTCAAAGTCTTTTCCGAACAAAGGCTCCCCAGGAAGGATTTTGGTGCTAGCTATTAATGCCATTTTGTTGCTTCTGTAAAGAGTCTTGGGTTTGAAGCCTGACTCTGCCATTGTCTTTTTTTTTCTTGTGGTAAATATATAACAAAACATTTGTCATTTCAACATTCTTCACATGTCCGGTTCAGTGACATTCATTATGTTCACTGCATTGTTCAGCCATCACTATTGTTCGTTTCCAAATTTTCCCATCAGCCTTAACAGAAACTCAGAGTCCTCTAAGCAATGAGCCCCCCTTCCTCTCCCTCTCACTCGCTCCTGGTAACCGTGAATAAACTTAGGTCTGTATACGCTTGCCTAGTCTAGATATTTCGTGTAAGTGGGATCACAAAGTATTTGTCCATTCTGCCATTTTCTAGCTCTGTGACCTTAGGCAGATTCTTCAACCCCAGTGAGCCTCAGTTTCCTCATCTATGAAATGGGGATAACAATGGTACCTACTTTCTATGGTTGCTAGGATTAAGGGAGAGTGTATGCAAAGCCTGTGTAATAATAATGGTTTATGTAGTGTCTCCTGGGTACTGGGTGTTTTCTCATATGTTAATAGCACAATAAGCAATACCCAAGACGTGGTCAACAGATGTTACTGCAGTGCAATAAGAGCTATTAAGACCAGGTGCTCCCAGGTAACACAGGGTTAGAGTTGGGATAAGAGCAGAACTGGTGTGCTTGGGGAGGGCAAGAACCCTGTGGGCTGGGAAGACTTCCTGAGGGAGGGGTACTTGGGTTGAGCTGTGTAAACAGTGAGGATTCCAACGGGGGAGCATATAGAAGGAGCTTCAGGCAGGAGGAGACCCAGGAGCAAAGGTTGGGAGGTGGGGCTGTGCTCTGTGAGCAAAGCTGACTTCCCAGGAGCCACCACTCCTTTCTGATTCAGCTAAACACACAGACAGAGAGCTGAGCAGCTGGGATTTGCTGGGGCAGAGGGTTCATGGAGGGGGTGGGTGGGTGACCAGAGCAGAAAAGAGAGGTGCAGAAGGGTCCCTGCCAGGCCAACTATTTGGACTTCAATGTTATTAATAATAATAATAACAGACCAATAAGAATGACCTAATTTTTGTTGCACTCCTGGATATCAAGCACTGCACCAAGTGGAAATGGATTCTCTTGTTTCTCCCATTTTCCAGATGGATAAATTGAAGCTTAGAGAGCAGCAGCCACGCGTTGAATCAGTGCCAGAGTCTGGAGGGACTCAAGTCTGCCTGGTCCCAGCGGCCAGGCCCTTGACTGAAATCAGGGTCCCCACTGCCCACGGCATGCTCGTTGCCTCTGCACTTTGACAGGAGCCGTCTTTCCTGGGATGAGGGTGGGGGCTTGTGATAGTCCTGCCCCGCCCCCTTCCCTCTCCTTTTCTCTGCCTTCCTCTGTCTGCACCTCTTCAGGCCATCCTCAGTCCCCAGTAGGTCTGGGGCCCTGAGTCAGTTTAATGGCCCGTGTGGGTCCAAAAGTCCCCTGAGCCCCTCCCCCAGCCTTCCTTCTCTGGATGGGACAAGGTGGAGGTGGTGGGGGTGAGAGAGAGGAGAGTCTTCTCTGATGATAAACAAGGGGATTGCACCTCTCCAGCTCTGGTTTGGCATTTTATATGCTGGGAATGAGAAACCTGGCGTTGCTATGGGAACTGCCATCCCCTCTCCCTCTGACACTCTCCGGGAAGTTCTTGTGTATAAGGCGTGTGTGTGTGTGTGTGTGTGTGTGTGTGTGTGTGTGTGTGTGTGTGTGTGTGCGTGTGTGTGCCCATGTGTGTGTAAGGCGGGTGGAGGGGCACTCCTATCGCACAGCCTGTTGGAATGCAGAAGGGCCGCCTCTGGGGTGGGAGGCATGGGGGAGGGCCCCCAGGAAGGCACTGCTCCAGGAGGGGCTTCAAGGCTTCTAACTTGAGGGCAGAGTGGAGGGGCAGCCACGGAGCTCTGGTGACTTCTCTAGCACAATCGCGGTAACTCACACTTGAAAGGCACAAAACAGTTTACAAAATGCAGTCACATAGTTCCGGAGACTCAGGCTTGAAGACCAGCGCAGCTCACGTCCCATGTCTCAATTTCTCCACCGGAAGACATGACTGTGGCAACAACCTCATAGAGCGGCTGTGAGGGTTATATGGGACCATGACTCTATACACCTGGACCTTGCAGCATCCAATTAAGTGGAATCCCTTCTCCCTTCTCCATCTGGCTTGATTCCGCTTGGATCGGCGGTATGAGCCCATTTTACAGGTGAGGAGATTGAGGCCCCGGCAGGGGAATGAAGATGCTCAACTTTCCACAGGGAGTCAGGGCAGGGCTGGAGACTTGCCACAAGAGGTAGGCTCTTTCCCCTTCCTGGCAGCCCCTCTTGCTCTTGTCATTGCTGCCTGAAGCTGGCCTTAATTATCAGGCAACGTGACCCACAGGGCTCCTTGGCTCTGAGCTGCATGCTAAGCCTCAAGACCTCTTGACGCTGTCATTAAGGGGGACCGGGGCTGCAGCAGAAACAACTCTCTTTTGGCTTTTCGTATTAAAATAGAATAAAGTGCTGTGCTTTCTCTCTCTGTGGAAAAAAAAAGATGGGGGTAGGAAAAAAACAAGTCTCCAAGCTCCGACCTAGACAACCCCCCGCCAGCACCCCTCCTGGCTCCCATCAAGAGGATCGTCTTCCAGGTGATTTGTTAGCTCTTTCTGGGGCAGAAGATGGTGGAAAACTAATTTTAACTTCTCGGGATTTTTTTTTAGCTTTTATGTTTTTCAGACTGGGGAGAGGACATCAGGTGGCTCCCCAAGTTCCCTGAGTCAGGGGGAAGAAGAGGAGCAGGGGGCAGCTTTGCCTCCACCAGGCAAGCCCTGCAAATCCCCAGGGGCTGAGGATGCTGAGAAGGGTTCAAGGCCCTGCCGGTGCCCATCTTCTCCCCTTCCCCAGAAAGGCTCCAGCTTCCTCCTGCCCGCCAAAACCAAGGAAGGTGTCACCCTGAGAGTCAGAGGCTGAAGCTAGACGCATGAGTTTGTGAAAACTGAGCATGAGAGGTCTAAGTTCCAGACCAACTCCTTCACTGCATTGCTGTGTAGCCTTGGGCAAGTTGCTTCCCCTCTCTGAACCTCAGTTGCCTCATGTGTCACCAAATCAAAAAACCATACAAGTTGCTGTCAAGTCGACTCTGACTCATGGCGACCCCATGTGTGTCAGAGGGTTTTCAGTAGCTGATTTTTCAGAAGTAGATAGCCAGGCCTTTCTTCTGAGGCACCTCTTGGGGGACTTGAACCGCCAGCTTTTTGGTTAGTAGCCAAGGGCATTAACTGTTTGCACCCCCTAGGGACTCCTCATCTGTTACAGGGGGACTATGATTGCTGAGTGCCTACTTCCTAGGGTAGCATGGAGGCTCGAAGCAGTGCTGGGCTGCTTTCTGGGTCCCAACATTTAGAAGGACATCTTAAAACTGGAGAGGGTCCCACGGAGAGTGACCAGAATAAGGTAGGGACCTCTCCTCCACCCACTTGCTGGGGAGGATCAGGAGAGCAGTCTCCCGGTTTGTTTTGTGCCCAGCCCAATGCCTGGCATGAGAGGGTTGTTAATGCATGTTTACAAATGATGAATCAATAAGGAATATAGGGACAAGGCTAGACTGGAGAAGAGACCCATGGGAAACAGGCTAATTGATCTTTAAGCAGCAGAATGGCTTTGACAAGGCACAGGAAAGAGATGGTTTGTGCCAGTTCTGGGGACATACCAGTAGACACTATAAGGAGGCAGATTTCAATTTCATACGAGGGCCATGGGGGTGGGGAGGGGGAATTCAGCTTGAATTCAGCGTCTGCAATGTGGCTGGGAACTGAATAGAAATAGGTCATTTTTTTTGAGCCCTTGCTAAGAGATGGTAAAGGTTAGGATGAGGATCCACTGCCTGGGGCAAGCTGGCCTGGGTTCTAATCTCAGCTCTGCCACTAACCAGCTGTGGGCTCCTGGGAGAGTTACTTCACTTCTCTGTGCCTCAATTTCCGCATCTGTAACTCAGAAGTTGCTTTAAGGATCAAGTCATGCATACACATAGACATGCATACATGCATCTATCCTAAACCAAAAAAAAAAACCCGTTGCCATTGAGTCAATTACAACTCATGGCGACCCCATTGTTATAGAGTAGAACTGCTTCATAGCGTTGTCTTGCCTGCAATCTTTATGGAAGCAGATGGCCAGGCCTTTTTTCTGTGGCGCCACTGGGTAGGTTTGAACTGCCAGCCTTTAGATTAGTAGCCAAGTGCTTAACGATTTGTGCCGCCCAGGGACACAGGACAGAGCCTGGCAAGTACTAAGTACTGCGCAAGTGTTGGCTGGTATGATTGGTTTCCCTTGGTCCCAAGCTACTTTGTTTCATTTAATTTTCGAGATGATCCTGTAGGAGGTGCTATTATTACCCCCATTATCCAGATAAGGAAGAAGCTGAGGCTGGTCCCTATTTAGATGTGTGCCCAAGGTCACCTATCTTGTAAGTGGCAGCACCAGAACTGGAGCCCAGCTTTGCTCATTCCAAAGCCTGTGCTCCTAATCATTGGTGATACTCACACCATCCCCCTGATGGGGCCCCCACATGCCCCCATTTCATACCTGAAGGGACAGGCCCAGAGAAAGCAAGTACATGACTCGAAGACCCAGAGTTGTCTAGCGGCAGAACCCAGGTTTGGCTCCAAATCCCACAGGCTTGCTTTGCACCACACTACACCTTCTAACCATCGACGCCATCTGAGGGTGGAATGGGCTGCCTTGGACCCAGCTGGTCCCCAGTCATGGTCAGCACAAGGCAGGGTGAGCCCTTCCGGAGGACCCCAAGATTTGAGATAGGACTGGTGACTACTTTGTTCTCTTGCAGCCCTGAGATTGGGTGATGGGATGAGATGATCAATGTGGAAGCCCTCGAGAAGGTGAAAACATGACAGACATGTGACACAGGTGAGCAATCACGTTGTAGTTGGTCTTGTCATCATTGCCAGCTGGGTCAGGGAAGCCAAGGTTCCCGCTTATGGGAGGGGGGGCAGGAAGTCCCACACATCTTCCTGATCACTCCTCTTCTCTCCCTCTAGCCCTCTCTGCTGCCTTGCCTCCTTCTGTTTCTTTGTGTCTCTGTTTTTCTGTCCCTCTCTGCCTGTGACTCTCTGTCCCCCATTGTGATAGTTAAGGTTGTGTGTCAACTTGGCTGGGCCATGATTCTCAAGGGTTTGTCAGTTATGTAATGATGTAATTTGGCAGTTATGTAATGATGTAGTTATCCTCCATTTTGTGATACAATGTAATCACCTCCATGATGTGATCTGTTGTGATCAGCCAATCAGTTGTATGGGGAGTTTCCTCCAGAGTGTGGCCTGCATCCAATATATATGGATGTTCTGGAAAAGCTTGCTAGCTTTTGCTCTTTCGGGATCCTGCATCCGGCTCATCATTATCTGACCTCTTGTTCTTGGGACTTGAGCCATCAACCTGTCATATTGCCTGCCAATCTTGGGATTTGTCAGCCTCTCCAGCCTATGAGCCAGCAGCCTGCCATCCAACCTGCCAATCTTGGGTTCATCAGCGCCTGCAGCTACGTGAGTCAGGAGAAGCCTCCAGCCTGACACCTGACCCATAGACTTGGGACTTGTCAGCCTCTATAACTGCATGAACCATTTCCTTGAGATAAATCTGTCTCTCTCTAAAAAACTGGAAAAAAAGAAAAAAGAAAAACCAAACCTATTGCTGTTGAATCAATTCCGTCTCATAGCAACCCTATAGGACAGAGTAGAACTGCCCCATAGGGTTTTCAAAGAGCAGTTGGTGGATTTGAACTGCCGACCTTTTCGTATGCACTTCACTAGTTTCGCTACTCTGGAGAACTCAGCCTAAGACACCCATTCTCCCTCCCTCCCTTTGTTTTTTTTTTTTTTTAATTGTTGTAGTTTAAGTGAAAGTTTACAATTCAAGTTAGTCTCTCATACAAAAATTTATACATACACTGTTATGTGACCCTAATTTCTCTCCCTAAACTGTGACAGCACACTCCTCCTTTCCACCTTTGATTTCCTGTGTGCATTCAACCAACTCCTAACCCTCCCTGCCCTCTCATCTCACCTCTGGACAGAAGCTGCCCGTTTAATCTCTTGTATCTACTTGAGCTAAGATGCACTCTCTTCACGAATATTGTCTTATGTCCCACAGTCCAGTCCAATCTTATTCTGAAGAGTTGGCCTCGTTCCTCCCTCCCTTTGGAGATTACACTTCACCTAGAAAATAAATCCTGCTGCCTCCCCTCCCACAAGACAGCACCCCACCACAATGAGTAATTAATCCTTGAAGTGCCCTCTTTCTTAGCTGGTCCTCTCAGCTTTTGTTATTTTTGGCCTAAGAATATTCAAAGATACTTGATCCCCTAATAAATTACAAAGTTTGATGGAATTTCTGTGCAAGGAGTCATGTAACATGCAAAACGTCACTTTATAAAAGGAGTTGCTAGATCGATGTGGCGTGATGTCAGCTTGATTGCTATGTCAACACAAGAAACCAGGACAAAAATAGATCCCTGAAAAGTTATTTACCTGTCCAAGTCAGGCAGCGGGCCATTTATCTCTTCTGGAATTGAGTTAAAACTGCTCCCGAGGCATTTCAGACAAAGATCTCAATATAAAAGGTGGAATAAGGGATAATGGGAAGATGCACTGGCTTGAAGGTTTCTTTCACAGAGATTCAATAGCCTGAAGAGTCTAGCAAGATTTGTCTTTCATCATAGCAATATAATACATGTATTCATTCTTTCTCTCCTTCATTGAAGACGGAGGGTTCACCCTGTTCTAGCCCCTGGAAGTACAGAACCAGCTGCTGTTCAGTCGACTCTGACTCATGCAGACCCCTTGTGTGCCAGAGTAGAACTGTGCTCCATAGAATTTTCAATGGCTGGTTTTTTGGAAGTAGATCGCTGGGCCCTTCTTTTATTTGTATTTTATTTTATTTTATTCTTGTACTTTAAGTAAAAGTTTACAATTCAGGTTAGTCGCTCATACAAAAATTTATACATACATCATAATGTGACCCTAATTGCTCTCCCTATACTGTGACAGCACACCCCTCCTTTCCACCCCTGATTTTCCGTGTCCATTCAACCAGCTCCTGACCCTCTCTGTCTTCTCATCTCACCTCTGGACAGGAGCTGCCCATTTAGTCTCTTGTATCTACTTGAGCTAAGAATAGGCCCTTCTTCTGAGGTTCTTGACCATTTGTACCACCCAGGGACTCCAAAGGAGAAGAAAATAGATGCTGATGGGCAAGGCAGATGCCAGCCTTGCCTTTCTGGAGCTTGGTTCCAAGGCAAGAAAGACAGCAATTAGGATAGAGTGGGAGTCCCGTGGTGGTGCAAACCGTTAAGCACTTGGCTACTAACTGAAAGGTTGGTGGTTTGAGTCCACCCAGAGGTGCCTTGGAAGAAAGGCCTGGTGGTGATCTACTTCTGAAAAATGAGCCATTGAAAACCCTATGGAGCAGAGTTCCACTCTGACCCTCATGAGATCGCCATGAGTAGGAATCAACTAGATGGGAACTGGTTGATTGGTTGGGAAGTATGGGGCTGTGGCAGCCCAGAGAAGAGGCCCTGCGGGCAGGCGCTGTGTGAAGCACTGAGAACATGAGGGCACCAGCCTAGAGAGGGCATGCAGTTGAATTGACCAGAGTGCATGGTGGTCAGCTAGGGAAACCCAGCCCTGTGGGTGTGGACCTGCAGAATGGGCCCAAAGCAGAGTGGGCTTTAGAGATGGGGTGAGAGACCATTTGGGAGGAGTGGATGGCATAAGCCAAACCACGGAGGAGGATATGTGCAGATGCGCAGGCTTTGAGAAGGCTGAGTGACCCTAGCAGAAGATTCACTTAGAAGGGTAAGAGGAGAACACGAAGGAGACCTTTGAATGCCAGCCTCAGGAGATTAGGTTGCCTTCTGTGGATATGGGAAGCCCTGTGTGGGGGGAAGGCTTTCAGGGAGAGGGGAATAACTGGCAGTTTGCATGGGCTTTGCACGGATCACTGCAAAGATTGGTTCCACCTTGGGAAACATAAGCTGGCCAGGTGGAGGGCTTGCACTGCATGCCATCTGTCGAGAAAGGGTCACAATACGATCCACCTGGCTTCCTTGGGGAGATAGCATCTGGGAAGCAGGGAGAGCACCTCTGGGGGAAGACGCCTGATGGTTGTGCCCAGACATGACTTATTCAGCAGCACCAGACACCTGCTGCTCGGGCCAGCGCTGGCCTGGTCCTTCTGCAGGGCTTGTCTGGGATGCACGCCTGACCTTTATGACTGAGCCATGGAGGGCGGGGGATGGAGGCCAGCCTGGAGTGAGCAGCCTCCCCATCTTCAGCTGGAAGATGGAGGGCCGCCGTGGCCTGATCCTCAGGTCGTGGGGATGTGTCCAGCTCACCTGCCTGCTGACACCCGAACATCCCAGTGTCACTTCTGTTCCCCTAGGAGTTTTCCTCGTAGGCTCACCATGAGATTCACCATTCTGTGATGCCGTCTCCTAGTAACCCCGGACAGAACCCCCACCACCAACACTCTGCAGACCCCTTCTGTGCTATATGTGTGTGCTGTGCATGCTTGTGTGTGTGCACACGTGCACATGCTTGTGTGCTTGTGTACTGAAACTGTTCAAAATCATAACAACATGCAAACATGCAACAGCAAACTAGAGGCCAGGCCAGGTTTTCCTAAACTCTAACTAGAATTATGCTAACTCTGAGTAATAGTAAACTATCACTGATCACAAATAGCTAACATTTGATTGACACCTTATATTTCTCCAGAACCTGCTCATAGTGATGTTCCCTGCTAGAGACTCATCACGACCCTGAGAGGGGGAGGGGGCAGGTATTAGGTGGCTCTGAGGAGGGGCTTTCCTGGGCCACCCGGGCAAGGAATTACTGAGCAAGGAGAAGCTGAATTACCTTGACTCCACTGTTCACAGTATAACTTGAAGAGATGAAGGTTTCTCGTTAACTGGGCTTAGAGGCATGCTGTCTACTTCTCCAGGTTATCCTAATGATCTTTAACACTGCTAATTTAATGATGGATGGGGCAGTGGTGGTGCAGGGGTAGAATCTCACCTTCCTTCTGGGAGATTCCTGGCCAATGCACCTCATGCACAGCCATCACCTGTCCATCAGTGGTGGCTTGCATGGTGTTATGATGCTGAACAGGTTCAGTGGAGCTTCAAGACTAAGATGGACTAGGAAGAAAGGCCTGGCAATCTACTTCTGAAAATCAGCCAGTGAAAACCCTATGGATCACAATGGCCCAACCTGCAACCGATCATGGGGATGGCATAGGACCAGGCAGTGTTTCGTTCCACCAAGCGTAGGGGGCCAACTAGAAGACAGCTAACAGCAACAATACAATTTAATGATCATTTTGTTTAAACAGTTGTTTTTATTCCATTAACGGCTGAATGTTAACCCGGGAGCTGGTTAGTGTTGAGATGAGTCATCTGATGTTGCTATTAATCAAAGTTTTAATTTTTACCATGTACAACAAAACCACTGCCTGCCTCTGTGAGTTTGTTGAACTGTGATGGCTTGCGTGTTGCTGTGAAGCTTGAAGCTATGCCACTGGTATTTCAAATACCATTAGGGTCACCCATGGTGGACAGGTTTCAGCTGAGCTTCCAGGCTAAGATAGACTAGGAAGAAGGACCTGGTGGTCTACTTCTGAAAAAATTAGCCAGTGAAAACCTTATGAATAACGGTGGAACATTGTCTGATATAGTGCTAGAAGACGAACCCCTCAGGTTGGAAGGCACTCAAAATACGACTTGAGAAGGGCTGCCTCCTCAAAGTAGAGTCGACTTTAATGATGTGGATGGAGTCAAGCTTTCTGGACCTTCATTTGCTGATGTGGCACAACTCAAAATGAGAAGAAACAGCTGCAAACATCCATTAATGATAGGAATGTGGAATGTACGAAGTATGAATCTAGGAAAATTGGAAGTCATCAAAAATTAAATGGAACACATAAACATCAATATCCTAGGCATTAGTGAGCTGAAATGGACTACTATTGGCCATTTTGAATTGGATAATCATATGGTTTACTATGCTGGGAATGACAAATTGAAGAGGAATGGTGTCTCATTCACATCATCAAAAAGAACACTTCAAGATCTATCCTGAAGTACAACACTGTCAGTGATAGGGTAATATCCATACCCCTACAAAGAAGACCAGGTAATACAACTATTATTCAAATTTATGCACCAATCACTAAGGCCAAAGTTGAAGAAATTGAAGATTTTTACCAACTTCTGCAGTCCAAAATTGATCAAACACGCAATCAAGATGCACTGACAGTTACTGGTGATTGGAATGCTAAAGGTGGAAACAAAGAAGGACTGGTAGTTGCAAAATATGGCCTTGGTGATAGAAATGATGCCGTAAATCACATGATAGGATTTTGTAAGACCAACGACTTCTTCATTGCAAATACCTTTTTTCAACAACATAAATGGCGACTATATGTGTGGACCTCACCAGATGGAATACACAGGAATCCAATCAACTACATCTGTGGGAAGAGATGATGGGAAAGCTCAATATCATCAGTCAGAACAAGGCCAGGGTCCGACTGTGGAACAGACCATCAATTGTTCATATGCAAGTTCAAATTGAAGTTGAAGAAAAATAGAAGAAGTCCATGATAGCAGAAGTACTACCTTGAGTATACCCCACCTGAATTTAGAGACCATCTCAAGAATAGATTTGACTCATTGAACACTAGTGACCAAAGGCCAGACGAGTTGTGGAATGACATCAAGGATATCATACATGAAGAAAGCAAGAGATCATTAAAAAGACAAGAAAGAAAGAACAGACCAAATGGATGTAAGAAAGAGACTCTGAAACTTGCTCTTGAATGGCAAGTAGCTAAAGCAGAAAGAAGCAATGATGAAATAAAAGAGCTAAACAGAAGATTTCAAAAGACAGCTTGAGAAGACTAAGTATTACAATGAAATGTGCAAAGATCTGGAGTTAGAAAACCAAACGGGAAGAACACACTTGGCACTTCTCAAGCTAAAAGAACTGAAGAAAAAATACAAGCCTCGAGTTGCAATATTGAAGGATTCTACAGGGGAAAATATTAAACTATGCAGGTAACATCAAAAGAAGATGGAAGGAATACACAGTCACTGTACCAAAAAGAATTCGTCGATATTCTACCATTTCTGGAGGTAACATATGATCAAGAACCAATGGTATTGAAGGAAGAAGTCTAAGCTGCACTGAAGGCATTGGCAAAAAGCAAGGCTCCAGGAATTGACAGAATACCAATTGAGGTGTTTAAACAAATGGATGCAGCACTGGAGGTGCTCACTCATCTATGCCAAGAAATTTGTTTCTCCTCTGTATGTGACTTCTTGTTTTTCACGAGCTGCTCTCAGGATTCTTTGTTTGTCTTTGGTTTTGGTGAGTGTGGTTATGACATGCCTTGGTGATTTTCTTTTGGGATCTCTTCTATATGGGGTTCGTTGAGCTTCTTGGATGGCCAG
>NW_004443963.1:13545476-13580491 GCF_000243295.1 Trichechus manatus latirostris
ATAACAAATTATGGATAACATTGCAAAGAATGGGAATTCCAGAACACTTAATTGTGCTTGTGAGGAACCTGTACATGGACCAAGAGGCAGCTGTTTGAACAGAACAAGTTGATATTGTGCGGTTTAAAGTTAAGAAAGGTGTGCATCAGGGTTGTATCCTCTCACTATACTTATTCAATCTCTATGCTGAGCAAATAATCTGAGAAGCTAGACTATATGAAGAAGAATGCAGCATCAGGATTGCTGGAAGACTCATTATCAACCTGCAATATGCAGATGACACAATTTGCCCGGTGAAAGTGAAGAGGACTTGAAGCATTTACTGATAAAGACCGAAGAGTACAGTCTTCAGTACGGATTATACCTTAACATAAAGAAAACAAAAATCCTCACAACTGGACCAATAAGTAACATCAGGATAAATGGAGAAAAGATTGAAGCTGTCAAGGATTTCATCAAGAAATCAAATGATGCATTGTACTGGGCATGTTAAAAAGCAAACATGTTACTTTGAGGACTAAGGTGCACCTGACCCAAGCCATGGTGTTTTCAATCGCCTCATATGCATGCAAAAGCTGGACAATGAATAAGGAAGACCGAAGAAAAATTGATGCCTTTGAATTATGGTGTAGGCAAAGAATATTGAATATACCGTGAACTGCCAGAAGAATGAAAAAATCTGTCTTGGAAGGAGTACAGACAGAATACTCCTTAGAAGTGAGGATGGCAAGACTTCGTCTCATGTACCTTGCACGTGTTATCAGGAGGGATCTTTCCCTGGAGAAGGACATCATGCTTAGTAAGTAGAGGGTCAGCGAAAAAGAGGAAGACCCTCAAGGAGATGGATTGACACAGTATGGCAGCAACAATGGGCTCAAGCACACCAATGATTGTGAGGATGCTGCAGGACCGGGCAGTGTTTTGTTGTGTTGTACATGGGGTTGCTATGAGTTGGAACCAACTTGACAGCATCTAACAACAACACAAGAAAACCAAAAGCTGGTTCTCTGTTATGTCCCATCCTCCTTAGATGTGTGGCCATAATGACTGAGTCTGGCCACAGCCAGTTCCCTCCCAATCCCAGCTGGGCTACTCAGTTTCCCTAATGACAATAATCTTTTTTTTTTTTTTTTTTTTAAGCACTTACTCTATACAAAGCAGGCCTTAAGTTAAGCACTTTGCAGACACAAGCTCAATGAACCATGAAACCTATAAAGTAGGTATCATTATTATTCCCATTTTACAGATGAGGAAACTGAGGTACAGGGAAGTTTAGTAACTTACAGTTATGCAGGCAGGAAGTGGAGGAGCCAAGGTCCACACCCAGGCTTCCTGTCACCAGCACCTGACAGAGTAACCAGTAGGCTTAGCTGCCTCCAACCTCATCTGCTTCTCTGCCACAGGGGGGCCTCCTCTCTATTCCTAGGACCCTGAGTGGGAGGATCACAGACTTGAGAAGAGGATGGAGAGGGAGAGTGAGGCTTGGCTCCCAACAGGGGCCACCCAAGGCCAGGGCAACCAGGTGATGAATCTGCATTAGGCTTCCATAGCTTTGGCTCCTTCCAGCTCCTCATTACAACCCTTAATGATGAACTAACCCCAGTTTCCCAATGGAGGGAGCAGGGAAGGGCGGCAGAGCGAGATCCAGATGGCGCTTCTGGCAGGCGTGGGCTTCATCGGGTCTTTATGTAAGAGTCGTTCTGCTTCCCAGATTGCCTTCCAGTCAGACATTTAAATGCTTGTTTTCTGTTTATGATACAGAGGAAGAAATTTAAATACTCCCAGGGGAAACCAAGGAAGAAAAAAACCAGGAGTGATTCTGGGGGCTTGTCAGGCAAGATGGAGGGAGAAGCCAGGTCTGGGACTGGTTTCAAGATTCTGGAGAGAAGATGGCTTCTCTGGGCGTGAACTGCAAGATCAAGGACTCCACAATTGAGAACAGGAAGGGGTGAGCACCCTTCTGGTGACAGAACAGGACAAGAAACTGCCATTTATCCAGGGCCAGCTGTGTGCGGAGCCCCGAGCCAGACGTTATATACTCTAATTCTCTCAACATCCCTGCTTTGTAGCTGGGGAAACTGAGGCTTGGGGAGGCTCCGTGACTTGCTCATGATCAGATTACCTGAGACCTGTTGTTAGTTGCCGTCGAGTCCGCTCCAACTCTTGGAGACTCCATGGATAACAGAAAGAAACACTGCCAGGTCTTGCACCATCTTCATAATGTGGGTATGTTTGAGTTCACTGTTGCGGCCATTGTGTCAAGCCATCTCATTGAGGGTTTCTCTCACCTTTGCTGTCCCTCCACTTTACCAAACATGATGTCCCTCTCTAATGTTCAGTCCCTCCTGATAACACATCCAAAGTAAGCAAGTCGAAGTCTCAGACAATGTTCTGTGATCCAGAGGGTTTTTATTGACTACTTTTTGGAAGTAGGTCAGTAGAGCTTTCTTCATAGCTTGTCTTGGTCTGGAAGCTCCCCTGAAACCTGTCCACCATGAGTGACCCTGCTGGTATTTGAAATATTGGTGGCATAGCTTCCAGGATCACAGCAACACAAAGGCCACCAGCGTACCACAAACTGACAGGTGAGTGGTGTGTTTGTTACCAGACTTGGCCTATTACCCAGACTTGGCCTGGGTCTGCTGCAAGTTTTTCCACCTCCATTAAATCCCACCTCCTACAGGTAGCCATCCCAATAACCCAGCCCATTCACGTGGGCTTCTCATCCCCTGAATGTCCCGACGTTGTGGCTTCTGTGCAGGACGTCTTACTGTGTCTGACTCTGTTGCTCTAGAACTGTTCCCCGACTCCTGGAATCCATGTTAGAAGAAGCCTAGATGGTCGTCACTTCAGGCAACCATTTGCCTTTAGATTCTTTCTCCAGCATCCCGGCCTGAGCTTGATCCCTTGCAGGGACAGGAGTTAGCCTGTTGCACCTTTGCATGGAGTTGATGGCTTGACACTTCTCAATTATACGATGCCCTTCTGAGGCATTCTGGATATGGGACAAAAGTGAGAAAGATAAAGAAATATTTTCCACCATTTCTTGGAAAATATTTGTAGCTGGTTAAGAATAAGCCAGCTTTCTGTTTTCCAATGGGCCTGCACATCCTTGAAGACACTGTGGTCAAAACTGAGGGTTACTTGACAGAAACAAAGCAAATGAATCTATTTCTATTGTCTTTTGTTGTGTGACAAACCATCCTGAAACTTGTTGTTAGGTGCTGTCGAGTTGGTTCTGACTCATAGCAACCCTATGTACAATAGAAGAAAACCCTGCCGGTCTTATGCCATCCTCACAATTGCTGTTATACCTGAGCTCACTGTTGCAGCTACTGAGTCAACTCATCTCGTTGAAGGTCTTCCTCTTTTTCACTGACCCTCTACCTTACCAAGCATGATGTCCTTCTCCAGGGACTGGTCCTTCCTGATAACATGCCCAAATTACATAAGACGAAGTCTCGCCATCCTTGCTTCTAAGTAGCATTCTGGCTATACTTCTTCCAAGACAGATTTGTTCGTTCTTCTGGAAGTCCATGGTATATTCAGTATTCTTCACCAGCACCATAATTCAAAGGCATCAATTCTTGTTCAGTCTTCCTTATTCATTGTACAGCTTTCACATACACATGAGGCAATTGAAAATACCATGGTTTGGGTCAGGCGCACGTTAGTCCTCAAAGTGATGTCTTTGCTTTTTAACACTTAAAGAGGTCTCTGGCAGCAGATTTGCCCAATGCAATAAGTTGTTTGATTTCTTGACTGCTGCTTCCATGGGCGTTGACTGTGGATCCAAGTAAAGTGAAATCCTTGACAACTTCACTCTTTTCTCCATTTATCATGATGTCACTTATTGGTCCAGTTGTGAGGATTTTTGTTTTCTTTATGCTGAGATGCAATCCATACTGAAGGCTGTAGTCTTTGATCTTCATCGGTAAGTGCTTCAAATCCTCTCCATTTTCAGCAAGCAAGGCTGTGTCATCTGCATAACGCGGGTCATTAATGAGTCTTCCTCTAATCCTGATGCCTGTTCTTCTTCATATAGTCCACCTTCTTGATTATTTGCTCAGAGTACAGATTGAATACGTATGGTGAAAGGATACAAGCCTGACACACACCTTTCTTGACTTTAAACCACGCAGTGTCCCCTTGTTCTGTCTGAACAACTGCCTCTTGGTCTATGTACAGGTTTCTCACGAGCACAGTTAAGTGTTCTGGAATTCCCATTCTTTTCAATGTTATCCATAATTTGTTATGATCCACACAGTCGAATGCCTTTGCATAGTCAAAAAAAAACACAGGTAAACGTCTTTCTGGTATTCTCTGCTTTCAGCCAAGAGCCAACTGACATCAGCAATGATATCCCTCATTTCATGTCCTCTTCTGAATCCAGCTTGAATTTCTGGCAGTCCCCTGTTGATGTACTGCTGCAGCTGCTTTTGAATGTTCTTCAGCAAAATTTTACTTGTGTGTGATATTAATGAAATTGTTCAATAATTTCCACATTCAGTTGGATCGCTTTTCTTTGGAATGGGCACAAATATGGATCTCTGGCAGCTGGTTGGCCAGGTAACTGTCTTCCAAATTTCTTGCATAGATAAGTGAGCACCTCCAGTGCTGCATCCGTTTGTTGAAACATCTCAGTTGGTATCCCGTCAGTTCCTGGAGCCTTGTGTTTTGCCAATGCCTTCAGTGCAGCTTGAACTTCTTCCTTCAGTACCATTGGTTCTTGATCATATGCTACCTCCTGAAATGGTTGAATGTGGACTAATTCTTTTTGGTACGGGACTCTGTGTATTCTGAAAATTAGTGGCTTAAAATAATAATGATTTTGATTTCTCATGATTCTGTGGGTCGGCTGAGCAGGGTTCTTGCTCCACATGGTGATGGCTGGACGCTCATGTAGCTGCATTTAGCTGGTGGATAGAAGGTTCTAGAAAGCTATGTCTGGGGCTTTGGTGTTGACTATCTCTGGGTGTGTCCATTCTCCTCTGCGTGGCCTCTCTCGCTATGTGGTATCTTATCCTTCAGAGCTTCTCCATGTGGTCTCTCCCTCCCATAGGATAGCTTGAACTTCCTTACAGCATGGTGGCTGGATTCTGAGAGAGTAAAAGCAGAAAATGCCAGGCCTCTTGAGGCCCAGGCTTGGAACTGGCACAGCATCACTTCTGCCAAATTCTATTGTCAAAGCAAGTCATAAAGTCAGCCCAGAGAGCAAATAGCCTCTCCCTCTTGTTGGGAGGAATTATTGGTGGCAATATTTGCAAATAAATTTCCACAGGAAGTTGAGAGGGATCATGGAGCCCAGAAGGGAAATAAGATGTGATTTACACACATGTGACTTATGCCCAACTTTAGAGAAGCACATCTGGTGCATTAAGCAAAGCCCAGTATATATCTGCACAGGGCTTGTGCTGGCCTTCCATGTGGCTGGCTCTGCCTCTCTTCCACTATACTGTTTTCCTCTTCTTCCAACAGCCCCATCCTCTGGAGACCACTAAAAAGAAAAAGAAATACAGCAAGGCCACTGTCATTAGCATCCAGAACATCAGATTCTATTTCTGGCAGATCCAAGGTGGTTGGCAAACCTCTAGCCCTGCTTCCCCAGCTCAGCATTCCGAAGTAATGAGCCCACTGAATGATATGGCATTAGCAGAAGTGCTGGGTCCCGATCAAGGGAGGAAATAGACTCCTCGCACTTTGCGATTATCAGCCTGCACCTGGGGCTTGGGGCGCAGCTCTGGCCTCAGGGGAAGGGAACTCACGCTCACCGCGTGCCTATTGAAGGAGCCCTTCTGGCACAGTGGTTAAGGTGCTCGGCTGCTAACTGAAAGACTGGCAGTTCAAACCCACCAGCCGCTCCACTGGAGAAAGCTGTGGCCATCTCTTTCTGTAAAAGATTGGCAGCCTTGGGAAACCCTATGTGGGCATTTCTACTCTGTTTTACAGGGTTGCTGTGAGTCAGAATCGACTCGACAGCAAAGGGGTTGGGTTTTGAGTGCCTATTGAGTTCCAGGTGCTGTGCTAGGCCCATCTGGCCCTTGCTTTTCTCTCTAGTGTCATCTTACGCTATTGTCCCTTTCCCTGCTTTCAGCCAATTGGGGTGAATTTCAGTTCTTCAAACAGGTCATTCTTTCTTTTCCAGACCTTTGCATGTCCTATTCCCTCTGCTTTAAATACTCTTCCCCTACCTGTTTGCCTAGTAAACTCCAACAATCTGTGAAAGCTGAGAGGGGCCTTCTAGAACCTTCTAGTCACCAGATAAATGCAGCTACATGAGTGTTCAGCCATCACTTTGTGGAGCAGGAACCCTGCTCAACCTACCCACAGAAGCATGAGAAATCATAAATCATTGCTATTTTAAATTACTATGTTTTGGGGTGGTTTGCAACACAACAAAAGACAACAGAAATACATCTATTTGCTTTGTTTCTGTTGAGTAACCCTCAGCTGTGACTACAGTGTCTTACAAGGATGTGCAGGCCCGTCAGAAAACAGGTTCTCCCTACCCCCCTAGCAGCCCCCCACTCCGGGTGAGTTCTCCCCTCCTTTCTGTCAGAGCAGTGCTTCTGCTTCCCTGCCATTACATTCAGTGCCTGCCTTCTCTGCTAGACTGTTGGCTGCCCCAGGCACTCCTTGGCTTCTAGCCCAGTGCTCTGTTTGTTGAATGACTGAATGATGGAATGAATGACTCCTCATGGCAGCCCATTTGACAGATGAGGCAACTGAGGCTCAGAGAGAAGAACTACCTTATCTAAGTCAAGATATGGTAAGAGGCAGAGGCAGGATTTGAATCCAGGATTGAATCTAGTTTGGTAGCCAAGCTTGTGCCCTTTCTATCACACCTGGCTCGCAAGGGTAAATGAAAGGTTGGGCGATGGTGATGGGCAGGGGAGAGGTGCTGGAGGAAGCAGCAAGGGCCAAGGTACCTTCTCTGCCCCGTTGTTCGCAGGGAGCAGTGATAGCAATGGAGGTAAAACCTGGCGGCAGGGCTAGCAGGTTGCAGAGTGTTTGGCTGAGCTGCTGCGAGCCTGGCCTCCCTCAAGTCTCACCTGAATTGAGGGTTTGCAGATGCCTGCTCTACAGGCAAGAGATGCCAGGCTAGTAGCTCAGCTGGCTTCCAGGATCCAGAGGGTTGTCCTAATTCCCAGGGTTTATGAGACCCGCTGGTTAAAGGGGTCCAGTGCAGATTCCAGGTGAGAAATAGGAGTGGTCACCCCCAGAGGGGCATAGGAGGTGGCTTCCTGTGGTGTAGATAGCACTGATTTCAGAATTCCGTAGAACCCTAGCTCTGCCAATTGTAGCTGAGTGACCTTGGCCTAGTTACTTCACCTCTCTGCACCTCAGTCTCCTCATTTGGAAAATGAGGATAATAGGACACTCTTCATAGGGTTGTTGAGACAGTTAATTGAGTTAATATGTGTAGCATGCATAGAACAGGTCCTGCATCCCCGATCTGAGCCCGGCATAAGGAAATTGTTGAAAATATTAGGCTAGAGGCCTCTTGTTCTTCCATTGACATCGAACCCCTCCTGTTTTAGCTTCTCTTCCACGCAATCTTTTGCTCTGCATATTTCCCTGGGGTTATTGGGAGGATCAGATGTGATAGTGGATAGAGAGGACAGCTGTAACGTTTTCCAAAGGTCAAGATTTGAGTAAGTTGCGTTGAAACTTGGCCTGGACCACACCAGGCCAAGGTCAAGAGTCTCAGCAAGAGTCTAGAGAAGAGCAGAAGTTCCTGCCACAGGCTTGGGATAGCATGATGACGATGGTGGTGGTAGAGATGATGATGGAGATGGCAATGATGATGATGATGGAGATAAGGGGATAATGATGATGATAGTGGAGGATCTAGATGATAATGAGATGATGATGAAGAAGAAGATGGTGATGGAGATAAGGAGATAATGATGAGATGATGATGAAGATGGTAATGGTGATGATGATAGAGATAAGGAGATGATGATGATGGAGATGATGGTTTTAGTGGAGATAAGGAGATGATGATGATGATGGAGATAAGGAGATGATAAAGATAGGGATGACGAGGGAGCAGATGACAGAGACAATGAGCTGATGATGGTGGATGGATGACAGGGCATGTTATAACAAGTTCAGGCCAACCCTTAAGAAGACAACAGAGTATCAAGAAAAGATCAAAGGACTACTTGTCCAAAGATCCAGAGAATTTTCAGTCCAGGCTCTGCCTCTTACTACTCAAGTGGCCTCAGGCAAGTCACTGAACATCTCTGAGCTTCAGTTCTGTCACCTGTAAAGTGGGAACAAATATCCCTGCCCTGCCTACTTCACAGGGGCCATCCGTGGAGATCATGGGCATGAACATTTCAATAACACACAAGCAGCTGTAGTTGTTGCTGCTGCTGGTTCTGAGAGCAATTCTACCCACAGGCAGCCATTGCTGTCAAATAGACGTCGTTGCAGGGCAAGCTTTGTTGCTTCCTGTGTCTTTAGGCCAGTTAGGTCCCTCCCAGCCTCAGTTTCCTCATCTGCAAATGAGGCTAATACTGTCCCCACATAAGGCTAATACTGTCCCCACATAAGGCTGTGGTTGGCTAAAACGGTTTCGTGTAGTTACAAGGATCAACCCAGTGCCTGTGAAGAGTGGGGGCTGCACGAATGGTCCCTATTATGATTAAAAGCCTTTGGTTCACTCTTGCTGTTTCTTTTCTGGCCACATCCTGAGCTCGACCTGAGCTGGTATAATAATCACACCTTCCTGGTTATCACGGCTCCCTGCAAAACTGTCCTGTGGTGCATTCTTCAAGGACTAGATGAGGTCACGAAGGACTGCGCTGTTTGGTTGTGCAGGTTGCTTACTGCTCAAGGCCACTCAGCTGAAGAAATCCAGCTTGTGTTCCCACGCCCCCCTCCCCCCCACAGCAAGTGAGCCTTAAGGAAGGGCTGCCTCTGCTTGGAGGAGGGCCCTTTTTCTAATTTGCATAAAGACTTCATGAGGGCTAGAAGGTACCCTGAGTCACTCGTACTGGATGTCATCCAGCTTAGAAATGGGGAGTCAGATGGGGCCTCAGAGAGGGTCTGACGCAACATTCTTGCAGATGGGAGGAAACTGACCACTAGTCATTCATTCATTCATTGAAATTTTACTGAACACTGACTATGTGACAAGTACCACCTTTACTTTCAAGAAGGTGAAGTCTCACAGACAAACAGACTACTATACTATATAGTTTCCAATCTATTTGGCTACTGATTCTTGACATCGAGAGTTTAGAGAGCAAATTCAGAGAGTGAGGGATGCTGCGTTATCCAAATGTATTTGAATCCTATGCTTTGGATATGAGTAGCAAGAGTTCAGGAGCCCTTCACAATGGTTAAACACTCAGCTGCTAACCAAAAGGTTGGCAGTTCAAACCCACCCAGTGGCTGTGTGGGAGAAAGACCTGGTGATCTGCTCCCTTAAAGACTACAGCCAAGAAAACTCGATGGGGCAGTTCTACTCAATCACATGGGGTTGCTATGAGTGGAAATCAACTTGACAGCACCCAACAACAACAGCAAGAGTTTAGACAGTGAGGGATACGTCCCAAAATTTACCTGAGTTTGGTTGGCAGGTATTTGGAGAGCAAGGGATTCGGGCAGCAAAGCTCCAAGAACACAGAGGAGGGAGCAGCCCGGGCTTCCCAGAGGCAGTGATGCTTGATTCTAGAAAGAAAACAAGCTGTCTGGGTGGCAGCCCACAGATGAGAGGGCATTCCAGGTGGCGGCACCAGCATGTGCAAAGGCCAGGAGGTGGAGAGAGCTTGGCAAGCTCAGAAAGCTACAAGTCTGTCTTCTTGGCTGGAGTATAAAAGGTGAGGAGGAAGAGAGCTGGGAAATGAGGATCAGAGAGGTTAAGTGGCCCACTCAAGGATCACACAGCAAGTTTTTGGGCTGGCTGGGATTAGAACCCAGACTCCTGCCTGACGCTGGTGTTTGCTCTGGTCACGAGGCTCAGGGTGTGGAGAGTGGGGGCAGAGACTCCTTACAGAGGCAGCAGAAGGCAGAAGTGTTCAGATGAGGGGAAAGACACGGAGTGCTCCTGCTGTCCTCTGGCCTGCGGGCAACCCCCTGTCCCCGCACTCTACCTCCAGGGATACTTGGTGAGTTCCTGTGTTGCCAGGTGATGCCAGTCTGCTCCAGCCAGCTGTCCTCTGAATTGACTGGCCCCTGACCCTGTGCCCCTGAACCAGCTGGGCTTGTGCAGCTGGTAACCCACTGCCCTCTGCCCGAGTTCAAGGCTGACCGAAACACCCAAGCCTGCCAAGGCTGGAGACCCAGTCGGGGCTGTGCAGCCCTGGATGGAGCATTTACTCAGCGACAGAAAGGAGCGCTGTGCTAGGAGTTGGGGACCAGGTTCTGGGTCTGGCCTGCCATTAGCGTGTGTTGAACTTGGTCAAATCACAGCCCAACTCTTTGTCTACAAAATAGGAAGGTTGGCCATGTGACTCTAAGGTTCAAATTTTGTCATGCATCAGAATCACCAGGAAACCAAAAGAACCAAACCAATGCCGTCAAGTTGATTCCAACTTAGGGTGACCCTGTGTGTTTCAGAGTAGAACTGTGCTCCATAAGGTTTTCATGGCTATGATCTTTCAGAAGCAGATTGCCAGGCCTTTCTTCCAAGGTGCCTCTGGATGGATTTGAACTGCGAACCTTTGCCTAGAATCACTGGGAGGGCAAGTTAAAACACAGATGACTGGGCCTTGCTCCCAGTGCTTCTGATTCCATGGGCCTGGGGTGGGGCCTGAGATTCTGCATTTCTAACAAATCCGCAGATGTAGCTGATGCTGCTGGTTTAGGGACCACACTTAGAGAACCACCGGTCCAGCAACATTAGAATCACTTGGGAGAGCTTTAAACAGTGTGGATCTCTGGCCCAATGCCAGAGCAATGAAATCAATATCTTTGGGGAGGAAGCCTGGCTTTGTTATCTTTTAAATGCTCCCCAAGCAATTCTAACGTGCCTCCAGGGTTGGGAACCACTGTTCTAGAAAAGCAGCCGGGGATGTGACAGGACATTGGGCAAATGCCTTATTTCCCTTTGAAGAAATGTCTTCCAGATCCCAGCTCAGATGCAGCTCAGCTTCTTGCTAGCCGCCTAGCTTTGAAGGTGGTACTCATCTACCCCGAGCCTCAGTTTCCTCTTCTATAATGTGGCTGTTAAAACCAAAAACCAACCCTTTGCTCTTGAATTGATTCCAGCTCATGGTGACCCCATGTGTTTCAGAGTAGAACTGCTCCACAGGGTTTTCAATGGCTGTAATGGGATTGCCATGAGTCAGAACCAAGTCGATGGCAACTGATTTGGTTTGAATCTTGCAGAAGTAGATCACCAGGCCTTTCTTCCACTGTGCCACTGGGTGAATTCGAACCTCCAACCTTTCAGTTAGTAGTTGACTAGTTGACGGCAAACCGTTTGTGCCACCCAGGGACCTAAATAGGGCTGTTAGGAGGATTAAATGAAACTGCCTGGCTGTGTCTGCCCTCCCCTTCCCTTTGTCTCCAAGGAGAGCTTATGCATTTCCTCTCCTCTGAGGCTATTCGGCTGAGCACAATTCAATAAGCATTTATTAAAACTTACAGTGTGCAAGATGCTGCCCTTGATGTGGGAATACAAAGATGAATCAGACTCGGTCCCCACTCCAATGCTAATGAGGGTGATGAGGCATGTGTCCAACATGTGAGGCAGGATGTGACACAGGCTAGAGAGGAGGTAATCACGATAAGGGCCACTATGTGCAAGGCATCCGGTGCGAGGCACACTACAGTTTATCTTCATCTTCCCAGCTACCCCCATGGGGTGGCTACTATTATAACACCCACTTTCCAGGTGAAAAAACTGAGACTCAGAGAGGTGGTCAGTTGTCCACAGTAAGAGAAACAGGTTTGGGTTCACAGAAGGATGTGATTCACACACTTAGAAAGGCTACAGGAAAGAGGTGTGCACACGGTACTTTGAAGGATGCATAGAAGTTAGTCAGGCAAAGATACAGCTGGTGGGACCCACATAAACAATGGTCTGGAGGAGGGAAAGCATGGCTTCTTTAGGGACTGGGAAGTGGTTTGATGTGGCCGGAATGGAGGCTGGTGGGTGGGGTGGCATGTATGAATCAGATTCTGGTGGAGGCTTTGCATGCCAGGCTAAAGAGTTTAGATTTTATATTAGAAGCAATGGGGAGCCATTGAAAATTCTTGAGCAGGAGGCGGCATTTTTAGAAAAAGATTAAAGTGGTAATGAATTATGGGGGAGAGAGGGCGACAGTAAGAAAGGAGGAAGTCTACGTGAGAGATTGCGCGGCACAGCAGAGGCACATGGGGCGTGGGGGGTGGGAGAGTGGGTGCACGTGGGAGGTGCGCTGTTGCCACGTGAAGTTGACTTGGGCATTGATCCCTGTGTGCACCTGCTTACTGACTGAGCCTTCTGCATGGGGTTGGGGGGGCAGAGGGGAGAAGTGGCGGCTGGTGGGTCTCCCTTGGTTCCACGTGCAGCTCCTTTCATGACGGGGATGTGGCCAGTGGGGCATGACCACTCAGGTAGAGGACTCAGCCAAGAGCCATGTAATGGGTTCCTGAGCTGGCTTAGGGCTGGCTGCCTGCCAGTTCCCAGGGGGTGGGGAAAGCTGGCCCAGTGTCCTGACTCCTCTGACCCCAGCCTTCCAGGTGAAGCATGCTGCCCTACCTGCCCCCCACTGCCAAGTTCACAGCCAGCTCAAGGCTCCCTGCCTCTGTGCTCAAGCTGAGCACAAGCCCTCAGGTCTGAAGCCACTTCCTAGAAGCAAAGTCTGGATGTGGAAGAGAGCACTGGGCCTGGATCTGGCCACTTGCCAGCTGGGTGACCTTGGGCATGTCCATTAGCCCCTCTGAGGCCCACATTTCACATCCTCCAGCTTTGGGATTCAGCACAATCAAGTAGATGCAAGTACTTTATAAGCTTTGAAAGCACTAAAGTCTCGTGCCAACAGATTTGGAATTAGAGCTGTATTCAAATTCCTGTCCCACCATTTACTAGCTGTGTGACCTTGACAGTAGACGTAACATTGCTGAGCCTCATCTATAAATGGGAATGATTATAAGGTTAATATACATTTTTAACACTTACTATGTGCCAGGCACTGTGATTAGTTCTTGGCAGACATTAGCTCATTTAATCCTCAAGACCACCATATGAGTACCATTATTATCCCTATTTCACAGAGATGATGGAGGGACAGAGAGGTTGAGTAAGCCACCCAAGGTCACACAGCTAGTGACTGAGTGAGGCTTTGAGTATATGCTCTTTATCACAGTAGAACTTCCCTCAGAGGGTGCTCAGAAGATTAAATCAGCTAATGCTTGGCATGAACCAAGCACAGCAACTAAAACATCATAAATGCTCAATGAATGTTGGCTATTTTATCATTGAATCAGTGTTGGGGCCAGGAAGTATCTGAAATGATAGCTAGTTTTCCTCTTCCATGTGGTTAGTATCCCCCCTCTACCTGCCTGCCTTCTCAGGTTCACTTCCCTGGAGAATCTCGAAACAGTACAGGGACAAGCAGGGCAAGCCATTTTCTATTATCCAAGTCCAAGTCATTTCGGCACTTCTGTCACTGTGTGGACACGCAGTATCATACCCATTTTATAGATGACACAACCAAGTCTGAGAGACTTGCCATGACTGGCCCAGGGTCAAATATTTGGGAGGTTACAGAGGCAGGACTTGAGCGCCAGTCTCTCACCCAGTGGAGATGGACCCTCAGCTCCCGCCCCTAGACCCCTGATGCCTATCATGGAGTGGGTGGGGATGAAGTCTACAAAGGGGTGGGACTGGCAGACATCTCCAGGCCCAGGGTTCCTGATGTGAGGGACAGTTCCTCGGTGATACAAGATACAATATATGGTGTGCCAGACACAATACTTGGTCCTTCCATCGCACCACACAATGAAAACATTCTCTTTCCAGTTCTCTGGTAAGCCTCCAGAAAACACAAAGAAGAAAGGCTCTGTGGGAGAC
This sequence comes from Trichechus manatus latirostris, assembly GCF_000243295.1. Taxonomy (NCBI): domain Eukaryota; kingdom Metazoa; phylum Chordata; class Mammalia; order Sirenia; family Trichechidae; genus Trichechus; species Trichechus manatus. The sequence goes on from NW_004443963.1 coordinate 13,559,491, forward strand.
CTTGCCAATCTTCCTTTTTAACTGCGTGCACATCTCAAGTCTTGGCAGGCCAGAGTTTCCAGCCAGAATGTAATAACCTCACTTTGCTTGCATTGTGTTTATTTTTATTCTTACCTTCTATTTATGGCAAGTGATACTGGTTTCCCATTTATGGCAGTGATACAATGATTCTCTAAACAAATGTGTTTCAGGGGAAGAAAAGTGGGTTTCAGATTTAAAGGAAATGTTAAGTAATAAGTGGTGTATAGATACGGCACAAAAGGAATGAGTGATGTCTGACCTAATTGAAGGCCCTCGTTTAAAGGCGAGAACGGAGGCAAGCGAGGCGCTGCCCAAGAGCACACGGTGGGTTCCCGCGGGGCTCTCTCTGCACTGCTCGCCCAGACCTTCAGGCCCCGCGGCCCTCCATTCAGACGCGCTCAGGCCAAGGTGACTCGCAGCCCCTTCTGGCGGCACGTGCACAGCCTCGGGAGGGAGGCGACCTGAGAGGACACCTGGGGCTCTTCGCGAAGGGGGAGGGCGCGAGGCTGGACCGCGCAGGCTGCAGCCGGGTCCCGGTGGCTCGTTTAGTGGTGGGACTCTCGTGGATCACCTGCGGCCAGGGCAGTGTGCGTGTGAGTGCGTGCACAGACGTCAGCCTCTGAAGCCCGTGCCGCCTTCCGGTCACGGTGCGAGCGCCGGATGCCTCGGGCGGCCCCGCAGCGGTCCCAGCCCCACGCGCCCCGGCACGCGGAGCCGCCAGACTGCGGCGCCCGGCACGCTGCGCACGGGGAGGGCGGGGGAGGGGCGGGGCGAGCCACTGGACTCGCCCCCCATTGGTCGAGCGCAGTGCCGGGGGCGGGGCGCCGGGCGAAACCTGGTGAGCCTGCACTCCGCGCGCAGAGGCGGCCGCCGGCGGTGGCGCTGGTTGCTAGTGGGCGCCGATGGACAGGTGGGCGCTGCGCCGCGGTGGCTCAGAGGGACGCTCGTGGGGGCGGGAGAAGGCAAGAAGGCCTGAACTGGCCTCTGCCTTCGGGACCGCCATCAGGAGCCCGAGTTTCGAGCACTTTTAGGAGGGACAAGCGACCTCGCCCTTTCGGAGAAAGAGGGGCGTTCGCCTCCGGAGCGGGAAGGAGGGAGGAGCCACGGCCCCGCGAAAAGTTCGCCTCCTCGGGGGCAGGAGGCGGTGAACTGGGAGGAGGAGCCGCTTTTCAGGCTAACTTGGCACTGCGAAGCCTTGAAGCGGCGTTCAAAGCCCCCTCCCACACGCGCGCCGAGCTGAGCGCCCCGCTCTTTCATCGGCTGCTGGCTTCGCCTCGCAGGGAGAAAGGAGCTGTCCTTCCCGCGGGGGAGAGCTCCAGAGCTGCAGGCAGAGGAGGCCGCGGCCGAGCCGGGCAGACCCCCAACCACTTCCTTTGGGGCGGGTGGAGAAGGTGGCTTCGGCGACCAGGGCAGGTTCGCCTACCCGGAACACACACACACACACACGCACACACACACACACACACACACACACACACACACGCACCCACAGTCACCTCCGAAAAGAGCCTCTGGGAGAGTCTAGGGATCCTCCCTTAAGCCCCAGTTCGTCCCTATCTCCCTGTCCCCAGCCCCGGATCCCCAGGCCGGGACCCCGGAATCCGACGTCCCCGCGCCTCCGGTCACCTGGCTCAGCAGGAGTCCTCCGGGTCTGGGCAGGGCAGGGCCGGCGGCGGCGAGCCGGAGCCCGCCCGGCGCCCGGGCCCCACTGAGTCCTCAGAGCCCACCCATGGGACACAGGTTCCCCGTACCCCCTCGCCGGGCCGCGCCCAGCGAGGCAACCCGAGCCGTGCAGAGGAGGAGACCGGCTCAGTGACCCGGGAGCCGCCGCAGACTCGAGGAGACTCAGCGGCTGGAGCGGCAGGCGGTTCCCCGCACCTCCAGGCGCTTCCTGGCAGTCCTCCGAGCCGTGCCAGAGGCCTGGCCCGCTATTCCCAGGTAGGAGAGAGGCACCCCAACAGAACAGGGGAACTGGGCAAAGTGGGACGGCCGGGAAAGGTTGGAGGCTCGTTGAAGGCTCGGTGATGGTCTACATGTCTAGGCATAGTTAAACTGATAACCTCGGTGGTGCTGGCAACTTGGCCTGCTAAATTAGTTGAGCACCTACTATGTATCAGGCTGGGTGCTAGGCCAGTCACCTGTCCCGGGAAAGAAAGATACATTGAACATCTACTACTTGCTATGTTTAGTGCTAGGAGCTTTCTAGTGAAGAGACCTAGGGCAATAGTCCATTTAAATATGAGGAAACTGAGGCTCAGGGAGAACAGTCCCTCCGTCTTCCTGAGCCAGCTGCAGGCTGCGTGCCTGGATGGAGACCAGGAACTGCCAGGAATTGACTGACCCCCAGCCCTGGTGAGGGCCTCCTCTGAGGAGGGAAGGTTAAAAAGCCCTTTTTTTGTCCACAGCTTTTTTCTGGTTTGGTTCAAGGAGTGGGTTTCCTGGGCGATTCTTTCGAGCTCAGCTGGCTGAAGGATCTCTCCTTAACCCCAGGCAGCTCTTGGGGGGGCTCTCTCTACCCCCCCCACCCTCTAGGCCCTGGAAGGATGAGGAAGGACATTGTCCAGGACCTCATGCAGAGGTAGGAGACCGGAATGGGAAGAGGCAGCCAGCTCAGGAGCCTGTGAGTCAGGCTTCCCCTGACATCAGAAAGACAAGATGGGAAGATGCATCCTCCAGGCCCCCCCCACCAAGAACTCTGCCTGTGCTCCTGCTGCGCCCCACCTGGCTTCTCTGGGCAGCCCCTTGACTGCCCAGTGAAGGTGCCACAAAGAAGGGAACCCAGCACTTGTTAACCTTGCTGTGTGCCTGGAGCTATGTCAGCCTCTGGACTTCTCGATGAATCTTCAGGGTAACAGGATGGGCTTGCGTCTACCATACCCATTTAACAGATGGCTAACCCGAGCCCTGGTAGGCCAGGCACTTATCCAAGGTTGCTGGGCTGTTGAGAGACAGAACTGGCCTGCTGGAAGCTGATGCCTGCCTGCTTTCTACTGTGCTGAGCTGCCCAGGGTGGGGAGGTACGCTTTGCAAAGCCCCCAGGACTCCCTTCAGTGTGAGGAATGGGGAACAGTGAGTGTGTCCAGGGTGGCTGAGGTGTGCACTAATGGAGGATGCTTGAGGTACGTGGCGGGGGTGAGGTGGGGCGGAGATGCAGCCGAAAAAAGCTCTGAGGCACATGCAAGGGGTGGAGGACATGTCCAGACTCTCCTACTTTCCTTGCCCCATCTGATCCCTCCATCTTCCAGCCAGGCCCTGGAGGAGGGGCTGAGGGAGAGGAGGGGGTGACTCTACAGATGCACTTGCTGGGAGCTGGCTGAGACGGTTTTGGGGAGAGCCCTGGGCAGGGTGCCCGCCCCCAGCTGCCTGCAGGGAGAGAGAATGACAGTATAATGTGCTCAGGGGTCATTCTCCCACCTGCTGTCAACTGAGGCTGCGCTGAGTCAGATGCTGTTTTGAAAAGGACTGCAGTTTTGGCCAGGGGATGGGTTTGTATAGAGTTAAGAGCACAGGCTTCGGAGCCAAACTGCCTGGTTCTGCTCCCAGCCCGGCGAGTCATTTGCTGTGTGAGCTGAGACGAGTGACTCACCCTCTCTGAGCTTCACTGTCCCCATCAGTCAGGTGGGTCAACAACGGTCCCGTTCTCACGGGACCGTTGTGAGGAGTCATTAGAATAAGGCACACAAAGTGTCTGGCACGGTGGCTGCCTGCCTGCGGAACATCCCCCTCCCGTCTCTACTCTGGGGACTTTCTTCCTCCCAGCTGCCCTCAGAGTGGCCATGTGCTGGGATTAGCTGAGTCACAAGACTTGCAGTCGGGCATCCTGCTGCCGGTGGTCCCTGTTGAACCCCCCCACCTCTCTGAGCTTCCAGGGTTGGACTGTAAGTTCTCAAAGGGCCCTTTGAACTCTGACCCTGTCTGCTCCTCACTGTGTGAGGTCTGCCTGGCCAAGGAAGCAGCTTGCAGAACAGGCAGCAGGGGAGGACAAAGCTGCACCCACGGGACTGTCCTAAGCACCTCCTCTGGGAGGGGAGAAGAGAAGAAAGATGTAGGGGTGGGGGGTGGAGCCCATGGGGGCACTATCACCTGGTGTCCAGGTGTCTGGGTGCCTCCTGCAGCCCCACGTGGCTGGGGCCATGTGAAGACGTACAGTCTTCTCTCAGAAAAGAAAGCCATGGGTTTTTTTTTTCTCCTTCTTTGCCCCTCTCTGACTCTTTGCCTCTTCCCTGACTCCCTACCTCCTCTCTCATTTACTACCTCTTCCCTGACTCTCTGCCTCCTCTCTCTGACTCCCTACCTCCTCTCTCTGATTTGCTACCTCTTTCCGGACTCTCTGCCTCCTCTTTCTGCCTCCCTGCCTCCCTACCTCCTCTCTCTGATTTACTACCTCTTCCCTGACTCTCTGCCTCCTCTTTCTGACTCCCTGCCTCCCTACCTCCTCTCTCTGATTTACTACCTCCTCCCTGACTCCCTTAGGTCCATTCAGTCACTGATATTAGTGCACCTGTACCAGGGTCTCTGGGCTAGGGACAGGAGCAGGGTGGGATTGAAATAAACATGGTCCTTGGTACTCTTCCCTGCCTCTGTTGACAGGTGACCACCAGCAGAGTCAGGCTCCCTACAGAGGGACTTGGGGAGGAAACTGTCACAGTGTGGGGCCTCTATCCTCATCTCTACTGAAGGCCCAGGCAGGCTAGCCCAGTGGGGAAGGAGGCTGAGAAGAGTTCATTGCTGTGGGTCTTGCAGCCCCCTTTCCTCACTGCTCACCCATAGGCATCCCCAGGGCAGCTCCCCGAGGACGAGGGGCTGGGTCATGGGGGTCCTCAGCAGGGCTGTCCTTGGGGGAGAGCCCCTCCTGAGCACAGCCCCTGGGCTAGCCAGGCGGGGTGGGGGCTGGGGGAGAAAGCTGCAGAGAGTTAGGCTTTGGGTGAGTCAAGAGCAGAAGCCACTGGGTTTTGCTTCATTCATTCATGGATCATTTATTGAGCACCTACTGTATACAGGGCATCGCACCATCCTGTAGGATAAATTCAAAGATGACTTCAGGCATGAATGGGTGGGGATGTGATCTTAGGGCTTGGAGCACCACGCTGGCTCCTTTATTGACTGAGTGGGCCAGTCACATAGCCTTTCTGAGTGTCACAGTCCTTATTTGTGAAACAGGGAAAATAATATGTAGCTCATAAGGAGGAGGTGAGGACACTCCACAGCATGGGGTAGACTGACTGGGGTCACATCCCTCCTTTGCTGGTTACTTGCCGTATAACCGTGGGCAAGTTACTTAACCTATCTGTGCCTCAGTTTCCTCATCTGTAAAATGGAGATAATACCGTTATTCCTTCTGGGATTATTGAGGGGATGAAGCAGGTTAATACATGTACAGCACTTAGAACAGTACCTGGCACATATTAAGTACACAATGAATTTCAGCTATTAGTATTGTTAAATACAGTGCATACTTAACCCAGGACTTGGCACATGGCAAGTGGTTGGTTAAAGTTAATTGTTATCATGGCTCTAGACCTCAGGTCAGTGGTGTGCTGAACTCCGCATTCATTGAGGTCACGTTGGTAGCTTGCAGTTAGCCACGGTGGGAGTACTTCTCCGTGGAAATTGACAAATTCTACAAATCGGGGCTTTTTAGGAAGGTGTTTTTGAGAGCTGGTTTACTAGGACCCCACTGTCCAGGAGCTCAGTCCGGCAGGGTAAGTGGATGTGGATTCCTCAGTACCCAAGACAGGATGTTTGCCAGCAGGCTCTCATGTAAGAGGCCTCTCTACCTCGAGTGGCTGTCTCAAACTCTAAGCATTGTGGCAGACATAGAAAATTAGGATGTCATAGGGTGCCTTGGGACAAACGGGTAGGGCAGCTGACTTGGGGCACCCATCGTGGGGGGGAGGACCAGATTATCGTTGGCACATACAGCCCCTTTGTATTGAAAAAAGGTGCCTTCTCTGAGCTTATGAAGTGAACAGACACCCCTTCCTCTGGGTTCACATAGCCCTCACTTGCCCACCCAGCTTGGTGCTTTTGTGCAGTGTGCAACCTGTACAACCATATGTGGCAGGCCTGTAACCATTTGCAGTTCTTCACCTGAGAAGCTCTCCTTTAGAGAGGGAAAGTCCTCCTGCTGAGGTAGGAAGATCGGGGAGCCTCCAGAGAAGAGGTGGCATTTGAGCCAGGCCCTGAAACATAAGAGTGGGGGAGGGGGTGTTCTGATGGAGCAAAGGAAAGGAGGCAGAACTCAGTCGAGCTCAGGCTAACTAGGGTGACTGGTGCTCAGGGGCCATGGGGGCATTCTTTGGGGAGCTGAGACAGGAAAGGAGGATGGGCAGGCCTTTGGGGTGGATCTGATGGAGGTCTGGGGAGTTTTACTTAGCTCTGTTTGGAGTCTGAAGCTTGGAGCCGTTTCATCCTCTTCCACAAGTCTGGAAAACTTGTGTGGAAAGTTCTGAGTTTGCCCCAGAACCACAGCCCTTGGAGTTGTGAGGGAACCTTGAGTCGTCCATGAGTTATTACCTTGTCCTCACACCCTGGCCACCCAGACTCGTGATTCCAGCCTGTTTGTGAAGGAGAAGGTGTGAAACCAGTGTGCGTCTCCTGCCCGTTGAACAGTCTTACTGTAGGAAGGCCCTTCGTCTCTAACTGTAGCCTCTCCTTCTCAGACAGCCACATCCTACAGCCCAGGCCTCTGGGTTTCCTAAACAAATAAACAAAAACCCAAACCTGTGGCCGTCAAGTCAATTCCAACTCCTAGCAACCCTATAGGACAGAGTAGAACTGTCCCATACGGTTTCCAAGGAGTGGCTCGTGGATTCGAACTGCCAACCTTTTGATTAGCAGCTGTAGCTCTTAATCTCTGTGCCACCAGGGCTCTCTGGGTCTCCTGGAGGTGGACAAACTCTCAGGGCCTGGGGGGCAGAAATATCTGGGCAGGAGGAGCTGCTCTGTAGGTGGAGGGAGCCCCCCAAAGCAAAGGATGGGTCTGAAAGTGAGTTCTCCGGATGCAACGCCATGAACCATCCCAGCACTGGGCTTGAGCTTGGAGGGTGTGCTCTGGACACAGTCTTTCCCTCTTTCTGGGAGAGCTGCATGACCATGGGCCCCCTGTGTTTAAGAAATGCTCTCTGGTGCCTTCCACATGTCGTGTCCTAGAATCCCAGGCTCCTGGGAGGCCAGGTCAGAAGGGACGGGTGAATCAGGGAACGAGCAGATTCTTAGGCTAGTTAGCATGTTTGGAGATTGACCATGTGCTGAGCTCTTTACAACTCTGTAAGTTGGATCCATTTTACAGATGAGAAAAGTGAATCCCAGAGAGGTTAAGCTAGTTGTCCAAGATCAATAGTTATTTAGTGGTAAAGCAAGGACTCGAATCCCAGCAGTCCCATGCTCTGACATATTGTTGTCTTGTGCCAGTGAGTCAATTCCAACACATGGCAACCCCACGTGTTACAGAGTAGAACTGTGCCCATAGGGCTTTCTTGGCTGCAATCTTTATGAAGCAGATTTCCACGTCCTTTCTTCTGCAGCACACAGGGTGAGTTCGAAATGCCAACCTTTCAGTTACCCGCCAAGCACATTCCATTTGTGTCACTCAGCGACATTCTAACAAATTAGAGGGGGAATAGATGGGAGGGTAAGTGAATGAATGAGTGAGTGGATGAGTGAAGGGCATGAATGAATGAGTGAGTAGAACTCAAAGTCCCTTAGAGAGAGCCTAGTCCAGCATTCCCATTTTATAGATGGGAAACTGAGACCTAGAAAGGGCGGTGTCGAGGAAGCCAAGGCGTCCACAAGGGCAGCAGGGTCGGATCAAGGGCCCTCTGACGCCTGCTCCCTCGCTCTCTGTCGCAGCCCCGAGCCATGATGAAGACCTTGTCCAGCGGAAACTGCACGTTCAGCGTGCCCGCCAAAAACTCGTACCGCATGGTAGTGCTGGGCGCCTCACGGGTGGGCAAGAGCTCCATCGTCTCTCGCTTCCTCAACGGCCGCTTCGAGGACCAGTACACGCCCACCATCGAGGACTTCCACCGCAAGGTCTATAACATCCGCGGTGACATGTACCAGCTAGACATACTGGACACCTCCGGCAACCACCCCTTCCCCGCCATGCGCAGGCTCTCCATCCTCACAGGTGAGGCCCACACGGAGCGTGCCAGTGCGTTTGCTCGGCACTTTACAGTTTGCAGGGCACTGGCATATCCATTGTCTGAGATGAAACTCAAAACAAGGAAACTGAACGCAGAGAGTGTGGCTGCTTGCCCAAGCCGGGGATGGAGTCAGGCCCGCACTCCAACCTGTTTGGCTCTAGAGCAATTACTCTTGACAGCGGTGCTGCCTTCCAGATCAGGAACTCATACAAATGTGCAATGGGGATGTTCCTTTCCAGGGAGCGGAATAGCGTGGAGGCTCCTGCCTGCCTTCTCCAGGAGCTGAGCTCCTGAGGCCCCGCAGTCAGTCACTGCTGGGCCCTTCTCTGGACTCAGGTCTCTGACCCCCCAGGCCTCTGCCTCCTCTGAGAGTGGTAAAGGCAGTGACCTGGGCAGCTGTTAGCTAAAGGAAAGTCAGGGGGTTCTGCCCAAATGAGAGACTTGGTAGTAATGTCAGTAATGGTGCTGTTGATAGCTAACAAAAAGAGCTACGGGCCTGGCCCCATTCTTAGCACTTGGCATGCATTTACCTAGGAGATTAGTATGTAAATACCCAAAAGCAGTTTCTGTCAAGTTGACTCTGACTCATGGTGACCCCTTGTGCATCAGATAGAACTGTGCTCCCATAGGGTTTTCAGTGGCTGATTTTTCAGAAGTAGATTGCCAGGCCTCTCTTCTGAGGCACCTCTGGGTAGACTTGAACCTCCAACCTTTATTTTAGCAGCCAAGTGCATTAACTGTTTACACCACCCCAGGGACTCGCATGTAAATACCTAGGAGATAAGTATTTGCCTCTGTTTTACAAGTGAGGAGACTGAGGCCCATAGAGGCTAAGTAACTTGCCCAAGGTGTGACACAGCTGGTGACTGGCTGTCTGGCTCTCATACTTTACCTCTAAGCTATCCTGCAGCCTCTAGGCCCAGTCGGGGAGCAGTGAGGAGAGAGAAGGGGGTCTGCGGGGATTTAGGGACACGTGGACATAAGAGGTTAGGGCACCATTTACATTACTGCGGGCAGTTCCACATGGTAGCTAAGAGGGCAGGCCCAGGAACTGGTCTGCCTGGTTCCGGATCCGGGTTCCACTGCTTCCTGGTTTTATAATGCTGGGCCAGTGACTTCACCTCCGCTTCTTCATCTGTAAACTTGGCATCACATTAGCACCTATCTCAAAGGTCATTGTGAGAATTAAATGAGTTAACGTATGTAACGCGCTTGATGAGGAGATGGCATGCTCAATAAACACTGAACCAGCGTTTATAGAATGCCTGCTACGTGCTATGCAAAACCATTTCCCAAGCTATGTCCCCTCCTATTGCTGGGCAGTGATGAAGAGACAAGTGGACAAGTAACCCTTCAGCCAGCACTAAAATAATCCTCCAAATCGAGAGAACTTCTACACCAAGAAACCCATGAACATGTCCACCCCTCCCCCCAGGCCAATGGGTGGGCCTCTTCTTGGATGCCCTGGGCAGACAGCTTCCTCTGCCAGGCTGTCCTTGCTGACCGTCTGACCCACTTACACTCATACCTGCCCCCATTATTTTGAAGGGGAGCGTGTGTATAGAATGAGCCCTGGGTTGACCTTACGAATGTCAGTGTATTCATGGAAGGTCTGGAAGAGTTCAAACCTAACTGATGGGGTGGTCATCTCTGTGGGTTGGGGGCACATTCATAATTATGTCCCTGCAATAGAGAGTTGAAGGAGCCCTGGTAGTGCAATGGTTAAGTGCTCGTCTAATAACTGAAAGGTTGGCAGCTCAAGCCCACTAGCCGCTCTGTGGGAGAAAGATGTGGCAGTCTGCTTCCACAAAGATTTACAGCCTTGGAAACCTTATGGAGCAGTTCTGCTCTGTCATATAGGGTCACTACGAATCGAAATCAAAATCAACTCGACAGCAGCGGGTTTGGTTTGAGTTTTTTGGAGTAGAGAGTCATTTTTGTCTGTCTGTGTTTTATGTGCACGTATCATTCTGAGCACATCTGTCTGCTTGTTTTTTTCATTCAGCAACCTGGGCCTCATTTTCCAAACTGGTGCTTGTGTGCTAGAAATTTTGAAAGCTATTAATTCCGTTGCCAGCTCTCCTTCCAGCTGCCAGCCAGGGCCAGTCTCTGATGCTTGGCATGGCAGTGTTGCATTTGAATATGTCAAGGCAGCCGGGTCCTCTGGGGCCCAGGATTAGCCTAACGGGACAGGGTTTGGCAGCCCAAGTGGAAATGGTTGCCAGGCTGACATTGCCTTGCAAATACCTTTCAAAACAGCCCACACTATAGTTCACTCCACTTCATCTCATCCATTCAACCAGCTTTGCTGAACACCTACTGCGTGCCAGGCCCTGCGGCCACGAGGATGAGTAGGAGATGGAAGGCATCCCCTGCATCAGGGCTCCCTGCTTGGGGCACACAGTTACTGAACATGATTCTGAGTGTGGCATGTGTTGTCATGGGGGGACACATGGCAAACTGGGAGACCTGAGGAGGGAGGCAGCCAGTTCTGTGAGAAGCTGGAATTGCTTGCTTCTCCTCTCGAGAACTTGGGCCAGTTGCTGACTTCCCTGAGCCTCAGTTTCCTCATCTGTCAAACGGGAGTATTGACATTGACGCAGACAGCAATATCAACAACCACAGGGTTGTTTAAAGAATTTAAGTAAAAGTAAGGAAGGTGCTTTGAGAATGAAGTTGTGATAATTGTAGTAAAATCTGGAATTTGGGGAGGAGGCACCAAGCCCTCTTTCTCCTGTCCGTACACCCTGCTACCACCACGTCCACATTAGTCCCCGTTTCAGATTTTAAAACCTTTCTTGAGCAGTGCCGTGAGTTATGGTAGACATAGCGTAGACCTTGGAGGCAAACATTCACTTATTCATTCCATGATTTATTCAAGAAGCAGAAAGCACGTACTGAGTGCCGGGCACAGACTAGGTGAGGACAGAATTCGGTCCAAATGTTGACCTTACCACACTGGAGCTGTGTGATCCTGGGCAAGTTGCTTGCCCTTTCTGAGCCTCGGTTTGCTTACCTGTAGCATGAAGGTAATCAAGTCTGCCTCACAGATGTTTTGTGAGGAGTCTGTGGGATAGTGGGCATAAAGCCCGTGATCCAGTGCTTGGTTCACAGCAGATGTGTCTTACCTTTATCATTGTCGACACCTAAGATCGTCAAGCACGTGCCACATGCTGGTACTTAATGCTCCCCATTCACTGTCCCTTGTAACCCCCAAAATAATCCCACGAGATGGTATTTCACCCGCAGAGGACAGATGGGGAAACTAAGGTTTAGAGAAGTTACGTGACCCGCTCAAGGTCACCTGGCTAGTAAGTGGAGGAGGCACTGTGACCACAGATGCTGAGACCCGACTGTGAATCAGGTGCTACTCCAGGCCTTGGGGATATGCACTGAACAAGACCTGTAAGACCCCTGCTCTCGTGGAAATTATGTTTACTATTCTAACACAGTCCCACGATTCCAGAAGGCACTCATCCGACTCCAGCCCTGCAGATGCGTGTGTAGAGTTAGCCCTGTTTGAACCAGGCTCTTCTACTTACTGGCTATATGACTTAACCCCTCTGAGCCTCAGCTTCCTGCTCTGGAAAAAGGGGAGAATAATAGCAACTACCCCATACAGTGACTGTGGGGGTTAAACCAGTGTTCCATTTGAAGGGCTCAGCACACCCATACATGGAAGCAGTTATGACTGATGTTTGGTCGGGCAGAGAGAGAATGAGGGACAGATCAGGTGCGAACTGTGACTCACCTCCCTGGGTTTCTTCCCTGCAGGTGACGTCTTCATCCTGGTTTTCAGCCTGGATAGCCGGGAGTCCTTTGACGAGGTCAAGCGCCTCCAGAAGCAGATCCTGGAGGTCAAGTCCTGCCTGAAGAACAAGACCAAGGAGGCGGCTGAGCTGCCCATGGTCATCTGCGGGAACAAGAACGACCACAGCGAGCTCTGCCGCCAGGTGCCCGCCACCGAGGCCGAGCTGCTGGTGTCGGGCGATGAGAACTGCGCCTACTTCGAGGTGTCAGCCAAGAAGAACACCAACGTGGACGAGATGTTCTACGTGCTCTTCAGCATGGCCAAGCTGCCTCACGAGATGAGCCCCGCCTTGCACCGGAAGATCTCGGTGCAGTATGGCGAGGCCTTCCACCCCAGGCCCTTCTGCATGCGCCGCGTAAAGGATATGGACGCCTATGGCATGGTCTCGCCCTTTGCCCGCCGCCCCAGCGTCAACAGTGACCTCAAGTACATCAAGGCCAAGGTCCTGCGGGAGGGCCAGGCCCGCGAGAGGGACAAATGCATCATCCAGTAGTGGGAGGGACACTGGGGTGGCCTTGGGCACTGCCTTAAGGGAGGTGGCCCCAGATACCTGCCACCTGCATCCCCAGCAGGGAGACCCCAGCAGCAGTCTTGTCTGAGGACCTTTGGCACTGGATAGAGGACCACAGCTGCTAACCTGTATACATTCTCCTGCCTCCTCCCCATTTCCCAGAGTCCTCATTTCTCTGCCCTTCCATTGGTCCAGCTCCCTGTGGTCGGACATGTCCCTGCAGAGCAGGAGACAAGGCTGGCAGATGGCAGAGATCCAGGTTGGAGTGTTCCTTTTCTTGAGTTGGAAGTAATCTTGATGCCAGAGGGGCCAGGATTCCTGCATCCAACTAAGCCTCCTGGAATAGGCCACATGCTGGGAGCAGTCTCTGCCCTCCTGGTGGAAGACCTAGTTTGGTCTAGGTGGCAGCTGGGAGAGACCCCTACACCCAACCCCAATCCTGAAATGCCTGCCCTCTGGCTCGGCTGTTTCTGCGCCCCACAAGGTGGCCCTCGGCTGACCCTGACATTGAACCAGTGACCTCTGTGTGTTTGAAATGGGTGTGGCCACATCCGTCTCCAAGACCGTGTCCATCTCCCAGACACATCCATGTCCTGGACATGTCCATCTCCTGGACACATCCACATCCCGGACACATCCATGCCCTGGACCACATCCACATCCTGGAGACGTCCATCTCCTGGACAACATCCATGCCCCAGACCATGTGCATCTCCAAGAATGTTCACGTCCTGGACCACGTCCACATCCTGGACATGTCCATCTCCTGGACCACATCCAGGTCCCCCGCATCCCTCTGTCTAATGGTTGTGCTTTGTTGTTCTCGTGTTGTGTGTCAGGTAGAAACGGAAATCTTTGTACTGTAAAAACCTAGTGACCCCTCCTGGCCAGGCCCCCACCAGATTCAGACCCACTGCCTCCCCTTGGGGCATCTTCCTCCCCTTCCCCCAGAGAGCGTTTCCAGGGTCTGTCTGCAAATCGACACTGACCTCCAAACCGAGCTTTACAGTTTACAGAGCACCTGCATGAGCACAGGGCAGGCAGGGCAGGGCTCCCTCTCCTTCTTGTCCCCATTTCACAGAGGAGGAAACAAACTCAGGGGAAGTGATGTGCCCCAGACCCCACCCCTGCCTCCCAGCTAGTTCAGGGCAGAGCTCCGCCTAGACCCAGGCTGTCTTCCACCGTGCTTGTTCCTCAAGCATTTACGGAGCACCTGCTGGTCCACTGTGTGCTAGGAAACATAGAGGGTGAGGGGTGCACTTTGGGTCCCCAAGGCCACGCCCTTCACTGACCCTGGTCTGTTTGCCTTCACCCATGCCTGGCCTCTGCCCACACTACTGCCCACTGCCTTCTGCATACACAGCTGTTGGCAGGATGAGGGAACAGCTGGTAGCCCAGCTGAGCCTGGGAGAGGCTGGGCAGAAAAGCACATGGTGGACCTTTTCCTTTTGCCAGGGATTGGAGTGTGCTGGGTACCAATACATACCCAGGCATGGTGGGAATTTGAACTTGTAGACCAGAAGGCCCTTATCATCAGCTCTTAACAAATAGATTTTGTATTTTAATCTCTTTTAAAATATTGATATTTAGGGCCACAAAGAATCTTAGTGATTATCTAGCGAGTCTCTCCAAGGCCCAGAGAGGGCAAGTAACTTGCCCCAGGTCACGCAGCATGTCTGAGTGGCAGAGGCACAGCCAGGTGTGGACATTCAGTACACACCGTGATGTGCCGCCTCTGATGGTTCCTCAGCCCCTGGGGCCTTCAGGGATTCGAGTGTCTTACCCCCGACCCTCTCCCTCGATGGGCCTGTGAGGGCTCCTGTAGATAATGTGTACCTCGTGCCCATGTACATACGCACACATGAACACACAGGTAGACACGTGCCCCAGCCCCAGCTCTGGACACCCTACACCGGCCCTGGCCCCGCCTCCATGCCTGCTGCTCAGGCAGAGCTGTGATCCTGCTTCTGCCCCCACCTACCTCCAGCCTGAACCCAACCAGTCCAGGTTCCTTGACCAAGACAGGTGTGTGGTCCTGTCTTACCCTGTCACGCCCTCTGCCCTGGTATCTCTGTACACTAGCAATTAAAGTGGGTTTGTTTCTAAGCCGTGTCCACGACTGCATCTATTTTCTGTATTTCCATGAACAGGTCTGCCTGTTCCCCAACCAGAGCTAGCCTTTCCCTCCCCGCGATGCTCCTGCCCTGGTGCCCTGGCCCTGCCGTGTCAGCATGGAGTCAGTCTTCACGTTTAAATATGGGAGTTGGGTGGGGGAAGGGAGTGACACCCCAAGATGGGAGGTCGTGCCCCTTCCTCAGCCCTGGCCCTCTGGGCCCTCCAGGTGTGTCTGGGCCAGGTCTGGGTCCTGAGTTGTCCCTGTTCCTGGAGAGGTGACCAGGTCAGACAGGAGAGGCCTCCATGTACAGTCAGCCCCTGAGGGGCACATGTGTCTGAGTTCCTCGTGGTGCCAGTGCAGCAGTGATTTTGCCCCCAGAGGCCATTTAGATCTGTCTGGAGACATTTTTGATTGTCAGGACTAGGGGCAGAGAGGGTGCTACCGGCATCTAATGGGTAGAGGCCAGAGATGCTGCCAGACATCCTCCAATGCTCAAGACAAGCCTCACAGCAAAGAGATGGCCAGCCCCAAGTGCCACTAGAAGGCAGCCCCAGACAGTCGAGCTTGGATGCCAGGACACGGCTTACGCTGGGTGTGGTTGATACAATGCACAACTTTCTGGATGATCCTTAGCAGACATTGGGCAACACGAGTGTGCCCTGCTGTACAATGAGCCTGGATGGCTGAGAATTGGGTGGAGGTGGGGAGTGGGGAGGTCCAATGGGATAGAGGGAGAAGGGCACTGTCCCCAAACAACATCAGGCATAACACTTTGGATCAATGCGTCTTCCCCTGGGCAGAGAGAAGAGAAGGGAGCTAGCCCAGCACTGACTGCGAGGCTGGACCTCATGTCTTGGGCCACCCTCTAACCAGTTCCATAAGGAGCATAGTTGTTTTCACCCCTTTTTGTGATGAGGAGTCAGGCTTGCCCAAGCTGGCACAGCTGGTCAAAGGCCATGTGTTAGTTATCTAGCACTGCTATAACAGAAATACAAGTGGATGGTTTTAACAAACAGAAACTTATTCTCTCACAGTCTAGGAGGTTAGAAGTCTGAGTTCAGGGTGCCATCTCCAGGGGAAGGCTTTCTCTGTCTGTTGGTTCTGGGGGAAGGTCCTTGACATCAATCTTCCCCTGGTCTAGGAGCTTCTCAGCACAGGGACTCTGGGTCCAAAGGATGTCCTCTGCTCCCAGTGCTGCTTTCTCGGTGGTATGAGGTCCCTCTCCTCTCTGCTCGATTCTCTTTTATATCTCAAAGAGATTGATACATGGTAGAAATTGAGTCCTGTCTCATTAACATAACTGCCTCTGATCCTGCCTCATTAACATCATAGAGATAGGATTTACAACATATAGGAAAATCACTTCAGATAACAAACACAGTGCTGGGAATCATGAATTAGCCAAGTTGATACACATGTTTGGGGGATATAATTTAATCCATAACAGGCCATGCTATCCATGTGGGTGAGGAAAGGATTTTGCATCTGAGAGACGGTAGAGGAGGGCGGTTGTTCTTTGTCACTGGACAAATGCCGCTGAGCACAATTAGGTGCTGTGTCAGGAGGTGGAGTTTCAGAGAGAAGTAGAACAAGGAGCTCGTGATTCAGTGGGAGAGACCCCCGTGCTGACATTCAGAAAGCAGGTGAGCCCAGCTGTGGTCGAGGCAAACCTGGGCTGGGAGGCTCCGGGCTCTGCTTACCTGGGAGCCCAGCTCCCCTCCAATCTTCTGCCGACACTGACCACAGAAGGCGTGTGTGGGCGGTGAGTCACTCTGACGCTTCCTTGGTCCGGCTTTTGTAAATGTGGAATGTGGAGGCCAGCATTCCCCTTCAGAACCAGGCCCCTGCTGCACCCTAAGAAGAGCTAAACAAGTGAGGGGGCTGGGTGCACCCAAACAAGCCCACCCCTGCCACTCTCTCCCTCCGCGGGGACCCTGAGTAAGTTGTGTCCCCTCCTGCGCCTCAGTTTCTTCATCTCTAAGTGGGAGGTAGGAGTCCCTGGGTGATGCAGACTGTTAAGCGCTTGACTACTATCCGAAAGGCTGGCGATCTGAACCCACCCAGAGGCACCTTGGAAAAGAGGCCTGGCAATCTGCTTCTGAAAGGCCACAGCCATGAAAACCCTATGGAGCAGTTCTAGACTGTACACCTGGAGTTGCTGTGAGTTGGAATTGACTTGACGGAAACTGGCAACAAATGGAAGGTGGGGAGGACCACAGCTGGACCACATTACACACCAACAGCCCCTCATAGCCCTGACATTCTCCGCAAGCAGGAATTAATATTCCTGTTACATAATTCCAGCATTCCGATCGTTACTAAACAGAACACGCGTGCTCCAGCCCCAGCTGGCTCCCACTCCCTGTATCCCGCAGGCTTGCCCTGGAATGGGGTTATGCTGTGCCAGAAGAGAGCAACTTCACCGGCAACGTCTCTTCTTTGCCCTGGGACAGAGGGTGGAGTAAGGTGGGAGGAAAATTCCCCTCACGGTAGGACCGTTCAGAGAGGAGCCCAGGACAGCCAGCTTCAGTTCCCAGCCCCAGGAAGAGAGCCTTGGGAATCCGATTTCAGAGAATTCTGCATTGTGAACTCTAAGTACTTCTTCTTTTCTGCCTCCCTGAACCTGTCACTTACTCAAAAGAAAAACTTGAGTCTGCGTCATGGCATGGTGGGGACTGGTGGGAGGCCTGCCAGGGGCTCAGCAGCAAAGGCCGCTGGGAACAGGGAACGAGAAAGGGAGCTGACCTTTGTTGAAGACCTGTTATGCACCAAGCATGGTGCTGGCCTTTTACCTGCTCCTCTCATTGAGTCCTGTGGGGAAGCATGATGGATGCCTTTTTTACATACGAGGGGACTGAAGTTCAGAGAGGGAAAGCTATCTGCTGAGGTTGCACAGATAGTAAGTGGCAGAGCCAGGCTGGAATCCATGTCTAGTTCCAAACACTGTTTTCTCTGCAGAGCTTTCCTAACTGAGCTGGCTGAGGGGCTGCTGTCTGGAGGGAGAAGCCAGCGGGTCAGGGTGCAATGTCTGAACATGGTTCAGAGAATGCCAAAACCCAAAACGAAACCAGTTGTCTTCAAGTCGATTCTGACTCAAGGTGACTCCACATTTGTCAGAGTAGAGCTGTGTTCTACAGGGTTTTCAATGACTGATTTTTCAGAAGTCAATCACCAGGGATTTCTTCCAAGATGCCTCTGTGTGGGCTTGAACCTCCAACCTTTCGGTTAGCAGCTGAGAGTGCGTTAACCGTTTGGACCACCCAGGGACTTCTCAGAGAACTCAGACAGGTATAATTCACAGTGTAAAAGACTAAGCCCCTGTAACAAGAGAAGAACGTGATTTCTTTTTCATGGAGAAGTCTGAGATGCATGTGCTAGGCCAGAGGGTGTCTCTGCTCCACCTGGTCATCCAGGCACCCAGGTTTCTTCCATCTTCAGGCTCCTCCATCTTTAGACCTGGTCCCCATCTGCATGGTTATGGCCTAGCCACTGCTACATTCAGGTTTGGTGGAGGGAAAGGGGAAGAGAGTGAGGAGGTTGCATATCTGCTGTCTTGAGGGCCCTTGACCACACCAGTTCTACTCACTTTCCACTGGCAAGTGACTACGAGAAGGGCTGGGAAATGTAGTCCCTCGCTAGGCGACGCCATGCCCAGTGACAACTTTTTGTGTGTGTGTGTGCTTTAAGTGAAAGTTTATGGTTCAAATCAGTTTCTCATACAAAAATTTACACACACATTGCTATATGACCCTAGCTGCTCTCCCTACAATGTGACAGCACATTCCTCCTTTCCACCCCAGATTTCCCGTGTCCATTCAACCAGCTCCTGTCCCTTTTTGTCTTCTCATCTTGCCTCCGGACAGGAGCTGACCATTTAGTCTCATGTGTCTACTTGAGCTAAGAAGCACTCTCTTCACGAGTATCATTTTATGTCCCATTGTCCAGTCTAATCTTTGTCTGAAGAGTTGGCTTCGGGAATGGTTTCAGTTCTGGGTTAACGGAGAGTCTGGAGGCCATGTTTTCCAGGGTTCCTCCAGCCAATGACAACTCTTTACCGTAGCAAAAGGGGAGGAGAGATCCAGCTGGCCAGCAAACAGTCTCCACCGTGGTCACCCCAGGGCAGCGGGTCCAGGCTTCAGAGTACCACGTGCAACCAGGACTTTAAACAAGCGCAACTCAATAGACACAATCCAAAAGCAAATTTAGCCTCCAGCTGCTTCTTTAAATTTGACCCTGATGGTCTATTTTTCCCCTGTCCCTGGATGAAAACTTGGAACGTTGCATGATTTTTTTTTTTTTTATCCCGGTAACACAGTGATTAAGAGCTCGGCTGCTAACCAAAAGGTCAGCAGTTCGAATCCACCAGCCACTCCTTGGAAACCCTGTGGAGCAGTTCTACTAATTTTTAATTACTTCATTGAGACTAGTTGCCACTTAAAGTATCAATAGGTATAGATACTTTAAGTGGTAACTAGTCTCAATGAAGTAACTAAAAATCCTTTGCCCATGTGTGTTAATGGACATTTCAGTCTTCATTCAAAGAAAGGCTTTTCCTCCTTCCTCCAGATGTGGTCTGATGTTGTTCACTGCTGTTGTGTCGGCCCTTGACTCATGGTGACCCATGTACAGCAGGATTGGACTGTTGTGATCCATAGCATTTTCACTGGCTTATTTTTGGAAGTAGATCACCAGGCCTTTCTTTCTAGTCTTCTTCGTCTGGAAGCTCCGCTGAAACCTGTTCAGCATCATAGCAACACTAAACCTTCCTCCTACATACAAGTGGTGGTTGCACTTAAGGTGCATTGGCCAGCTGTGAACCTGTGTCTTCCACATGGAAGGCGAGAATTCTGTCACTGAACCACCACCGTCCTCTAGGTGTGGTCTAAACCCATTGCCATCAAGTCGATTCCAACTCATAGTGACCCTACAGGGCAGAGTAGAACTGCAGCTGGTGGATTCGAACTGCCAACCTTTTGGTTAGCTACCAAGTTCTTAACCACTACACCACCAGGGCTCCAGGTGTGGTCTACTGCACACAAAAAGCCTGCAACTGGGAAAGAGTAACATGGACAGATTCTCTTTTTTCACTCACCTTCTCCCCATTTTGTTAGTTCTAACTTCTGTCCCCTTGGCTCTTGGGAGATGGGAGTGGCAGTGGAGGAAGGAGAGGCCAGGAGAGCAGGAAAGTCCTTATTTGACTAATACTATGGTAAAATGGCTTCTCTGGGATTCTGGTAAAATGGTGTTGTGCTCTGAGCATGGCAGGTGTGAATGGCATTAAAATCTCTTGAGGGTATTTTGTAGTTTCTTCAGAGACCAGCCCGACATCCCAGCAATCTCCCATATGATCTTGATGTGGTTCTGTGCATCACTATTTGGGTTGGTTACTTATCCTTCTGCATCGCCTGGGAATCTTCAGATGCCTTCAGATTCTGTCTGTGGAGATGCTCTCCTGGACAGCGCCTGAGGCATCCCCCCTTTAGCTTTCCCTCGTGGACATTCCATATCTGGTCCATATGAAACTCACTTCCTTTGCCCCAGCCAGCTCTAAGAGTATCAGCTGATCCCAGCTCTGCTGGGCCCTTTAGCATCTGTTCCCCTGAAATATGTGTTGGAATCCTAACCCCTATACTTGAGGATGTGATCCTATTTAGAAGTAGGGTTTTCTTTGTTATGTTAATGAGGCCATACAAATATAGGGTGGGTCCTAAACCTAATCACTTCTTTTTTTTATTGTTGTAGTTAAATGAAGTTTACATTTCAAGTTAGTCTCTCATACAAAATTTTTATACATAAGTTGTTATGAGACCCTAATTGCTCACCCCATTCTGTGACAGCACACTCTTCCTTTCTGCCCCTGATTCCCCATGACTGTTCAACCAGCTCCTAACCCTCTCTGCCTTCCTGTCTCACCTCTGGACAGAAGCTACCCATTTAGTCTCTTGTATCTAATTGACTAAGAGGCACACTCTTCACCAGTATCACTTTATGTCCCACAGTCCAGTCCAATCCCTGTCTGAAGAGTTGGCCTTGGAAATTGTTTCAGTTCTGGGCCGATAGAGAGTCCACGGGCCATGCTTTCCGGGGTACCTCCGGTCTCAGTCAGACCATTAAGTCTGGTCTTCTTACTAGAATTTGAGTTCTGCACCCCCTCCTTCTACTGCTTCATCAGGGACTCTCTGTTGTGTTCCCTATCAGGACGTTCATTGGTGGTAGCTGGGCACCATCTAGCTCTTCTGGTCTCAAGCTGATGAAGTCTCTCGTTTATGTGGCCCATTCTGTCTCTTGGGCTAATACTTTCCTTGTGTCTTTGGGATTCTTCGTTCTCCTTTACTCCAAGTGGTTGGGACCAATTGATGCATCTTAGATGGCCACTTGAAAGCTTTTAAGACTCC
>NW_004443963.1:13581039-13613261 GCF_000243295.1 Trichechus manatus latirostris
CCCATTTTTTAATTGGGTTATTTGTCTTTTTGTTGTTGAAGTTTCGCAGTATCTTGTAGATTTTAGAGATTAGATGCTGATTGGATTTGTCTTAGCCAAAATTTTTTTCCCAGTCTGTAGGTTGTCTTTTTACTCTTTTGGTGAAGTCTTTTGATGAGCATAAGTGTTTGATTTTTAGGAGCTCCCAGTTGTCTAGTCTTTCTTCTGGTGATTGCGCATTGTTACTTATGGTTTGTACTGTGTTTATGCCATGTATTAGGGCTCCTAGTGTTGTCCCTATTTTGTCTTCCATGATCTTTATTGTTTTTGACTTTATATTTAAGTCTTTGATCCATTTTGAGTTAGTTTTT
This sequence comes from Trichechus manatus latirostris, assembly GCF_000243295.1. Lineage (NCBI taxonomy): Eukaryota > Metazoa > Chordata > Mammalia > Sirenia > Trichechidae > Trichechus > Trichechus manatus. The sequence continues at coordinate 13,581,390 of NW_004443963.1, forward strand.
GTACTTGGTGTGAGATATGGGTCTTGTTTCAGTTTTTTGCAGATGGATATCCAGTTATGCCAGCACCATTTGTTAAAGAGACTGTCTTTTCCCCAGTTAGCAGATTTTGGGCCTTTGTCAAAAATCAACTGCTTATAGGTGGATGAGCTTATATCTGGATTCTCAACTCTGTTCCACTGGTCTATGTATCTGTTGTTGTACCGGTACCAGGCAGTTTTGACTACCGTGGCAGTATAATAGGTCTTAAAATCAGGTAGTGTAAGGCCTCCCACTTTGTTCTTCTTTTTGAGTAATGCTTTATTTATTTGGGGCCTCTTCCCTTTCCATATGAAGTTGGTGATTTGTTTCTCCATCTCATTAAAAAATGCTGGTGGAATTTGGATCGGGATTGCATTGTACCTGTAGATTGCTTTGGGTAGAATTGACATTTTCACTATGTTGAGTCTTCCTATTCATGAGCAAGGTATATTTTTCCACTTATGCAGGTCTGTTTTAGCTTCTTGCAGTAGTGTCTTGTAGTTTTCATGGTGAATTATTTTTTTGATATGTTGCTGAATTCTATTGGCTAGAATTTTGTTGAGGATTTTTGTGTCAATGTTCATGAGGGATATCAGTCTGTAATTTTCTTTTTTTGTGGCGTCTTTACCTGGTTTTGGTATCAGGGTTATGCTGGCTTTATAGAATGAGTTTGAGAGTATTCCATCCTTCTCTATGCTCTGAAGTACCCTTTAGTAGAAGTGGTGTTATCTTTTCACTGAAACTTTGGTAGAATTCTCCAGTGAAGCCATCCAAGCCAGGGCTTTTTTTTGTTGGGAGTTTTTTGATAACCTTTTCAATCCCTTCTGTTGTTATGGGTTTATTTAGCTGTTCTACATCTGTGTTATTAGGTAGGTAGTGAGTTTCTAGAAATTTGTCCATTTCCTCTATGTTTTCAAATTTGTCAGAGTACAATTTTTCATAGTAATCTGTTATGATTCTTTTAATTTCAGTTGGGTCTCTCTCCTGTTTTTCTTTTGTCAGTTTGGCCAGTGGTTTATCAATTTTGTTGATCTTCTCAAAGAACCAGCTTTTGGACTTGTTAATTCTTTCAGTTGTTTTTCTATTCTCTATTTAATTCTGCTCTAATTCTTATTGTTTCCTTCCTTCTGGCGCCTGTGGGCTTCTTTTGCTGCTCTCTTTCTACTTGTTCCAGTTGTAGGGTTAATGTTTTGATTATGGCCATTTCTTCTTTTTGGATGTGTGCATTTATTGCTATAAACTGACCTCTGAGCACTACTTTTGCTGTGTCCCAAAGGTTCTGATAGGATGTGTTTTCATTCTTGTGTGATTCTATGAATTTCTTTATTCCATCCTTAATTTCTTCCATAACCCAGTAGTTTTTGAGCAAGGTGTTGTTCAGTTTCCATGTGTTTGATCTTTTTTCTTCCTTTTTGTGTTGTTGATTTCCATTTTTATGGCTTTATGGTCAGAAAAGATGCTTTGTAATATTTCGATGTTTTGGATTTTGTTAAGGCTTGCTTTATGGCCTAATATGTGGTCTATTCTGGAGAATGCTCCATGCACGTTGGAAAAGAAAGTATACTTGGCTGCTGTTGGGTATAGTGTTCAGTGTGGGTGCAGTGTTCGGTATATGGCTATGAGATCAAGTTGGTTGATTGTAGCATTTAGCTCTTCCGTGTCTTTGTTGAGCTTCTTTCTGGATGTTCTGTCGTTCACCAAAAGTGGTGCGTTGAAATCTCCTACTACTATTGTGGAGCTGTCTGTCTCTTTTCAGAGGTGTTAGAGTTTGTTTTATGTATTTTGGAGCCCTGTCGTTGGGTGCATAAATATTTATTATAGTTATGTCCTCCTGGTGTATTGACCCTTTAATCATTATGTAGTGCCCTTCCTTATCCTTTGTGGTGGATTTTACTTTAAAGTCTGTTTTGTCAGAGATTAATAATGCAACTCCTGCTCTTTTTTGAGTGTTGTTTGCTTGATATATTTTTTTCCATCCTTTGAGTTTACCTAATCACTTCTGAGTTATAAGGAGCAGCAGAGACAGAGAGACAAGCAAGCACAAACACAGTAAGATAGCTGCCACGTGAGGCTTGCCAAGGAAGCAAGGAACGCCAGGGCTACGATGTTGAAGGAGACAAGGCCCTTCCCACAGAGCTGACAGAGTTTTCCCTTAAAGCTGGTGTCCTGAATTCAGACTTCTCACCTCCGGGAAGGAGAGAATAAATTTCTGTTCATTAAAGCCACCTACTTGTGGTAATTCTGTTACAACAGCACTAGGACACTAAGACCGCATCGAAACCAGCTGGTCTGCCACCCATCAGATTTATCACCAAATGGGAAAGAGAGTTAGGGCCCAGTTGAAGGACTGACCCAACCCAGGTATCCCAGGAACACGCCTTAATGTGCCTCTGCCACCAGCGACTCAGAATATTTTCATTGTTAATCACGTAGACTTTGGCCTGAAACTGCCTGGGTCCAAATCTCAGCTCTGCCATTTGCCAGCAGCGTTTCCTTAGGCAGGTTACTTTGTGTGTTCATCAGCTATTGCTGCAACAATGCTGTGTAACAGACCACCCCTAAATTCAGTGGCTCAAGACAACATACTTTTTTTCTCACACTCAAGGTTCTGCAGGCCAATTGCAGTTTGGGTGGTTGTCTTAGTTACCTAGCGCTGCCATAAAGCAAATACAGAGAAACCGGTGAGAGCCGGAACTCGACAGCACTGCTTTGTATTTCCGGGTCTTGCAAGTCTTCCGCCTTTGACAGAGGGCTTACCCCTTTGCTATCACTCCCTATTAAGAATCCTACCTTATACACACCCAGTGAGTCTTCCTTTTCTAACAGATTTCCACCTTACACAGGTTACAGCTTTCACAGGTTTTACTGCATCACAAGTGGGTGGCTTTAAAGAACAGAAATTTATTTTCTCATGGTTCTGGAGGCTGGAAGTCCAAATTTAGGGCATGGCTGTAGTGGGAGGTCCTTCCCTATCTATTTCAGCTTCTAGTAGCTGCCAGCAATCCTTGCAGCTGCATCTGTCTGCATCGTCTGTCTTCCCTGTGTGTATCTCTGTGTCTATTCTGCTCTCTTTATAACTTAAGAGTGATTAGACGTAGAACCCACTCTACTGGGGTTGTTGTTGTCAGTTGTCATTGAATGATTCCAACTCATGGCAGCTCCATGTGTCCACTCCATAGGGTTTTCAAGGCTATGACCTTTCAGAAGCAGATTGCCACACCTTACTTCAGAGGTACCTTTGAGTCGGTTTGAACCTCCAACATTTTGGTTAGTAGGACAGCACTTAACCATTTGTGCCACCCAGTGACTCCCCTGCAAGGGTATGACATAATTAACATAACAAAGAAAACCCTATTTCTATACAGAATCATATTTATAGGGAACAAGATTTCAATATATATTTTGGGGGGACACAATTCAATCCATAACAGTGGTCTAGGTTGGACACCAGTGAACGTGGGCCCAATCCTGATCCTGTCCTTATTTCCATTTTTTATATTTTGTTCATTGTGGACTTTTTTGCATTAATTTTTATTTTTAAAAATATTGTGTTAACGTAGTATGTAGCTTAATTACTGGGTTGTTTGGCATCCCCTTAAATTTTTTCCTCACTTGCATCACCCTAGTTCTGTCCTGGCTCTAGGATATGGGTTGGGTTCAGGTCTTCTTATGGATTGAATTATGTCTCCAAAATACATATGTTAGAATCCTAACCCCTATACCTGTGGATGTAATCCCATTCGGGAATAGGGTTTTCTTTGCTATGTTAACTTGGCCATATCGGTGTATGGTGTATCTTAGATCTACTCATTTTTGAGATATAAAAAGAGCAGAACAGGCACAGAGAGGAGCAAGCACAAGTGGTGAAAGACAGCTGCCACGTGGAGATCTCCAAAGAACGTCGAGAACAAAGCTGGAGAATGTGAGACAAAGATTTTCCCTAGAGTGGACAGAGGGAGCCTTCCCATAGAGGCAGTGCCCTGAATTCGGACTTCTAGCCTCCTAAACTAGGAGCAAATAAATTTCTCTTCTTTAAAACCAGCCGTCTGTGGTATTTTTGTTATAGCAGCACTAGGAAACCAAGACAGGTCTGCTCCGTGTGTTTATTCTGGAACTCAGGCTGAGGCGTCTGCAGCTCCCCAGGGTACGCACTCCTCAAGGCGGATCACCAGAGCACAAGAGGACGGCCGGGGGAAACATGAGGTGCCTCCTGAGAGCTTGGCCCAGAACTGGCACACTGTCAAGAATTCATTAATGAAAGCAAGTCCCGTGGCCAGGGTCTGAGGACACAGAAATGAATCGGACAACAGAACCAAGAAGCAGCCCATAAGCACTCAATCGCCATATAGTCTGTTACCTGCTATGATAGGGGCTGTGGAAGCCCAGAGGAGGTCTCTTTAACCCAGCCTGGGGTGAGGTTCTGGACTGATATCTCTGGGGGTTGATGCTGCAGTGGAATTCTAATGGGCTATTAAAAGCTAACCAGGAGAGCAAGGGAGTAGGTATCTGAACAGAGTGTGCAAAAGATCGGAGGTGAGAGAGTGCCAGTTGGCAGCTCATGTTGCTGGAGCACAGAGGGCAAAATCCTAAATATCCACCTGCCACAGGACCTTTGCACCTGTTGCACTTGGCATTGACAGCCATGTATGCATGCACACACATGTATGTACATAGACATACAAAGACATAAGCACACACAACATGCACATGGGCACCCCTTTACTCTCATACACATACGCACACTCTTTGCCCCGAGTGTACTTTCCCTAGATACCCTGCTGGCTCACTCCCTCACCTCTTTCTTTTATGTCTCTGCTCAGATATCACCTACTTAAGAAGCCTCCCCGGACGGACCACTCTATCTAAGGTTCCCCCTCCACCCACCCTTCTGCATCCTTTTCCCCAGCTTGATCTTTCTTGATAATGTTTCTCACCACCTGACTTTATAATGTGTTCTTTTGTTTATTGTACATCTCCACTAGAATGTGAACTGCATGAGACCAAGGTACAAGTCCTCCCAGCATAGCATAGTGCCTGACACACAGTAGGTCTTTGATAAATCTATTGCTAGCGGATGGGTGAAGAGAGAGGATGATCAGATACACCTTTTGGCAAACCACCCTGGTCACATGTGGGGACAGGGTCAGGAGGGGCATGAAAGGAGGACAGAGAGCAGGTAAGAGGCAACTACAGGTACCCAGGTGGGAATTGATGGTGGGCTGGAGCAGAGATATGATGTGGAGATGCGAAGCGGAGGGAGCATTCAAGGGGGCAGAGCTGAAGACCTGGGCATTGACCAGGTGTAGGGTGTCGCACTGGGTGGGGAGTCAAAGACGTTGCTCAGGATTGCTATTTGGGTGCTTTGGTGCCAGGTGCCAAAATGCGGGTCCTAGGGGGAGCGACGGGGAGGGTTGGAAAGCCATGTGCAGTGGGGAACAGGAGGGGGAAGATGAGGCAAGTTTGGGTCCTGTGGAGTTTGAGGCGGCCATGGGACTTTCCAATGCAGCTGTCTAGCAGGTCCCTGGATGCAAGGGTCTGAAGCCTGGGGGAGAAGTGTGGACTAGAGCAGTGGACCTGAGGGTTATGGCAGCCATGGGAGAGGAAAAGACCATCAGTGAGAAAAGGATCCTGAGCAACACTGCCAGTTAGGAAAAGACAGAGAGTGGGACAATGGAGAAGGAAGAAAGGAAAGGTAAGCAGGGAACCAGAAGAGTATGGGGTCATGGAAGCCAAGGGAAACAGGAAGGTTTGAGGAGGCAATGGTTGCCAAGATGGGGGCTGAAGATCATCTACTAGACTTGGCATGGGTGGAGGTCACTGGCGACTGGAGCCAAGTTCATGGAATGATGAAGACAGCAGACTGATTGCATTGCATTATACTGGGGGTGGGTGCACCTAGCAAGGGCCTCATTCTCTCTTCCTTTCTGATGTTTCAAAATAAGCATCGCTGTGAAAACGGAAGCGTGTGATGTCCAGGAAGGTTTGATGTTTGTACTACTATCCTTTTTTCAGATGAAGTAGCTCGAACTCATTGAAATGCTGTTGAGAAAGACCCAGAAGAGCAGGAGCATGACGATGCAGGAGCGAGGGAAGGGTGGGGGGAGGGATTGATGGCGAAGTGTCTCTGAGGACGTGGAAGGGCTGGGGTCCAGAGTGCATGCAGCAGAGGGACTGGTGCCGCTGATGCTGATGAGCTCCCAGGAGAAGGCTGGAGGGCAGAGGAGCCCGCAGCCTAGCCGAGAATGGGCTCTGGGGAAGGCTTTGTCGTGCCTTCCAAAGCAATCAGCTTCCTGAAGAGAACTGCCTGCTGTGGATGAAGGCAGCCTCGAGAGAGCATATTCTCAGCTCTGTAATGTTTTTACAAGAAATTAAACCTGAAGTTGAAAAGCCCAAGTCAATAAGAAACGAACAGAGATGATAGCTGCAGTCCAGGGAGGCGGGAGTGGAATTCACCGAGACAATGAGAAGGAAGAAGTTCGTTTGGCATTTGATATTCACTCCACAAACCCTCTCTCTGCCCAGCCCTACTCTGGGTGCTGGAGACAAATGAATAAGACTTCCCAGGGAGTCTGGTGGGGGGCCCACAGGTGCCATGATTCAGGGAGGTAATTGCTAACCTGGGTGGGAAAGGAGGAGGGAGGTGACAATTTTAGCTGCCTGTTAAGGATTTGTTGGATTTTACCAGGAAGAACTTGCTGGAGTTGGGGATCATATTATTCTACTTAATATATGTCTAATTATACTTAATATAAAAGCTCTTCGCTCAGCACCTGGAATATCATCAGCTCTCAATATAGATGAACCATTAAAACATTATTATTAATAATTTTCATACCTTTATAAGTTTGACTCCACCCAACTCCCCCAAGTTTTTCTGATACTTTCAATTACTATGGGACTTTGATACTTACAAGAAATGAGACAAGAGACCTTTAAGAATCCCACATGGGAAATGCTCCCTCTAGCATAAAATAAAAACAAAAAACCAAACCAGTTGCCATCGAGTCGATTACCATTCATGGCGACCCCATGTATTGCAGGGTAGAACTGCGCTTCATAGTGTTTTCAAAGCTGTGATCATTTGGAAGCAGATTGCCAGGCTTTTCTTCTGAGGCACCGCTGGGTGGGTTCCAGCCACCAACATTTCCATTAGTAGCTGAGTGCTTAACTCTTTGTGCCTCCCAGGGACTCCTTCCAGCATAAAATACCCCCTAACAAAGAGCAAAGTATAACTGAAAATATTAAGCTACTATTTGGACATTTAATGCCTATAAAGGCAGGACTGTCTAAGCTGTTCTAAAGTTATTAACATGTGCCCCAGCACTCATCAACCTTGCCTGCAGCGTTCTCACTCCCTTGCTGCTCTGTGTGCTGGCTTGAGGGCCCACTAGAGGTGGGCAGGGAATCACTTTTCTGTTTTCCCTGAGAGCAGCATATGGTGAGCTCTTCCTCAGCTGCAGATCTAAGCCAGGGCCAAATTCGACTCTTCTTGCTTTCATTCACTCCCTGCATCTGTTTTTCAGACTAAAAGCTGGTAATTTCTCATAAGTCTTCATCTTTCTTTCCACCATTAGCACTAGCAATTGGAATTCTTTTGGGACCATTTTCTAGAAAGAAACAAATTGTGTATCGGTGGGAGGTCAGCTACACTCACTAACTTGATCCCACACTGATATTTCGGACATTGGGGTCACTTGAAATGAGCCAAAACTGCGTGTTAAAGCATTGACTGTCAAAGGCTTCCTGGACATTAGTCACCTAATGTTCCACACCACCTAACATGCATGCACACATAAACACACAGGTGCACACATAAGCACACACATGCATGCACACGCATTTGGGTACACATAATGCACTCATAGGCAGGTGCATGCATGCTCACACAGGCACGTGCATTTCACATGTCCACATGAGCACATACACGCACACATGGGTACACACTCAGGCACGTGCAGCACACACATGCACAGAAACCCATGCTGACACACAGGCCTTCACATTCATGTACACACATGCACACACAGACCTATGCACATGCATGCACTCACACACATGCCCCCACACGGACACACATTCCTGTGTGGTGCACACAGACATGCACATATATACTACGCACATGCACGACATGAGTACACATGTACACGCAAATGCACAACCTCAAGCACACATGTGCATTTATAGCCATGCACACACATAGACAAATACACGCACAGGTATGCACACACAGCAGGCACAGGCGCGCACACACACTGCCAAGAACAAGCTAGGAGGAGGAGGAGGGGGAGGAGGAAGACAGACAAATCGTTCTTCTCCCTCTAGTTTCAACAACTTCTCTTCCTTGGCGCACAAACTTCTGTTTCGGTGTCTTTTGTTTTTTTTTTTTAGATCACGAAGACCTGGGACAGGAACCAAATCCCTGGGGTTTACAGATGGAAGATGCAATTTCTAGCAATGAATCTGCCTGAACAAAATGATACCTCAAAGAAGAATTGGAGGCTTCTTGGATGCTTCTCCCCCGACTCCCCACTCACTATCCCGCAACAAGAAGCAACACAATGGTGGGAAATCCACTAGAATAGAAGTCTGGAGTCTTGCTTCCCCCTGCAGCTCTGACACTCTTTTGCTGTGTGAACTTAGGCAATCCGCTCTCCCTCTCTAGTCTTCCCTGCTTTGATGTTTTAAGGTTGTTATCCCCACATAAGAGATGGAGAAACTGTGTCCCAGAGAAGTTAAGAGAACTTCCCTAGAGTTACATAACCAGAACCCAAGTGTTGTAACTTCTAGCCCAGAGCCCGTTACAGCAGCGCTTTTCTGACTTGAACGTGCATCTGGATCACCTGGGGAAGCTCATTAAAATGCAGACTCATATTCAGCAGGTCTGGGTCGACCTGAGGTTCTGCTTTTCTGACAAGCTCCCAGGTGATGCCGATGCTGCTGTTGGTGACCATAGCTTTAGTAGACAGGCCTTACACTCTTCCACACTTTTCTAACAGGTAGGGAGGGCTTAGTTTGGCCTTCTACATGGAACCCCATGCCCCTGGCTGGGAGAGTGATGATGTCGTCTTCTCTCTGAGTTGCGTCTCCCTTTCTTTTTGACTCTGGGCCCCCCTGCCTGCCAGTGCCACCCACCTTCCTTTTCCCAGCCATCTCCTCATTCCCATCCCCACCTCTGGAGCTGTGGGAGTGCCATGGGATTGAGAAGATGTGTGCTCCACTAGACTCCCAATTCCTTGCTAACAAGAGGCCTGGGCAAGTCCTTTCTCCTCTCCAAGCCTCAGTTTCCCCATCTGTACAAAGGCGGGGCTGGACCTGTTCTCAGCCGTAGCTGCACATCAGGGTCATGTGCAGAACCTTGAGAATATACACTGGTCTGAATCGCCCTCAAAGTTTTTTATTTAATTGAACAGGGGCGTGCCTAGGTGACTCAGTTTGTGCTCGACTATTAACAGAAGGCTGGTGGTTTGAAACCACCCAGCAGTACCTAAGAAGAAAGGCCTGGTGATCAGCTTCTATAAAGATTACAGCTAAGAAAACCCTGTGGGGCAGTTGTACTCTGTGACTCCTGGGATCACCTGAATTGGAATCTACTGGACAGCAACGGGTTTTGCTTTGGGGCCCAGGCATTGGTATTTTTAAAAGGCTACCCAAGCAATTCTAATGGGACCCAGGGTTGAGAACTGCAGGTCGTCAAAGTTCAGTCCTGCTCCGACTGTTGGTCAGAGCATCCGGGTTTGCACACAGACACCACGCCGTCAGATGCAGGGCTTAGCAAAGTCTCCAAAGGGTTTCGGCACAGCTATCAGGCGAGGTCACCACCCCCTCTAAAGCAAGAGCTCCGAAATGATGCTCAGGATAAAGACCTCAGCTTAGAGCTGAACTTTCTTTGCTTGATTTACACTTAATGGGAGTTTTAATTAAGGACTAACCCCCACACTTCAATCACCCGCAGACCTCCCCCACCAAGGTGCCCTCCCACGGGGCACTGGGAACAGCACCTCTGCATGTGGATGGGGTGGGGGGCTGGCCCACGGCTGCTGCTGCACACGAGGCGCTCACCAGACAGCGTGGCCAAACAGGGGACTCAATTAGCCAGAGCCCCTCAGCCGCCTCGCGGCACAGCCCCTAATGGAACCATGAAAAGGTCTCCTTGAAGCCAGCCGTTATACGTCTGCAGAGTCCAGTGGTTTCCACAGTGACATGTGTCTGACAACGGGGCTCTGTCACTAGGAGACAGGCTGTGGTGTCTGAGAGCCCAGCCCAGGACGGGTCAGCCTGAGCCTGTCTAACTTGGCTCTGTGGTGTCTGCTGGGGCACATCCTTTCAGTGAGGAATGGGGACGCTAGGTGGGCAGCATCATCCCCTCACTGGCCCCCAGAGGATAGGGAAAGCAATCACTGTAGCCTCAGAGGCTCAGGCTCAGGATCTGGACAGCCAGGGGGTACCTGTCCTGGGTCACTGACAACATAAAGCCTGGACACAGAAGCCAGACTGCCTGGGTTCAAATCCCAGCTCTGCCACCTAGTGGCCGGGTGACTGTGTATAGGAGTCCCTGGGTGGCACAAACAGTTAAGTGCTCAGCTACTAACCAAATGGTGGTTCCAACCCATCCAGAGGTGCCTTGGAAGAAAGGCCTGGCAATCTGCTTCCAAAAGATCACAGCCATTGAAAACCCTATGGAGTACAGTTCAACTCTGAAACACATAGGGTTGCCATGAGTGGAAATTGACTTGATGGCAGCTATAGTTTTTTTAAAGTTATGTGCAAGTTACTTGATAGCTCTGTCTCAATATCCCCATCAGTGAAATGGGGACAGTAATCCTGTCACCTTTATAGGACTGTTCTGAGGACTACGTGAGTTAGTTAAGGGGTGTCCTTACAACAGTGTCTGGCACATGGCAGCCTCTATTTTCTCTCACTACTTACAGCCCTGTCATTGTAGACAGTGGGCCAGTCGGGTCTCCAAGTTACAGGTCACTATGGGGATAAGGCAGTGGCTCTGAGGCGTGGCCTGGAGGACTTTGAATCATCCTGATCCTAGTGCCTTTCAGACCTGTGCTGAGAGTGGGACTCAGGCATCAGCTCTTTGTAAACTCCAAGGACCTGCCAATGATCAGCCAAAGCTAAGAACAATAGGAATCTATAGGCATTTGCCACTGTAAGGTTTGCTTGGCCTGAGTTCTGAGTTCCTGGAGAGCCTCTGAAGTCAGAGTGGAGTGGATGAGAGCAGGAGACGACAACTCGTATTTGCACAATACTAGGCACACTTTGGAGCCCTGGTGGCACAGTGGTTAAGAGCTATGGCTGCTAACCAAAAGATCAGCAGTTCAAATCCACCAGCCGCTCCTTGGAAATCCTATAGGGCAGTTCTACTCTGTCCTATGGGGTTGCTATGAGTTGGAATCCACTTGACAGCAACGAGTTTGATTTGGCTTTGGAGGCACCCTTTAAGGAGCCCTGGTGCCGCAATGATTAAGAGCTCAACTGCTAACTGAAAGGTTGGTGGTTCAAACCCACCCTCAGCTCCATGGGAGAAAAGACCTGGCGATCTGCTCCTGTAAAGATTACAGCCTAGGAAACCCTAGGGGGCAGTTCTACTCTGTCCTATGGGGTCGCTATGTGTCAGAATCACGGGCACCCTCTAGGAGTTCCTGGGTGGTGCAAATGGTTAATGTGCTCAGCAGCTAACCAAAAGGTCTAAGGTTTGAGTCCACCCAGAGACACCTCAGAAGAAAAGCTTGAGGATCTACTTCCGAAAACGAGCCATTGAAAACCCTATGGAGCACATAGTTCTACTCTGACACACATGGGTTATCAGAACCAGCTTGCTGACAACTGGTATCTGGTAGGCACCCTTTATTCATTTGTTCGTTCACTCATTCCACACACATGTAGTTAAGCTCCTACTACACGCCCTGTGCTGTGCATAGAGCCAGGAAGGAGGCAGAAGGCCCTGTCCTCGTGGTACTTAGTGATTTGTGGGGGATGCAGACATTTTTCAGTTTATCCCTGCAAATACACCTGTAATTGTGATGAAGTCCATGAAAATTGGCCTATGCAGTCAAGGAAGACTTGCCAGAGGAAGTGGCATTTGGGTTGAGATCTGAAGGACTCGGAGGAGTTAGGAAGTGGAGTGGGGCATACATTTCAGGTGGAAAAATCCTACACGTGCTACAAGTCCCATGGATGGATCAAACATAGCACCTTCAGGAAACCAACAGAAGGGCAGCATGGGGTAAAGCTTGGAGAGCGAGGATGAGAGTGCATGACGAGGCTCTGCAGAGCTGAGAGGCCAGTCCCCGCAGGAGGCCGTGCGGGCCAGCTGGGGCTCGGCACTGAATGCAAGCAATGCGAGGCCACTGGAACGTTTTCAGCACGGGAGTGACATGATTGGATTTGCAATTTAAAAAGATCCTTCTGGTTGCTGTTGGGTAAAAGACTGTCAACCTCACAATGGTGCTGACAGCTAAGTCTATTAGATGATGAACCTGAGGCCAAAGCAGACTGAGTCACTTGTTGAGGGTCATGTGACTAGCAAACAACAGGGATGCAACTCCACCCCAGGCCTTCACCCTCAAATCTGGACCCTTTCCATCTTCTCTGACCCCCACCAACTCTGTCCATCCCCATCCTTCTTACTTGCTCACACTTTGGCTTACACAGCCCTTTCCTCCCCACGATCTCATTATAAACTCCAAACTCCCTCTGAAGCCAGCTTGTTAATCCCTGTTTGATGACATCCTTTCCCAGAGCCAAGGTGAGGGCAAATCTTCACTCTTTGGGGATTGATCTGATTTTTAGAAGTAGCCAAAGGCCATTGGCAGCCAAATTTGGCTGGATAAGGTAGGTGACTGTGTTAGTCATCTATTGACAAATTATCCCCAAACTTTGTGGCTTAAAACAACAAAAAATATTTATTTCATACAATTTCTGTGGAACAGGAATCTAGAAGTGGCTTAGCTGGTGGTTCTGGTTCTGGGTCTCTTGTGTGGCTGTACTTAAATGTCAACCAGGGCTGCAAAGTCATCTGAAGGCTTGACTGGGGCTAGAGGATCTGCTTCCATTCACTTGGCTGTTGGCTGGAGGCCTCAGTTCCTTACCACGTGGACGTCATCAAGGACTGCTTGAGTGTCTTCACAACATGGCAGCTGGCTGCTCCCACAGTGAGAAATCCAAGACAGAGCACAGTAGAAGCCACAGTATCTTTTATGGCCTAGCCTCAGAAGTTATACAATAAATTCTGCAACGTCGTATTGGTTATTCAGTGTGGGAAGGGACTACATAACACTGTGAACGACAGGCAGCAAGGATCAACAGAAACCCACTTGGAGGCTCCTACCACGGTGACCCTCTTGGGGATGTGGTTTGGGTTCAAAAACTAGAGATAGAGATTGTCTCTAGGCATTTCTTAGGCATTGGCAGAAACTCCTTCACTCATGGCGACTCATGGTGACCCCATGCACACGGAACAAGACACCGCCCGATCCTGTGCCATTCCATGCTTGGTTGCAGATCCGACCCTTGTGATCCGTAGGGTTTTCATTGGCTGATTTTTGGAAGTAGATATCCAGGCCTTTCTTCCTAGCCCATCTTAGTCTGCAAGCTCTGCTGAAACCTTTTCGATATCATAGCAACATGCAAGCCTCTACTAACAGTTGGGTGGTGGCTGTGTATAAGGTACATTGGCTGGGAATCGAACCTGGGTCTCTGTCTCAGTCATCTAGTGCTGCTCCAACAGAAATACCACAAGTGGATGTCTTTAACAAAGAGAAGTTTATTCTCTCACAGTCCAGTAGGCTACAAGTCTAAATTCAGGGCTTTCTCTCTCTGGAGGAAGGTCCTTGTGATGCATAAGTCTTCCTGTGGTCTGGGAGCTTCTCTGCACAGGAACCTCAGGTCCAAAGGATGCACTCTGCTCCCAGCACTGCTTTCTTGGTGGTGTGAGGTTCCCATGTGTCTCCGCTCACTTCTATCTTTTATATCTCAAAAGAGATTGGATTAAGACACTATCTAATCTCGTAAACCTCATCAGTATAACCTCATCACAGTGATAGAATTTACAACACATAAGGAGATCACATACAACCTCATCATAGTGATAGAGTTTACAACACATAAGGAAATCACATCACATTACACAATTGTACAATACTGGGAATCATCACCCAGCCACATTGACAGATATTTTTTGGGGACACAATTCAGTCCATGACAGTCTCCAATGCAGAAGGTGAAAATTCTACCACTGAACCACATTGCCTCTACTCCTCATGTACTAGATGTTCTCAACGGTCCTTAACTAGGAATCAGAAGACGTGGGTTTGAGTCTCACCCTCCCACTCACCTGTGTGACTTTGGGCATGCTATTCCTTCTCCCTAGGCCTCAGTTTCCCCAGTTGCAAAGCAAGGGGCTTGTGCCAGACCATTTCTGATATCCCTCCAGGCCTTGATGCTCCAAAAAGGTCTCTGTGCCAATTCCTCTTGTTCCTCCTCTCCAACCCACCCACTGGGCCCAGCTCACAGAGGCCTACGGGTCATTGGCTAGAAGTTTCCTTTTCTTCCACCATGAGCTTCAGTATATGGTCAGGCCCTTTATATTTGTTGTTGTTGCTAGTTGCCGTCAAGTCGATTCCAACTCATGGCATCCCCGTGTGTTACAGAGTAGAATTATTCCGAAGGGTTTTCTTGGCTTCTGAAAAGTCACAGCCTTGAAAACCCTAAGGATCAGTTCTACTCTGCACACATGGGGTCACCATGAGTTGGAATCAACTCAGTGGTAACTAACAACAACACTAACAATCTTAACTAAAGAACATTGTCAGGCCTTTCTTCCGTGGTACCCTGGGGTGGTTTTGAACTGCCAACCTTTAGGTTAGCTTGTTGTTGTTGTGTGCCATGGAGTCAATTCCTACTCATTGTGACCCTATATGACAGAGTAGAACTGCCCCATAGGGTTTCCTAGGTTGTAATCTTTACGGGAACAGATCAGCAGGTCTTTTCTCCTGCGGAGCTGCTGGTGAGTTCAAACCACCTATGTTTCAGTTAGCAACCAAGCACTTAACAATTGCAGCACTAGGGCTCCTTTTTTAGGTTAGCAGGTGAGTGCAAACGTAGACGCTGAACCTGAGGGGAGGTCAGAACAAAAAATCCAAAATAATATCACACTAAGAGAGCTGTGTGGTGGTGGGGAAGGCATAGGGTTCCATCCCACTGGGGATCTGCTGCAGATCTGTTGGCTCTTCTTTGACATCTCTGCTTGGGAACACTTTGAAACTCCAAGTATCTCATAAAGGACATGCACACGGTGTGCGTCCGCAGTGGATGGAAGAAGAGCAGCCAGTCATGTCTGCAGCCTCACGGCCCATTCTGGCAAGGGGCTGGGCAACTTAGAACATTCAGGAATGGGGTCCTCGGCTCTCCAACGTCCCAGTCCCAGGACAGTTCATTCCTTCCCGACCATCAGGCCCTAGTTCTCAGGGGAGACAAGACTTGAAAACACCCTAGAAGAGAGAAAGTCATATTTACGGAGGTACTGTGTGACCAGGGTCCCTGAGTGGTGCAAACCAGTGGCCCTGGTTAATGCACTCGGCTGCTAACTGAAAGATTAGAGGTTGAGCCCACCCAGAGGCACCTCAGAAGAAAGGTCTGGCTATCTACTTCCAAAACATCAAAGCCCTGTGGAGCACAGTTCTACCCTATAGCACACGGGGTGGCCATGTGTGGTAATTGAGTTGACGGCCACCGGTGGTGGTGGTTTGTGCCCAGGACTTGCAGGATTAAGGAAGGTGACAATGAGCCCCAGCACACTCCCAAAATAAAAGACAGCTCTCATGGAGTTTAGAATAGAGTGGGACCGATGGACACCAAATCAAATAGTCTCATAGGAAAAGGAACATTGGGAGCTGGTAAGGCTATCAGAGAACATGTTGGGGCAATTGTTCTAATTGGGGGACACTCAGGAGGGCCCCCCAGGGAAGAGGTGGTTAACTGAGGTCAGAAGGAGATAAGGGTAAATATAAAACGAGGAAGAGAATACCCACCCTCCAAAGACCTCATTATTTTTTCAAGGGAGGAAGGACAGGGAGATTGATGGAGAGGAAAGTTCAGTGGGAAGAGTTAGATGGCCAATGCAGCTGGACCCCTAGCATGGTCAGAATTTGGATTAGTGGTGCCCTGGGCAATTTTCCTGAGTGGCCAGCACCTGGGAGGCATTCATATCCCAGCCAGCAGCCAAGGGCAGGATTCCAGCCAATGAGAGCGCTCAGAGCCTTGGCACTGCCTCAGAGGAAAAGTGATGTTCGTCTATCAGTCACGCCTCTGGAAGCTGGCATCACCATGCTTTCTCCTGGTTCCAGGCCCTCGAGCCACAGCCTGGCTGCCCGCTGCTCCAGCTCTGTTTCCCACAAGTGAAACAGCAGCAGGACAGCGCGCTCAGGCCTGGACTCCCACAGTCCTCAGCTCTGTGCCTGTGAAGTGGGCTCAAGGCTGGGAGGTCTTGGCCATCAACATCCCTCGCAGACAGTGGCAAGAGCCTCCTTCCTTGGTCTCCCCGCCTCCCCCCAGCCTCCCTGACCTCTCCTCTTCACCCAGGAAGCTGTTTGCAGTACGTACCTGACAAGCTCAAGGCCAATCACACCACTTCCCTGAGCCAGACATTCCAGAGGCTCCCACCTCACTCAGCAAACAGCCAAACTTCTCCCAGAGCCTCTAAGCTCCTGGCCACATCCCTTGACACAAGTTTGGAAGTCACAGACTTCTCCTTCATTCAGTCCATATTTTGGCAAGCTACTTTGTGCCTGATTCATTCATTCATTCAACAAATATTTTTTGAGGGCTGTTTGTTATGCAGCACAACCTAGTGAAGACTGACTCACACAGGTCCCATTTAGCTTTGATGTGGCTTGATCTTAGCTTCTGGGAGGGGGTGTTGGCATTATTCACATAGTAAACCGAAAACAAACCTGTTGCTGTTGAGTCGATTCCAACTCATGGTGACCTCGTGTGTGTCAGAGCAGAACTGCGCTCCATAGGGTTTGGGTTTTCAATGGCTATGATCTTATGGAAGTAGATCTCCAGGCCTTTCTTTCATGGCACTGCTGGGTTGATTCGGACCACCAAACTTTTGGTTAGCGGTTGAGCATAAACCATTTGCGCCATCCAGGGACTTATTTGCAGAGTACAGAGGGCCAAACTTGGAAGTTATTTCGTTAACGTTTTTGGCTGTTTCCTCACCTTGCGATCCTCCCTAAAAAGACAATTTCTCCTCTCTAATCTAATAAAAGGATCTCAAACTAGTGGTTCCCTGGTTTCACGTAACTTGAAGATCTGCCTTTTTTGACCCAAATTCACTCATTCATTCATTCAACAAACATTCACTGTACATATACTATGTGCCTATCACCTATTGGAAGGAGCCCTGGGGGCGTAGTGGTTAAGTGCTCGACTGCTAACGTACAGGTCAGCGGTTTGAACCCACCCATGGCTCTGCGAGAGAAAAGACCTGGCAATCTGCTCCCATAAAGATTACGGCCTAGGAAACCCTATGGGACAGTTCTACTGTGTCGTATAGGATCACTTTGAGTCAGAATCGGCTCCTGAGCACCCAACAACGACATCCACCTAACGTGACTACAGAGGATCATACGACTGTAAGTTTCTGCATGACCATGCAGGAAAATCCTCCTCTCTGGGAAATGTGGATGGTGCCCCTCGTCTGTCAGGGCTGCATCGACGAAAAAGAAATGGTCCTCACCTCCTGGGAATTTAAGATGTTGCTCTAGGGGAAGGAAAAACTTCTGACATGAGTAAATTACCATCAGCAACACAAAAAACTTTCCTCATCTCGAATTCAAAAAGCCACCCATCATTTCTATTTCTGTTTTTCTATTTAATGAGGCTGGATAATTTCTGAAATTGATGGATGCTTATAGAATACATAAGAAGGGCGTTTTTGCAACAACACAACCTTTTATCTGGTTACAAGCAGCAAAAAACATCTGCAACCCATCCTTTTTTTTTTAATCACTTTTTTTTTTATTGTACTTTAGTTGAAGGTTTACAGAACAAATAGTTTCTCACTGAATGGTTAGCACACGTATTGTTTTATGACATTGGTTAACAACCCCACAACATGTCAACACTGTCCCTTCTCAACCTTGGGTTCTCAATTACCAGCTTTCCTGTCCCCTCCTGCCTTCTAGTCCTTGTCCCTGGACTGTTGTGCCCCATTAGTCTTGTTTTGTTTTATGGGGCTATCTAATTTTTTGGCTGAAGGGTGAACCTTGGGAGTGACTTCATTACTGAGCTAAAAGGGTGTCTGGGGGCCATACTCTCGGGGTTTCTCCAGTCTACATCAGACCAGTAAGTGTGGTCTTTTTTTTGGGAGTTAGAATTTTGTTCTACATTTTTCTCCAGCTCTGTCCAGGACCCTCTGTTGTGATCCCGGTCAGAGCAGTCAGTGGTGGTAGCTGGGCACCATCTAGTTGTGCTGGACTCAGTCTGGTGGAGGCTGTCCCAACCTATCTTTTTTTAACTGTCTTTACAGTGCCTGATTTTTACAAATATCACCTTGAGAAAGAACCGTACTATGCCAAAGAGTAAGCCTTGGGATCCAAGCTCACTGTGTGGCTGAGTGTCCTTGGGGAGGCCGTTTGTCCTCTCGGAGCCTCAGTTTCTTTATCTGCAATGTGGGCTTGTGTGAACAAAGGGGCTAGACCGGATAATCTCTTATTGCTTTAGGGCTCTTAGACTGAACTCAGAATTTTATGATGTTCTTGTCCATCTGCTAATTCCCAGTTGCTTGCTGCCCTTGGGAGAAGAGGACTCTGGGAGGGATCCCAAACACTACTCCTTCTGCCCAGGCCAGTGGGGAAAGCTGGGGAGCGGGGTCTTCCTCCCAGTCCCTCAAGCCCAGGAGTTCTAACCGGGTTCTACATCCCTGACCCTCACCTTTCCTTCTCTGACCTCATGTCCTCCCTCCCACCACTGCTCACTGTACTCCAGCCCTTTCTTGCTGCTTCTCAAACATGCCAAGCAGGTTACAGCCTCAGGGCTTCGACCCTGCTGGAATGCACTCACCCCAGATACCTGCATGACATCCACCTGCACTCTTTCAGGATCCTGTTCAAATATGTCCTCTGGGAGAGGCCTTCTCTGACACCCCGATCGCTCCACATTATTTTTCTCCCTCCGCTTTATTTTTCATCCTTACCTGATACCCAGAGTCTGACTCCCCCTCACCAGACTATCAGCTTCATAAGGTAGTGGTTTTCCAAAACAGACATCATGTGTGGTGAAGTAGAAGGTCGGTGAAAATGAAGGAAACCCTCAATAAGATGGATTGACACAATAGCTGCAACAGTGGACTCCAACATACCTCCGATCATGAGGATGGCACAGAATCAGGATGTGTTTCCTTCTGTTATATGCATAAGGGCACCATGTGTTGGAGCTGACTTGACAGCTACTAACTACAAGGTAGTGGTCTTGTGCACTCCTGTATCCCTAGAACCTGGCACACAGTAGGTACTCAGTAGGTGTTTGTTGAATGAATGAGCAAATGAACAGATGTGCAGAAGGGGGCAGAAAGCTCTCCTCACTTCCACCTCCCGTTTTGCCCGTTCAACCCCTGGCCCTGTGGGCCTTGAGATACGCACCCAGGATGTTAAAGCAGGTGGAGTTCTTGGGGACCTGGTTGAAAAAAGAGGAGGCTAAGACCTGGGGCGGGGAGTCATTCTCCCAGCTCGCTGAGACCACAGACCAAGTCGTCCTGAGTAGTTTTCTTAACGCTAAGAACCTGAGCTTCTTCACTGCCCAGGCCACCCCAGCCCACGCTGGGCCTCCAGTCATTGCTAGAGCTAAACTCCTGTCCCTGTGACAGGATGTCAAAGGATGCCACTTCCTGTCCAGGACCCAGAGTCCCTTCTTAGGGAAGAGGAATGGGAGTTGGCTGGGGGCTGGGTATTCTACATACACATTCCTCTCCTATCGCCTTCACAGCATCCCAATGGGCTAGGAGTAATTGTCCCCATTTTATGGATAGCAAAGCAAGGCCCAGAGAAGTGAAGGTATTTGCCCAGTTCACACTAAGCCAGCAAAGCACATCTCAGTTTCCTACTGTTAAAAGTGATCTCGGGCCCAGGGCTGCAGCCTGGAGCTCCCTGCCCAGGAGGGAGGAAAGCTGTCAGTCAGCCGGGAGCACATCTCCTCCCTCCTCCCACGCCACCTGCCAGTGTCACATGGCACCAGGAGGGAGCAGAGCTGGCGGGGGTGCATCCCAAGGAGGCTGAGCAGGGAGTCCTGGGAGCTGCACCTGTGGGTGGCTAGGGAGGGGGTGGTGGCAGAAACGTGCACGTGCTCAGGTGCGCACGTGAGCTCGCTTGTTTGCTCTTTCTTGAAGCTCCTCTGGATGCCGTTAGCCTGCTGGATCAGCGGCCCCCAGACTGGGGATCGCGTGAGAAACTGCAAGTGTCCGACCAGTCAGGCTAGCCTCCTTAGTCAAGCATAAAATCCAGAAACCTGTATGTCAGAACTTTGTGGTGGGGGTGAGGTGAGGTCAGGGTCCTTCTGAGAGCACAAATCGAGCATATCTGTTCAATGCAGGAGCTCTGATGGCAGACTATTTGGAGCACAATTTGGGCTCTCTCCTGGCTGGTTGAACTCAGGCAAGTTTCTTGACCTCTCTGAGCCTTCATTTCCTCACCGACTTTAACAGGTAATATTTACTGAGCACTTGCTCAGTTACAGGCATAGTTCTAAGTAAGCTCTATACCTGTATTTAACCCTCCAAGCAACCCCATGAAGCAGATATGAGTGTCACCCTGATTTAGATATGAAGAAACTGAGGCACACGGTGGTTAGGTAACTTGTCCAAAGCCACACAGCTGGAAGCAACGGAGCCAGGGTTTGACCCTGGACAATCAGGCTCCAGAGTCCCTGAGCTCCATCACTATTTCATCTATCGTCTGCTGTTAGTTGCTGTTGACTTGGCTCCGACTCGTGGCGATCTTATTACATATAACAGAAAAGAACATCGCCTGGCCCTGTGCCATCTCCCTGACGATTGTTGTTTAAGTCTATTGTGGAAGCTACTGTGTCAATCCATCTCACTGAAGGTTTCCTTCGTTTTTGTGGATCCTCTACTTTACCAGACATGATGTCCTTTTCTAGTGATTGGTCTTTCTTGAGGATGTGTTCAAAGTAAGTGAGTCAAAGTCTTGCCATCCTTGCTTCTAAGTGGCATTCCAGTTGTATTTCTTCTAAAACTGATTTGTTAGTTCTTCTGGCCATCCAGGGTATATTCAATATTCTTAGCCAATGATTTCATTCTACTTGGATCAACAATCAACATCCATGGAAGCAGCAGTCAAGAAATCAAGTGATGCATTGCCTTGGGCAAGTCTGCTGCAAAAGACCTCTTTAAGGTCCTAAAAAGCAAAGATGTGCGCCTGACCCAAGCCATGGTCTTATATGCATGTGAAAGTTGGACAATGAAAAGGGAAGACGGAAGAAGAATTGATGCATTGCAACTGTGGTGTCTATCGTCTACTGAGGATTTAATGAGATAAGGTGTATTAAGCACGTAGCACTGTACTGGCTCAGAGTAAACACTCAATAAATTATTACTATTAACAAGGTAATAGACCTTGTGAGAATCTAATGAAAGATACAGACCTTCTTGGTAAAAGATGACACTTGTGCACACATACAAACCTTGCACACACTTTCAGGGGGTGACTGCCTCCTGAAGTTCATCCACCCACTTGGGGACCTCCACTCAAGTCCAACCATGTTGTTTATGTACTAGTGTCATGGATTGAATTGTGTCCTCCCAAAATATGTCAGCTTGGCTAGGCCATGATTTGCAGTATTATGTGATTGTCTACCATTTGTCATCTGATGTGATTTTCCTATGTGTTGTAAATCTTACCTCTATGATGTTAATGAGGCAGGATTGGAGGCAGTTATATTAATGAGGCAGGACTCAATCTACAAGATTAGGTTGTATATTAAGTCAATCTCTTTTGAGATATAAAAGAGAGAATTGAGCAGAGAGACATAGGGACCTCTTACCACCAAGAAAGCAGCATTGGGAGCAGAGTATATCCTTTGGACGCAGGGCTCCTGTTCAGAGAATCTCCTGGACCAGGAGAAGATTGAGGACAAGGACCTTCCTCCAGAGCCGACAGAGAGAGACAGGCTTCTCCTGGAGCTGGTGTCCTGAATTCGGACTTCTAGCCTACTAGACTGTGAGCGAATAAACTCCTGTTTGTTAATGCCATCCTCTTGTGGTATTTCTGTTATAACAGCACTAGATAACCAAGACAACCAGGAAGGGAGAGGACAGGACATGTTGAGTGTGGTCACATACTTTATTACTTCATTCCATCCTCTGAGGTGGGTAGATGAGGAAACTGAAGAAAATTTCCAAGGTCCCAGAGCAAGCTGGGGGCAACTGACTCCTCTCTTCTCAGCTTTTCACCCTCTCTCTGGCTGTGAGTTGCCTGGTAACACAAGCCAAGGTAAGGAATGGAGTCCTCATGGTGCCCTGACGTGGCACACACTTAGTGAAAGGTTTTTGTTGAGTGAGTGACATGAGGTCATGAGTGGGTCCACTCCTGGGTCAGCTCCCCAAGTCTAGCTTCTCTCCTGGGTTCTCACTGCTCCTCAAGAGAAGAAGGAGACGGGAAATGCAGAAGATCTGGAGAAATCCTGATATGTCAACCCCTTGTTTACAGGCAAGAAAACTCAGTCTCCAAGCCTGAGTTGACTTACTCAGTCTCACAGCTAGATGGTGGGAGCCAGGGCTGGAAATCAGGTCTCTTGATGCCCAGGCCCGAGTTTAGGCAGCTGTGGCTGGAAGAAGGAGCTCTGAACTCCGAGTCAGAAACTGACTGCCATTTATTGGTGCTATGGCTGTGTTGCTGTTGTTGTTTAGGTACCATCAAGTCAGTTCCAACGTATAGTGACCCTGTGTACAACACAACGAAACACTGCCCTGTCCTGTGCCATCCTCACAATCATTACTATGCTTGAGCCCATTGTTGCAGCCACTGTGTCAATCCATCTCATTGAAGGTCTTCCTCTTTTTCATTGACGCTCTACTTTACCAAGCATGATATCCTTCTCCAGGGTCTTGTCCTTCCTGATAACATGTCCAAAGTACTTGAGATGAGTCTAGCCATCTTCTCTTCTAAGGAGCATTCTGGCTGTACTTCTTCCAAGACAGATGTGTTCGTTCTTCTGGCAGTCCATGGTATATTCAATATTCTTCACCAACACTGTAATTCAAAGGTATCAATTCTGCTTTGGTCTTCCTTATTCATTGTCCATCTTTCATATGCATATGAGGCGACTGAAAACACCTTGGCTTGAGTCAGGTGCACCTTAGTCCTTAAAATGACATCTGTGCTTTTTAACACTTTAAAGAGAAATTTGCAGCAGATTTGCCTAATGCAATGCGTCTTTTGATTTTTTGACTGCTGTTTCCGTGGGTATTGATTGTGGATCCAAGTAAAATGAAATCCTTGACAAGTTCAACATTTTCTCCATTTATCAAGATGTTGCTTATTGGTCCAGTTGTGAGGATTTTTGTTTTCTTTATGTTGAGGTGTAATCCATCCTGAAGGCTGTGGTCTTTGATCTTCATCAGTAAGTGCTTCAAGTCCTCTTCGTTTTCAGCCAACAAGGTTGTGTCATCTGCAAGTTGTTCATGAGTCTTCCTCCAATTCTGACACTGCGTTCTTCTTCATATAGTCCAACTTCTCGGATTATTTCTCAGCATACAGGTTGAATACATGTGGTGAAAGGATACAACCCTGACACACACCTTTCTATGGCTATGGCTATAGACAAACCAAATGACCCCAGTAACCACATTTGCCAAGTGGTGATATTATCTGCCCTGTAAAGTTACAATAGAATTAATCAATTTGACAATTGTTTGAAGTTGTCTACCATGTCCCCTTCATTTGTCAAATGAGGATAGTAATGCTTACTCAGCCAGGTTGTTATAAGGAGTAAATGAAACAACATAGGTAGAGTGCCTGGCATAAAACAACTGTTCAGTAAGTTGTAGCTGTTATTATGGAGGTTATCATCACAATGCCAAGCCCACAGGATATATCCTTATGAGTGTTGCATGACTGGATAGCTGGACGAATAGACAGGCCAACAAGTGGTTGCCAGACCAGTGGGAATGAAGTGGGTGAGTGAATGGATGGGTGTATGGATGAATCAATGGGAGGAAGGTGTGTGAATCGACGGATGGGTGAGAGAAGTTAATAAGAGAACAGATGGGTGGATGAATATGTAGACCAATGGACAACAGCAAGAGAGAGAAGTTTTAGGGTAGACCAACAGGTGGAGGAGAGAGCAAAGGATAGATAGAAATATGGATGATTGAATGGATGAATGAGAGGATGGACCAATAGCAATCAGACAGAGAGACTGGTGGATGGTCAGATTAGAGGGTGGATGGATGGATGGATGGATATGTGAGTGGGATAATTGGGTAGGTGGATGGAAAAATGAATGCATGGACCAAAGGGCAGGAAGATAGAGAGGTGAATGGACAGAGGACCAGGGAGTAGATGTTGCTTCCATTTGAAATTAAGCTGAGAAGCTGGAAGTGGTATGGACATCCATGATGGGAGAGAAAGAGGCCAAGAGATCCTTGCCCCAACAGGGCAACCCTGGGAAGGAAGCAGTGAGCAGCTGCTTATTGTATTCCAGTATCTATGCTTAGAATGGAAGCCCTATAGAGCAAGATGACTGGGAGGAGAACAGGCACAGGGGACCCGATCCTCACTTGCACACACTCCTTAATACCAAGTGCAGGTGGGAGGGTTGTCTAAGGGGAACACTGTCCCCCACCACCCAGAACGTTAGGTAGTCTAACTCTGCCAGACACAGTGTCAGCTCCCCAGCAGAGAAGGGACCCTCAGCTGGAGAGGCCCTTGGCAGAAGCAAACCCGGAGTGTGTCCCTGAGGACTCCTTGAGGCTGGGCCAGAAGAACAAAATGTCTCATTTGCCGAGGGCTCTGCAGCAGGAAGGGACCTGCAATGGGGGGATGAGCCTTGGGTTTTATTGCTGGTACAGCCACAGATGCGCTGAGTGGCCTCAGAAAACCCCCTTCCCCCTCCAGCTTCAGTTTCCTCCTTGGTAATTGGAGCCAAGTCATCTCCATAGTCTCTTTCAGTACTGACAACTTAGGACGTTCTGATTCTCAGGTTTCCAGTAACATCCTAGGGAGGGGGCAGGACCTGTGTGGAGGGACCCTGGGGAAGTGGGTGGGAAGGCAGAGTGGTTGGGTAGGGGCCATCCCACTCCTCAGATGGTGACCCAGAGTATAAGAGCATATTTCAGGCCATTTAAGGCTTAGTTGACAATGAGGACACCTTATAATGGTTCCCACTTCACTCAAATGAAAGCTGAAGTCTCCACAATGGCCACCACTTGCCACCAGGGCCCTGCAGGCTCTGTCCCCCTCCCTTTCTGGATCCTCTTCTTTTCACTTGGCCCATCGCTCACCCCACTCTGGCCCCACTGGAATCTCCAGTGTTGGTTGAACATGCCAGGCAGCCCCCACCTCGCTCACTGTTCCCCAGGGAACCACGTGGCCCCTCCCTCCGCTCCTGCATGACTACCTATTTAAATCACAACCCTTGTCCCCACCCAGAGCGCCCTATCCCCCCACGCACTTGCTACTAACACACAGTTTTATGTATTAACTGTCTTCCCCCAAAGCAGAATGGCAACCCCATGAGGGCAGGGCCATCCCTTGGTCTGGTTCCTGGTGCACAGTGCAGGCTCACTATTATTTGCGGTGATCATTGAATAACTGTCATGCAGTAATGAGGAGAAGAAGCGCTAACACAGTGTTATAAGGAGCCCTGGTGGTGCAACTGTTAAGTGCTTGGCTGCTAACCAAAGGGTTGATGGTTTGAACTCACTCAGCACCTCCACAGGAGAAAGGTCTGTCAATCTGTTCCTGTAAAGATTACAGCCTAGAAAACTGTATGGGACGGTTCTACTTCATCACATGGGGTCGAGATGAGTCGAAATAGACTCCACGACACCTAACAACAGCAATAGGAGTCCCCCCCGGGTGCAAATGGTTAATGCTCAGCTGCTAACTAAATGGTTGGAAGTTCGAGTCCACCCAGAAGTGCCTCGGAAAAACGACTGGTGATCTACTACCAAAAAATCAGCCACTGAAAATCCTGTGGAGCACAGTTCTACTGGAACACACATGGGGTAGCCGTGAGTTGGAGTCGACTCAATGGCAACCGGTTTTTTTTTTTTTTTTTTAATTGTTTGCCAGGCACTGTGCTGAGGTCACTCATTTATTGCTCACAGTGACCCCAAGAGGTAGACATGTTATTATTGCCTATTTTGCAGATGAGAAAGGAGCCTTGGTGGCGAAGAGGTTAAGCTCTCGGTTACTAACCGAAAGGCTGGCGGTTCAAACCCACCAGCCACTCCTTGGGAGAAAAACGTAGCATTGTGCTTCTGTAAAGATTACAGCCTTGGAAACCCTATGGGGCAGTTCCACTCTGTCCTACAGAATCGCTGAGTCAGAATCGACTCGATGGCAACGGGTTTCGTTCTGTTGCAGACGAGAAAGCAGAGGCTCAGCGAGGAAGGGATTTGCTCAAGGTCCTACAGCAAGGCTGAGACTAGACATGCCAGAGTCTGGTGCAGGGTAATCCTGCAAGAGCTTATGGAGCTAGTGGAGTCCCAGCCCTGCTATCACAAGACCCTAGCCTTGGGTAAGCCCTGTCCCGTCTCTGAGCCTCAGTTTCTTCATCTGTAAAATGGGGCAATCACAGCCTTGCCTTCACAGGGCTTTCTGAGGATTGAGAAGGCCAGTGGTGTGAGCACTCTATGTAAAGAGCTGTGCCTGAGTCCTTGGGTATCATGCTGACATCCATGACCTGCCCACCAGCCCTTCCTGGCCTCTCAGACAAGCCCAGGGCCCGGGCTCAGTTCTAGAATAATCCATGATAATGCTGCTAACCATCTCGGGATCATAGATCGAGCCCCTCCTCTCTGGGCCCCGTTTTCCTCCCAGCTCCGCTGGACAATGCCCCTTGGGAACTTCGTAGCAGCTGTTGGGACTGGATGGGTCACCCTGGAGGGGCAAGCCAGGCGGGGACAGGAAGGCCTCAGAGCTTTTCCCAGGCTGAAGGCCACCAAGGAGCTGTTCTTGCATTCCTCGCCACAGCTGGCCGGGGCTCCTGACATGGCTTTCCCAGACCCCGCTGGCCCCTGTCTGCTGGGGATAAACACAGGGAGGTGTGCTCAGGAGGGCACAGGAGGGCCTTTCAAAGACGAGGACTCACTGGGTAGGACCCACACATACCCTGTCAGCTTGGGAGGCAATTGCACCCCTCTTGGACAAATCCAGGCCTCAGTTTCCTCACCTGGAAAATGGATTTGGACCAGATGGTTTAGCCAGGTCTCCCCAGGGCTGGAGGCCAGAACAGACTAATCAGCCCCGGGGCCTATTCGGGAGACTGCACTCCTACCTCCACTCACTTCTGTGCGATCTGTCTTCAGGCTCCATATCTGTAAAATGGTTAAGCTGTAAGATTCCGGAAATCCCCTTCTCTCACTCTGCCATTTTGCCATTCTGTTATAGCAGGAAGAAAAAAGAGGGGTAGGGCTGGAAAAGAAAGCATTTAGTGGGCTCTAACTGTATGCCAGGTGTTTTGCAAACATTATTTCATTTGTCCACCAACACAAGTTTGTCATGTAGCTCAGTTTCAAATCCCAGCTTCTACCATTTCCTAGCTGTGTGACCTTGGGCATGGACCCAACTTCTCGGGCCCTCAGTTTCCTCACTTGTAAATACAGATGATGACAGAGCTAATGCAGGGAAGCTCTGGACACAGTGCCTGGCACTGTTGTTGAGTGAATATGTAGAGTAACAGTAGCAATCATAATACCAGTTGCCATCAAGTCGATTCCAACACATGGTGACCCCATGTGTGTTAGAGAACTGTGCTCCATGGAGTCCTCAATGGCTGATTTTTTGAAGCAGATTACCAGGCCTTTCTTCTGAGGCACCTCTGGATGGACTCAAACCTCCAGCCTTTCAATTGGCAGTCAAGCACCGTAACAGTTTGCACCACTAGTCACTCATAATCACTCTTATTTATGGAGGATTTAGTTTGTGCCAGACTCTGAGCTCAGTATTGAGCTCATGCAGACGTGATCCTGGCCCTCATGGAGCTTACAATAGAGCCAAGAAGAAGATTTAGAACAAATAATTATACAAATAATTAGGTAGTTACCGTGGAGACCCAGAGAGACTCCAGGTGGCACAGCTGGGAAGAGAAGAAGTGGCCAAGGTTCACTCCCATCAGTCTGATTCCCAAGTCCTTGTTTTCCCATGACTCTCAGCCTCTCAAGGCTGGTTGAAGCCGACCTTCTTGTGATTCAGCGGAGGAAGCAGAGGACCAAAGACAGGAAGTGACGTGCCCAAGGTCACCCAGAATGACCAGATGCAGACCCAGGTCTCTGGGCGTCCTGCCCAAGTTCTTCCCAGGGGAGACGCTCTGAGGTACAAAGCAATGATAATGACTAGTGACAGTGCTCATGGGGGCCTCGCTCTGTGCCAGGAGGAGGGAAGGACATTTTACGTGCCTGATCCCAGTCTCCATGATGCCCCATAAGAAGAGACTTGCTATCCTGTTTCACACGCACCCAAGGTCTGACGTCTCAAAGCATCATAGAGAGGCACTCATTAGAGTAGGGCCTTGCTTAGGATCCCCAAATTCAAGTTTGCCTGATCCCCAAAACCATCCCTAACCCATGTGCATCTACCCCTGCCAGCTGGCTGGTCTGCAGGAGACCGTGCCAGCAGGAGAAGGCAGGTGGCTGTGGTCCTTCAGGCGGAACCCCAGAGGAGGCATTCCTCCTGAGGACAGCGTCAGGGAGACGGGCGACCTCCTGGCGCCATCTAGTGGCTCCGAGGAGATACGCCACTTCCGTGGGGGACCTGCAGAGGCACCAGTTACTTACCATGGAGTCTGCTCCAACTCATGACGACCTCATGTATGTCAGAGTAGGACTGAGTAGAGTATTCAATGGCTAATTTTTCAGAAGTAGATTGCCAGATCTTTCTTCTGAGACACCTCTGGGTGGATGCGAACCACCAACCTTGTAGTTAGCAGCTGAGTGTTTAACCAATGCACCACCCAGGGATATCCACAGAGGCACAGGGAGAGATAATAACAGAATTTCCTCATCCTCCACCCAGCTTGATCCTTGTAGCAAATTGGCGAGGTTGAATTGCATGTGGAATGATGACCGTTCTCATTTACAGTTGAGGAAACTGAGGTCCAGAGAGGGGCCTGATGTCCAGCCCGTCAGGGGCAGGTCCAGGTGGACTGAGGGAAGCCCAGCTCTGCTGGGGCTGGCAGGGAGTTGGGACTTGCCCTGAGCCTGAGCAGGGAGCCTGCCCAGCCCCTGGGAGGCCAGGATGAATGAACTCTCTGTGAGTGCCTTTGTGAGATGGTGGGACACTGAGGCCCAGAGGGAGAGGGCAAGCCCAGGGTCCCACCACAAGCCAGAGGCCAAGCCAGGACCCCAGACAGCCTGTCTCTCTGCCCCTGCTCCATGCAGACACAGGGGCTCCATGCCCATTTGTGAGAGGCCAGGGGAGACCAGGGTGTGCTAGTCTGGACATGACCTTGGAGGGCCTATAGCCCAGGGCTGGGAGGAGGGCGTGGCTGGTGGGAGCTGGATTATGGGCTGGCTACTGGGGAAGGAGAAGGGACACCTAGAAAGGAGGGTAGACTTGCCAGGGCCTGGAAGAGGCAGAAGGAACCCTTCTCCTCTGGGGCTCCCTCGCTCCCTCCATCCCCACACCCACTGCTCTGGACCAGGCCTCACCATCTCTGCCTGCACCTGTGTTTCCACTGGACTTGCTGCCCCTCGCCTCTTCTCCCAGGAGCCAGAGGGGGCACCTACAACATAAATCCATCCCTGCCTGTCGCTCCCACCCCACAGGAAAGCACATTCAAGTGTTTCAGTCAAGGCCACCCTCCCTCCTTGAGCTGGCCTCTTTCCCACCTCTGCTGCCTGTGTCCACAGATACCCAGAATCTCAGCTCTCAGAAACGACAAGGAGCTGCCTGCAGTTCCCTAACAGACCTGCACCTCCGTCACGGCCCACCATGCCTTTTCACTCACAGACCTTTGGTCTAGAATGCTTTCTCCTCCTTCCGTTGTCCTCCTACCTTGCCTTTCCAGACTCGGTTCACGTACTACTCCTCTGGGAAGCCTTCCCAGGACCCCTTCCTCCACAGGTTCAGAGAGATCCCCCCCTTCCCACCCCCAGCCCTGCCAGCTGTGTTCCTGCAGCCCCTGTCTACATGATGTTCTAATGTTTGGCTCATGAATCTGTCTCCGTTACTGAATGATTACATTACATTAAGTGGTGTAATCTTTATGAAGTGCTTAGAATAGCACCTCCATGGATATTAGGCATCACAGTTACAACTGGGGCCAGGTCCTTGTCATCCTTGATGCCCTTGCAGAGTGATGACAAGGGCACTCACATTCCTGAGCTCTTGCTTGGGGCCAGGCACTGCACGGAGGGCTTCACTCACAGTAACTCCCTTCATCCTCCCAACTCCCTGTGGTCCTCTTCAGTTGCCGTGGAGTCGATTTGAACTCATGGGGACCCCATGCGTACCCAGTAGAATTGCTCCACAGGGTTTTCAAGGTTGTGACCTTTTGGAAGCAGATCGCCAGGCCTGCCTTCTGAGCACCTCTGGTTGGGTTCAAACCACCAACCTTTTGGCTAGTAGTCAAGCACTTAACTGTTTTTAACACCCAGGGACTTTTCCCAACACACTAGGAAGTAAGAACTGTAATTATCCGCTTTTATAGATGAGGAAACTGAGGTCAGAGAGGGAAGTAATGGGGTGGTGGAGCCAGGCCATGCTCTAACCACCAAACCACACCTCTCATAGTGTGCATGTGCTGTTCCCTTGGCCTAGAACACCCTTCCTCCCTCCCTCCCTGCTCGTCCCATGGCCAGCTTGTTTAGTCCTGAATCCCAAAGCCTCCTCCTCTAAGATACCTTCCCTGATCCCCCTAATTAGGTAGAGCCCCCGCATTACACTACATCATGGCACTCTCTGTTTTCTCCATAGAATGTGTCTCAAGGTGTTTCTTTGATTTTGTTGTCTGTTGTTTGCACCCACTGTGCACTCTCTCTCTCACACGCACACAGTCACTCTCAACAGTGAGAGCAGAAACTGATTTTGCTCACTGTTTCATCTCTAAATCATAGCACGGTTTACTAGCTTCCGAGATGGGCTTAGAGACCCTCACCTCCTGGGTCCCCTCCCACCCTGACCAGGGCAAACCTGTGTTGCCAATAGGATATTGTATAAGTGACTTTCAAGGCTAGGCCATAAAAGACATTGTGGCTTGCCTCTTGCTCTCTTGTATTACTCACTCTGGAAGAAGCCAGCGAGTGGCCATGTTGTGAGGACACTCAAGGAGCTCTGTGGAGGCATCTACAGGGTGATGAACTGAGGCCTCCCACCAAGAGCCAGCATGAATTTGCACCCTTGTGAGCTAGCCTTCTTCGAATGGATCCTCCAACTCCAGTTCAGCTTTCAGATGACTGAAGCCCTGACCAACATCCTGACTACAGCTTTATGAGAGACCCAGAGCCAGAACCACCCAGCTAAGCTGCTCCCAAATTCCTGACTCACAGAACCTGTGAGATAATCAATGTTTATTGATTTAAGCCACTAAGTTTTACAATAATTATTTATGAAGCAATAGATAACTAATTCAACACTTCGTAAATATTTCTCATGTAAATAG
>NW_004443963.1:13613361-13615774 GCF_000243295.1 Trichechus manatus latirostris
TGTTTATTGATTTAAGCCACTAAGTTTTACAATAATTATTTATGAAGCAATAGATAACTAATTCAACACTTCGTAAATATTTCTCATGTAAATAGCTGAGTAGATGGATTTTGAATGATAATAATAACAACTCACAGTCATTGTACCCCTTTTCTGTGCTGCGCACTGTGCTAAGTGCTTTATATGTGTTAATTCATAATAAATCATCACAACAACCTTATGAATAGTATTATGGATTGAAATGTGTCTCCCAAAAATATGTGTTGGAATCTCTATACCTTGGAGCCCTGGTGGTGTAGTGGTTAAGAGCTATCTATGGCTGCTAACCAAAAGGTCAGCAGTTCAAATCTACCAGCTGCTCCCTGGAAACCCTATGGAAACCCTACACTTTCCTATAGGGTTGCTATGAGTCAGAATCGACTTGACAGCCATGGGTTTGGTTTTCAGTTTTTATACCTGTGGATGTAATCCCACTTGGGAATAAGGTTTTCTTTCTTATGTTAATGAGGCCATATCAGTGTAGGATGTGTCTTAAATCTAATGACTTTTGAGATATAAAAGAGCAGATTAGATTCAGAGAGAAACGTGCTTCAGTAGGGGAAAGATAGATGCCACATGGAGATCGTCAAGGAACTCAGGTTACCAAAGTTGAGACAAGGATTTTACCCCACAGTGGACAGACAGAGAGCCCTCCCCCAGAGCGAGTGCCCTGAATTTGGACTTGTAGCTTCTAAACTATGAGAAAATGAATTTGTGTTCTTTAAAGCCACCTACTTGTGGTATTTCTGTTATAGCAACACTAAGAAACCAAGACAGATGGCTACTACTATTATGCCCATTTTATAGATCTTTGATCTTCATCAGTAAGTGCTTCAAGTCCTCTTCACTTTCAATAAACAAGGTTGTGCCATCTGCATACCAAAGGTTGTTAATGAGTCTTTCTCCAATCCTGATGCCACATTCTTCTTCGTATAGTTCAGCTACTTGGGCTATTTGCTTGTTGACGAAGATCAAAGCCTACAGCCTTCAGTATGGACTACACCTCAACATAATGTAAACAAAAATCCTCACAACTGGACCAATAAGCAACATTATGATAAATGGAGAAAAGATTGAAGTTGTCAAGGATTTCATTTTACTTGGATCCACAATCAACACCCATAGAAGCAGTAGTCACAAAGTCAAACAACATGTTGCATTGGGCAAATCTGTTGCCAGAGAACTCTTTAAAGTGTTGAAAAGCAAAGATATCACTTTGAGGACTAAGGTGCACCTGACCCAAGCCATGTTGTTTTCAATCACCTCATAGGCATGCAAAAGCTGGACAATGAATACGGAAGACAGAAGAACTGATGTCTTTGAATTATGGTGTTGGTGAAGAATATTAATTATACCATGGACTGCCAGAAGAACAAACAAATCTGTCTTAGAAGAAGTACAGCCAGAATGTTCCTTAGAAGCAAGGACAGCTGCTTCTCACATACTTTGGACAAGTTATCAGGAGGGACCATTCCCTGGAGAAGGACATCATGGTCGGTAAAGTAGAGGGTCAGCAAAAAGAGGAAGACCTTCAATGAGATGGTTTGACACAGCAGCTGCAACAATGGGCTCAAGCAGAACGATTGCGAGGATGGCGCAGACCCAGGCAGTGTTTCATTCTGTTGTACCTAGGGTTGCTGAGAGTCAGAATTGATTGACAGCACCTAACAACAACAACATAGAAAAAGAAACAGACACAGTGAGGTAAAGAACTCACCCAACATCACACCAGCAAAACTCAGACTTGCACCCCATAGTTTGGGAACACAAGCTTCACTGGTAACACCACATTGCCTGCGTGCTCCAGATCCATCTCAGCATCCCTGGAGAATTCACTGGGGGCCAGAAGGGGACCGCTGCCACAAGTCATGTGGTCTTGAGGCTGACCTTGAGCTGGGTCGACATGGGCGGCAGAGCTGGGAACTGCGTGGCTCATGGCCCAGGGCTGACTCTTCCTGTCCCGCTGCTGGGAGCACTACCCTGTCACCTACAGTTGATGCTAGTGAGACGGGAGGGGGAGGGGGGAGGAGGACAGCTCTTGCTGAGTCACTCCCAGGGGAACCGAGTCACAATACCGCGTTGGAGGTCAAAGGGCTCGGATTTCAGTCGGCTTCTCATCACCACGCTTCTTAGCAAACCTGCTAAGGTTACACATCCCGGGGTGCTGGCTCTGTTCTCTGGATCTGAGACAACACTGCTGGGGAATGGCTGGAAATAACATTGGAAAGCCCCAAGCCCCTCTTTCCCTCTAAGAAAAGGAACTTCAAAGGGCCTGCCTGCTTTTGCGGGCATGGAGCTTTCATGCCCACACTGTGGTGAGAAGAGAATGGGCCTCCCGGAGCCACGCCCCTTGTGAGAGTCACTTGTCCTGGCT
>NW_004443963.1:13616037-13617444 GCF_000243295.1 Trichechus manatus latirostris
GAATGAGCTCGACATGAGACAAACACTCATATTTTTAGCTTCCATGGTGTGTAATCTCGGCCTTGCAAGGTGGGTATTATTACTGTTATCTACAGATGAAGAAGTTGAGGCTAGATTAGGTTAAGACACTACCCCAGGGGCCACACAGAGCTTGTGAGAGGTGGAGACAGTCAGGATTCAAACCTAAAGAAGAAGCTCACCTCCACGCCACCCTGCCCCTATTCATTTTTGAGCTTTCGGCATCTGCCACTGTGTGTGGCACATGTTAGATGCAGTCATTGCTGTCAAGGTTGCTAGGGGAGAGAGTGAGCTCCCTGTCACTCCAGAGGTATGCAAGCAGAGCCTGGGCATGGTAGGTGTCCTCAAGCATTGGGTCTGGTATTAAACTCAGTGCCACTTAAGGTCCCTTCCTGCCCCTAGATACTAGGGCTCTATGCATCACCACTCTCCTCCCCTGGAAGACAAAGAGGACTCAGGGGTTATTAGGCTCTATTTACTGTGAGAGAAACTGAGACCCAGAACCAGAATTTGCCCAAGGTCTCTCATATAACCCAAGGTGAAGCTGAGTCAGGACTTCCATCAAGGTAGATGCTCAGTCAAACCCACCTTACACCACCCCAGGCACAAGGGGGAGACAAAGGAGGAAAAGTGAGCCCAAGCCTCCAACACACTTGCTGTTATTGCTGTTGTTAGGTGTCGTTGAGTTGGTTCCAACTCACAGAGACCCTATAGGACAGAGTAGAACTGCCCCATAGGGTTTCCAAGGAGCTGCTGGTGGATTTGAATTGTCGATCTTTTGGTCAGCAGCAGAGCTCTTAACCACTACGCCACCAGGGCTCCTTCCAACACACTAGGGAAGCTATTGTCAGCTGCCATCAAGTTGGCCTATTCTGGACATTTCCTATCAATGGAATCCTACAATATGTGGCCTTTTTCAGGCACCATTCTTTAAAGCCTTAGCATAACCCTTAGCAGTAAGATGTTCTCTCAATTTTATAAACAACGAAACTGAGGTTCAGAGTGGTCCAGTCACTTGCCCAAGGTCACCCAGCTGGGAAATGGTGGGCAGGATGTGGATCATGTCTGTCTGACTCTGGAAACCCTGGGCCACCCTTTTTAGGCTTAAAGCCCAGAGACGTCTGACACTTTTAGGGATTTGAAGGTGGGAGGAAAGCTGAGAGGGTGAGGAGAGTTCGTAGGTGCTGAGGGCCAGAGTTGGAGGAGGGGTGGAAGGTTGTAAGGAGGTGGTAGGTGGTGGGGAATACACAGGAATTAAATCGACTACATCTGTGGAAAGAGTCAATGGAAAAGCTCAATATCATCAGTCAGAACAAGGCCAGGGACTGACTGTGGAACAGACCATCAATTGCTCACATGCAAGATCAAGTTGAAGCTGAAGAAAATTAA
>NW_004443963.1:13619077-13620039 GCF_000243295.1 Trichechus manatus latirostris
CATGGACTGCCAAAAGAAAGAACAAATCTGTCTTGGAAGAAGTACAGCCAGAATGCTCCTTAGAAGCGAGGATGATGAAACTTCATCTCACATACTTTGGACATATTATCAGGAGAAACCAGTCCCTGGAGAAGGACATCATGGCTTGGTAAAGTAGAGGGTCAGTGAAAAACAGGAAGACCGTCAATGAGATGACTGGCACAGTGGCTGCAGTGATGCGCTCAAGCATAACAAGGATTGTGAGGTTGACGTAGGACCGGGCAGTGTTTTGTTCTGTTGTACACAGGGTCACTATGAGTTGCAGCTGACTTGACAGCACCTAACAACAACTACCAGGTGGTGGAGGGAGGGGTGGCTAAATTTATCCCTGGCCCAGCTTAGGGATGGGCAATTCTGTCCCTCCTCCCATTGGCCCAGTTGCTTCTGGATGATCTCCCCACTTCTGCCTCCTCTCCTTCAGGACGTAATCCTTCTCCCCTCATGCTCTCAGACCCTGGGCCTCCTATGAGGACTCAGCCTGAAGCTGAAGCTTCTGTCCACCCCCCCAAAACCTGTCCCTCTCTAGCTGAAGCCGCCCCCCTGGATGTAATTATTGCCAACACCAGGATGGCTGTGCCAGGATTCACCTTAGCCAGCACCCAAGGGCAAGAGCAGCTTGATTTCTGGTCACAAGCGGGGCCTTCGTGAACTTGCAGTAAACAGGGCACCTCTCACCCTTTCTAACAAGCTCCCTTTGAATGAACAGAAGAACCTCAGGCCCTCATGTAATATTCTTTGTGTGTGTATGTGTGTGTGTCATAAAATATACGTGTAACAAAACATTTGCTAATTCAACAATGTTTCCAAGTACAGTTCAGTGACATTATGTTCATCACATTGTGCAACCCTAACCACTAACCTTTTCGCAATTATTCCACCATCATTAACAGGAACTCAGTGCCGCCTAAGCAATGACTTCCCTT
>NW_004443963.1:13629733-13647232 GCF_000243295.1 Trichechus manatus latirostris
TTAAGATTCTTGCCAGTGCAGCATGCGGGTGCTTAGTGGAGGATTTGGTAACTTGGCTTCAACCAGTAGGTTAGCGGGTTTCACCCCAAGAATATCATCCAATGCCATGACCTCTGCCTTGGGGAGCCTGCAGGACAGACTGCAGGACCCCATTGCTCTTATGAAACTGGTGGCATGACTGCTTCCTTCCTGCTCACTGATCACAAAGGCTGAGAAGACACCCCCCACTTGGAGGAAGAGTTCCTACTGTGCCTGACAAAGACTACCCTCCCTAGCAGCCTCTGTGCAGGAACAGGGGATGGTGTGGGCAAGCTTGACATGGGGTTCTTGGGAGAACTGACCCTCCCCCTGTGAGTGACAGGGAAATGAGAATCTCACTGTGAGGGAGGGGAGCCTGAGGACCTGCTCAGTGCCAAGGCTTATATCCTGTTGGGAGACCTTTTGCTCTACTTGTTTTTGAAGTAAGGAGCACACCCACCCCCCTACCCTGAGATTGTACTTTGGGGAAATGGTGGGGTGTGAAAGCTGCACAATAAAAAAGACAGGCAGAAGAGTTAATGGACTGGAATTGTGGTGTTGGCAAAGATTATTGAAAATACCATGCATGTACTGCCAGAAAAATAAACAAAGCAGTCTTAGAAGAAATACAACCTGGATCCTCCTTACAAGCATGGATGGCAGGACTTCAGCTCACTTACATTGGACATAACATCAGGAAAGACCAATCTCTAGAAAAGGACATAATGGTTGTTAAAGTGGAGGGCCATTGAAGGTGAGGGAAATGCTCAGTGAAATGAATTGGTGCAACAGTCATGACAATAGACTCAAACATATCAATGACCGTGAAGATGGCACAGGACCTGGCAACTAACAACAACAACAATGGGAGTGAGTTATAACCACGAACCATTGAAACTCAAGCTGTGTCCCCCTGCAGCCCCAGCAAGCAAGGGTCTGGACCAGGGCAGTGGTCACTGCTCACAGGACAAGGAAGCATCACACTACATAGGGGCCACAGCACCAGAAGCTGGACCACAGGTGGGCAGATAAGGACCTGTCAGCCACTTCTGACCATACATTTGCAACTGGCCTGGCTCAGGATTGCTGGACAATTTAAGACGAGAAAGCTAGTCCTTATAAGGAAATAGTAGACTTCCTTCTGGAGATAATTCAAATGTTAAACTTCTTGCCGAAGATAATTCAAAAATTGTTGCAGAAGTACATTGACAAGGAACTGTCAGAAATTCAAGCCAGATTCACAAGAGGATGCAGAACGAGGGCTATCACTGCCCAAGTCAGTTGGATCTTGGCTGAAAACAAAGAATACCAGAAAGATGTTTACCTGTGTTTTATTGACCATGCAAAGACATTCGACTGTGTGGATAATAACATACTGTGGATAACGTTGTAAAGAATGAGAATTCCACAACATTTAATTGTGCTCATAAGGAACCTGTACATAAATCAAGAAGCAGTTGTTCGAACAGAACTAGGGGATACTGTGTGGTTCAAAGTCAGGAAAGGTGTGCATCAATGTTGTATCCTTTCACCATACCTATTCAATCTGTATGCTGAGTAAATAATCCTAGAAGCTGGGCTATATGGAGAAGAACGGGGCATCAGGATTGGAGGAAGACTCATTAACAACCTTTGATATGGAGAAGACACAACCTTGCTTGCTGAAAGTGAAGAGGACTTGAAGCACTTACTGATGAAGATCAAAGACTATAGCCTTCAGTAAGGATTATACCTCAACATAAAGAAAACAAAAATCCTCACAACTGGACCAATAAGTGACATCATGATAAATGGAGAGAAGATTGAAGTTGTCAAGGATTTCATTTTACTTGGATCCACAGTCAACGCTCATGGAAGCAGCAGTCAAGAAATCAAATGACATACTGCATTGGGCAAATCTGCTGCCAGAGACCTCTTTAAAGTGTTAAAAACCACAACAACAAAAAAACAAAGATGTCACTTTGAGGACTAAGGTGCGCCTGACCTAAGCCATGGTATTTTCAATCGTTTCACAGGTGTGCAAAAGCTGGACAATAAATAAGGAAGACTGAAGAAAAATTAATGCCTTTTAATTATGGTGTTGGGGAAGAACATTGAATATACCATGGACTGCCAGAAGAAGTACAGCCAGAATGCTCCTTAGAAGTGCGGATGGCAAAACCTTATCTCATGTGCTTTGGACATGTTATCAGGAGGGACCAGTTCCTGGAGAAGGACATCATGCTTGGTAAAGCAGAGGGTCAGTGAAAAAGAAGAAGATCATTGATGAGATGGATTGACACAGTGGCTGCAACAATACGTGCAAACAGCAACATTGTGAGGACAGTGCAGGACAGAGCAGTGTTTTGTTCTATTGTACGTAGGGTTGCTGTGAGTCGGAACTGACTCAGTGGCACCTAACAACAACAGATTTCCTGCTAATCTGAAAGTAGATACTCCATCCAGCTGGTTTTACTTTGAAAAATGCAGAAGTTGGGAGCACAGCTGTCCCAAGTTCACAAAACATGCCACACTGGTCACAAAAATGTGTGTGTCCCACGAGACAGGGTAATATAAGCATTTAAGAACACAGACCCTGGTTTCAAGTCCCAACTCTACCACTTCTTAGTTGTGTGGTACTGGGCGAGTTACTTAAACTCTATGTCTGTTTCCTCATCTGTAAAACGGAGATGATGGTTATGATAGTACCTACCTCGTAGGGCTGTTAGAATATGTTAAACATTTAATGCATACTTGGCCCATGGTCCACCACTCATCTTCATTTTGTCATATGTGGTGGCTTGCATATTGCTATAATGCTGAAAGCTATGCTACTGGTATTTCAGATTCTACCTAGGCCACCCATAGTAAACAGGTTTCAGCAGAGCTTCCAGACTAAGGCAGACTAGGAAGAAAGACTTCTGAAAATTAGTCAATGAAATCCTTATGGATCACGACTCCAACTCACTTGCTTTGGCCGTGTCATCAAGAGGGACCCATTGCTGGAGGAGGACATCATGTTTGGTGAAGTAGAGGGACAGCGAGGGTGAGGGATACCCTTGAGATGAATTGGCAACAACAGCCACAATGATGGACTTGAACATGCCAGTGATTATGAGGATGATGAAGGAGTGGGCAAAGTTTCATTCTTTTGTATATAGGGTCACCATGAGTCAGGGTCAACTCAAAAACAGCTACCTATCTCTGTCTATCTCACTTGTGGTAAGCGTTGTTTAAATGTCTGCTACTTTAAAGATAATATCTCACTTCCGCTCTCTACAGCATGCAGTGAAGTGTGTCCACTCTACCCTCTGAGTGTTTTGAATGTCTTTACTTGTGGGAAACATTTTGATGAGGTGGTTAAAATCTGCGTACACCACCATGGGGAAAGGCCACCCGCCAAAATCTCCACATGAGGAAATCCATGCCTCAGACAAGATGTTCATATTCCTCGAGGAAGCAACACCCTTTGAAGAGGAGAAATATTTTCAGCCAAGACCTCACTCGTCTGAACATGTTAACCCTGGTTCAATATTTTGTTTCTACTTCTGTGAGAAATGCCATCTTGGAAAAAATTTCAATATTTGTGAGTAATATGTGGTCTGATAAAAACAACAGATTTAATGTGGGTCAATAGAAGGGGAAGGTTTTGTGGCTTTTTTTTTTTTTTTTGTTAATGTGCCTTTCACTTGCTGGGAGGTACAAAATGAGTGGAGTGTGTGCATCAGAGAGAGAAAGAGATTGAGAGACAGACACAGACAGAGAAAAGCCACCCAATCAAATATAAAACCCAAGACATAACTTAAACGATCAAGATTGTTGTTGATGTTGCTAGGTGCCATTGAATCGGTTCTAATCAGCAACAACAGAAGGAAACAGTGCCCGGTCCTGCGCCATCCTCACAGTCGTTGCTATGCTTGAGCTCATTGATGCAGCCACTGGGTCAATCCATCTTGTCGATGATCTTCCTCTTTTTTCCCTGACCCTCTGCTTTACCAAGCAAGATGTCCTTCTCCAGGGATTGATCCCTCTTGGTAACATGTCCAAAGTACGTAAGACAAAGTCGCGCCATCCTCACTTCTAAGGGGCATTCTGGCTGTACTTCTTCTAAGACAGATTTGTTCATTCTTCTGGCAGTCCATGGTATATCCAGTACCCTTTGCCAACACCATAATTCAAAGACATCGATTCTTCTTCAGTCTTCCTTATTCATTTTTCAGCTTTCGTATGCATATGAGGTGATTGAAAATACCATGGCTTGGGTCAGGTGCACCTTAGTCCTCAAGGTGACATCTTTGCTTTTTAATACTTTAAAGAGGTCTCTGGCAGCAAATTTGCCCACTGCACTATGTCATTTGATTTCTTGCCTGCTGCTTCCATGGGCATTGATTGTGGATCCAAGCACAATGAAATCCTTGTCAAGATTACAGTCTACAACGGGGCAGTACCACTCTGCCACATGCGGTTGATATGAGTTGGAATTGACTTGATGGCACCCGACGACAACATTAAAAAAAAGTTTCATTTTGAACATGTTCAAGTTATAAACTGAGATTTTTTTTTTAACCTGCTGTGCTTAATAAAT
This sequence comes from Trichechus manatus latirostris, assembly GCF_000243295.1. Taxonomy (NCBI): domain Eukaryota; kingdom Metazoa; phylum Chordata; class Mammalia; order Sirenia; family Trichechidae; genus Trichechus; species Trichechus manatus. The sequence continues at coordinate 13,634,316 of NW_004443963.1, forward strand.
ATTTGCCAAAGGGATGCCAAATAACTGCAGCCCTAATTTTCTTCTGCCCTGATTTAATTATAAGAGCACATCCGACTCCCAGACTAGATTGTCAGTGGCTTCAGGGCAAGGATCTGGCTTATTCAACTTTAAATTCTGCACATGCATCCTGGGCAGAACTGCTCATTGCCCGGGTATTGCACTGAATTACTGTAGAAATGCATGGAATTTTTCTCCAGGCTCCAAGATCAAAAAGCCCCCCAACCCCAAACATGTTCTAGCCCCACTCCTTCTCCCCCGCTTTCTACTAGAGTGGCAGACTCCCCAAACCTGGGAGCAGAGTGGAAGCCGACCCTTTAATGCAGGCGTCCAATGCCGCAGCATGCCTGAGAAATAATCTGTTAGAATTGAAGACATGTCTGCAGACAGCCGATGAGCTCTGGCCTGCTCAGCGGCCGTGAACCTGAGGCTTAGGGTGAAGCAAAGGCAGGGAGGCCAGGCTCCTCATGGGGGTCTGGCCCCCGAGATGGACAGGCCAAGGCAGGGTACATTACGTTGATCTGTCCTCAGAGTCCCTGGAGACTTACGGTGCTGAGGACTTGGGGCTCCCCAGAGATGGTGCCAGAGTCTCAGGTGGCAGTCAATGTCCTCACAGCCTGGCACCCAACCATCAGGCCTTGCTCTCCTGTCCTCTTCATGGCCTCTGCCCCAGCCGTTTTTCTGGCTGCCTTGGTCACATGCCAACAGTTTATTCTGGGATCTCGCAGCAATACTTAGGTATTCTGCCCGTGAGCTCTCCATTTGGCGATACGGATTTTATCTCCTGGCCTGTGTTTGTAAGTTGTTCCCCACGTGTCTGCCTTTCCTCTGTGGTCAGAAGGTCAATGCCAGCCTCTGACTTGTCACTTATCTTGGTCTCTCCAGCTGCCCACAGCTGGGGTCCCTGCTGCCTTCCAGACCAGGCTGGAATCCCAGCTCGGCACCTACTAGCTGAGTGACCTTGGGCAGGTGGCTTAAGTTGTTGGGACCACAGTGACCTCCCTCTCCCTGGTCCTTGCCCTCCCCTCCGGGCTCCTCTCTGGCAGCCCCTGTGCGCTGATTTCCAACACTGCAAAGGCCTGTGGGCTGCCCACTCCCCAACCAGACAAGGCGCTCCCAGGCCAGGACTGAGACTAGGCCCTCCGCCTTCCGAAGCCTGCACTCTGCCTGTACCAAGGGGCGGCCTAAGGAAGCTGAGCTCCTTGCCTCTCTTCCTCCTCCCCCTCCTCCTCTTTGTCCTCCTTCTTCCCCCTCGCCTCCTCCTTCCTGAGACTCCTCTCCCCCTCCTCTTCCCCACAGGCATGCGAGCACACACACACACACACACACACACACACACACTCGCACTGTCTGCCTTCCTGCCCTTCCTCTCCTTGGGCCCATCCACCTGCTCTAACCCATTGCCCTGGAATCGACTCCAACCCATAGTGACCCTATGGACAGAGTAGAACTGCCTCATAGGGTCTCCAAGGCCGGAATCTTTAAGGAAGCAGACTGCCTCATCTTTCTCCCGTGGAGTGGCTGGTGGGTTTGAATCACTGACCTTTCAGTTAGCCGCTGAGCACTTAACCACGGCACCACCAGGGCTTCTTTCCTGCTCTAGGGGATGAAAAACACCACGTGGAGACTGAGATGTTGCAGGGTCTTTTATTGAAACCAGGTGAGTCACCCCATTAACTGAGAAGATGCACTATGTTCCAGACACCCAAACACCTCCCTTGGGCTGGGCTGGGCTGGGCATGGCTGTTCTGCCCTCCCAGACCTCCTCGTGGCAAAGGAACTCTCTGCTGCCTTCAGGGGCAGTAATGAATCAGAGAATTTTTATGGCAGGGGCTTAGATTAGGGCTTGGGTTCGGGTTGATGGTGAGGGTAGGGCTGTGGATCCGTTTGGAGGTTAGGAGGAATTGGGTGGGGATTCAGACACGAGGAGGGTTAAGGATGACCCAAACCCTGCAGGCCACTGTGAATGATTTCACCTGAGCAAAGGGTTGGCTGCTCCCAGCCCCCAAGGTGATGACCCTCCACGGAAGCCCTTCCCTGGGCTTGGGGAGCGATTAAGGACATCTGCCTCCAGCTCCCTGCTCTCCTGCCCACCTTTCATAAACAAAGCAGACACTCCAAACAAATTCTACATTGCTACATTAGGCTCGGCACCACCCTCCTCTGGGTCCCAGGTCCCAGGTGGGTGGGGCTGGCAACAGAAGCCTAGCCCTGGAATCCCAGCTCCTTGTAGTTGGCAGCCATGGCATTCCGGAACAGCTCCAAGGCCTTGCTCATGGCTCCCTGGGCATCAGCGCCAAAGTCTCCAGGGTGCTTGCTCTGCAGAACGTGGATGATGGCTTCCGAGATGAACTGCAGATACAGGAGATGAGAGGGGCGCTGGTCACTGGGGTGGGACAAGCCAGGAGCCGGCAGGGCGTCAGACACATCCCACTTTCTCTATTTCAGGCATATTAATGAACACTTACTATGCATCAGGCATGGCTCTGAGTGATCTCCATGGGTTAACTCCTTTAGTTTCACAAGCCCGTGAGACAGTGGCGACAACCCTTGCTTTACAGATCGGGAAACTGAGGCACAGAGAAGTTAAGCTGTGTGCCCAAGGTCATGTAGCCAGAAAGGGGCAGAGCTGGGATTTGAACCCAGGTGCCTACACTTTTATCACTACCCTCTGCTACCACTCAGGACGGGGACCCAACCAGCAACTGGGCTTGGGGCAACATTGACATAGGGGCTGCAGGGAAAAAAGGGAAATGCTCAGATTCTGTGATTTTATCAAGGATTTTTTAGTCAGAAAATCTAGAAGAAACTTTCCATTTGCATGTGTTTCCATTTTGTACTTAATGATTTAGTATGGTTATAGCTTTGAATACTCTGTTTTGGGGGAGTATCATATTTTCTGGGCCAAGCACAGAAATATTGATGGGAGGGAAGGAGGGAAGGAAAGGAAGAGGAGAGGGATGAGGCTGTGGCTCTCCCCCAGGACTGATAACACCTTATATCAGTGTCACCATCACCGCTCACGCTGACATCCACAATCCCATTACCAGGAAAATGAAGCTAGTACATAGAGACCATGGCGAGAAATGTCTTGGAAGAAGTACAGCCAGAATGCTCCTTAGAAGCAAGGATGGTGAGACTATGTCTCACATAGTTTGGACAAGTTGTCAGGAAGGATCAGTCCCTGGAGAAGGACATCATGCTTGGTAAAGTAGAAGGTCAGCGAAAAAGAGGAAGACCCTCAAAGAGATGGACTGACGCAGTGGCTGCAACAATGGGCTTAAGCATAACAACTGTTGTGAGGATGGCACAGGACCAGGCAGTGTGTCGTTCTGTTGTACATGGGGTCACTATGAGTCAGAACTGACTCCACAGCACCTAACAACAATATGGCAAGATAGGAGCCTTTATGGTGCAGTGGTTAAGAGCTTGGTTGCTAACCAAAGTGTCAACAGTTCGAATCCACCAGCTGCTCCTTAGAAACCCTACGGGGCAGTTCTACTCTGTCCTGTAGGGTTGCTATGAGTTGTAATCAACCCGATGGCAAGGGGTTTGGTTTTTTTGATTTATGGAGAGAAAATGGAGACAGCACGGGACTGCCTTAAGGATTGAAAGACCTCATGGATGTAAAATTGTTGTTGTTGTTGTCAGGTGCCGTTGAGTCGGTTCCAACTCCCAGTGACTCAGTGCACAACAGAACGAAACACTGCCCAGTCCTGTGCCATCCTCACAATCGTTGTTGTGCTTGAGCCCATTGTTGCAGTCACCGTGTCAATCCATCTCGTTGAGGGTCTTCCTCTCTTTCCCTGACCCTCGACTTTACCAAGCATGACATCCATCTCCAGGGACTGGTCCCTCCCAATAATATGTCGGAAGTATGTGAGACGTAGTCTGGCACATAAAATTGCTACTGTGCTTTTTGTCCCCGGGTGATACAAACAGTTAAGCTTTTGACTACTAGCTAAAAGGTTGGTGGTTTGAACCCACCCAGAGGTGCCTTGGAAGGCAGGCCTGGTGATCTGTTTCCAAAAGGCCACCATCTTGGAAACCATATAAGAGCAGTTCTACTCTGCACACACAGGGTTGCCGTGAGTTGGAATTGACTTGACGGCAACTAACAACAACAATCACACATCACTAGGGTATAGAAATGAAAGAGAGCCCATTTCTGCTCTTGAGGCACTCATGTCCCAGTGGGGGAGATGGCTGTGTAGAGATAAATTATAACACAGTCCGGAAGGCACTATGACAGAAAGCACCAAAGGGAGCTAGCAGATGGAGCCACTGAACACCTCGTGGGCTTGGGAACAAAAACAGAGAAGGTGGCTTCTGAGCTAGCGGGTGAACAGAGATTTACCAAGAGAAGACCACAGGGACCACAGCACTGCAGAATCTCCAAGGCAGGACTGGCTCAGCACCATCTGTGAGCCCTGTGGTGCAGAGTAGGCTGGGCAAGCAAGATTGTGTGTGGGGGCAGGGAGAATGCAGGGAAGTGAGGCTTAAGACAGATGTGGTGGTGGTTGTTGATGGGACATATTGTGCCAAGTGAGATTAAGAGCTTGGGTTCTGGAGTACCATAGATCTGACTACTTCCTGGTGTATTAGCTGTGTGACCTTGAACAAGCTACTTAATCTCTCTGAGCCCCTAGTTTTCAAATCTGTACAATGGAGATGAGAATGTTACCTGCCTAGGGCACAGATTGCTAATTGCCTACCTGATAATCATTGTCCTCGTCTTCCTTGGCAACAGAACACTGGTTTTATTTGGGTGGCAACAGACTACATAATCCAGCTTCCCATGCAGATAGACATGGCCTTGTAACTAAGCTCTGGCCAATGAGATGTAAACAAAACATGTTGGATAAGATTTCTGGGAAAACTCCTTAAAAGACAGCCTTCCTCTCTTCTTCCTGCTTCCTGTTTGGAATACGGACCAGATGGCAGGAGCCCTAGCAACCATCTAGGGTCATGAGGCAACCTTGAAAATGGACACGATATGCTAAGGATGGCAGCACAGAAAGAAAGAGCCTGTGTCTCTGGTAACTGTGATGCCACCACACCAGCTCTGGACCCCCACTTCTGAAACTTCTTTTATGTGAGAGGAAAAGAAGACACTGAATGCAATCCCTAACCTTTTGGGGTTATTGTGAGAATTCCATGGGATGACCCAGGTAAATGCTTACCGTGGCCTATCCTAACTGGTAGCTGTCACCATTATCTCATCCTAATTACTACACCAGCCTTCCTGTTGCTCCCACCCCCAAGGGAAGCACTTATTCATAGGGTCCTTTACTCCCCAGCTCCCTCAATGCTTCCTCTCCTTCCTCCCCGCTCCTCCCACCAGTTATAGAGAGAGGACCTTAAGCTCAGGCTCCCCTAGGTCCACCCAACTTGTCTTCCCATCTAAGGAGGTTCAAACCAATTGCTTGTTCCTGAGACACCTGAGGTTCTTCACCTGTAAAGGTCCTAGAACCAATAGAGCCAGCCTGCTGGCCACCCCACCACAGAATTGATCAAGTGCCACTAAATTCATGTCATATGAGTCCTGATGTCCTAGACTCCAAATCACACAGGGTTTAGGACCCGGAGTTCTGGAGTAACGGAGACCTGAGTTGGAATCCTGACTTTGCCATTTGCTACCTCTGTGACCATGGGCAAGTTGCTTCACCTCTCTGTGCCTCGGTTTCCTCATCTGTCCAGTGGAGGTGATAGTGGCCTCTACCTATGGAAATGCTGAAAGTTGTGAACTCAATGTCCATTCTCCCCTCTTCCTTGGTAACCATATACTAATTTTACTTGAGGAAGAAATATGTTCACTCTCAATGACCCCAGGAGGAAGGCCAAGTGGATGACATCCTTATTTTACAGATGAGAAAACCAGAACACAGAGGAAGTGACAAAGTCAAGGTCATCCATCAAGTTAGCGGACAAGCTGGGACTCAAACCCAAACCTCATCCTCTCAGAGGCCTCTCCCTGCATTCTCCATCTGCCCTGGCTCCTACCTCCAGGTACTTGACAGGGATCTTGTGCTTGGTGGCATGGGACTGGGCCAAGGGCTGAATCTCCGCCTGGTGATGCCCCTTCTTCTTCAGGATGCCCCCCAAGGCAGTAAGCACGGTGACGCCGTGCTTCTTCAGGTCTTCACAGGCCTTCATTTCTTCCTCTGACTTCAGGTGCTTGAACTTGTCGAACTTCTCCAGGGTCTCAGGATGACCCTTGAAGAGGCTGTTGGCACAAGAGGCTGGAGTCAGAGACTGGGATGTACAGTGGGTCTGGAGGCAGCCAGAGTTCAGGTCTGGGCTCCCCTATTTCCCAGCTGGGTGAGCTTGGGCAATTAACTTCACCTCTCTGTGCCTCTGCTTTCTCATCTGAGGAATGGGGATACCAGTGGTCCCTACCTTACAGAAGTGTTGTGAGGATTAAATGAGATAGGATATGCTAAGTGCCAGCAGGGGGTCTTTCACACAGTAAGTTTGTGTAAATGTTTGCTATTTTCTCCTTCTCTTTCCTCTCCTCCTCATTCTTCTCCTTCTCCTCCTCCTTCTCATTTAATAAGCCTTGTAAGGATGGCAAGACTGCGTCTCACATACTTTGGACATGTTATCAGGAGGGATCAGTCCCTGGAGAAGGACATCATGCTTGGTAAAATAGAGGGTGAGTGAAAAAGAGGAAAACCCTTAATGAGATGGATTGACCCAGTGGCTGCAACAATGGGCTCAAGCATAACAACGATTGTGAGAACGGTGTGGGACTGGGCAGTGTTTCCTTCTGTTGTACACAGGGTCGCTATGAGTCGGAACTGACTCGACAGCACCTAACAACAACAGCTTGAGGGACGTAGGTCCCTGGCTGGAGCAAACAGTTTGTGCTTGACTACTAACCTAAAGGTTGGCAGTTTGAGCCCACCCAGCAGCACCATGGAAGAAAGGCCTGGCAATCTCCTTCCATAAAGATTACAGTCAAGGAAACCCTATGGTGCCGTTCTACTCTGTAACACACAGGATCACCATGAGTTGGAATTGACTTGATGGCAACAGTCTTATGAGGTGGATGCCATTCTATGGACAAGGAAATAGAGAAGGACTAAGTAATTGCCAGCCTTCTAACCCAGGCAGTCTAGCTTCATGTCTATACCCTTGATGACTACTCATGCTTTGTTTTTTCTTACACAAAGATACTTATTTGCATACATGATGCACACACAAAAATGTCCACTCAAGAGTGTATACACACACGCCTTTTCTTATGGATGCGTGTGCACATTCACATACGCCTACATAGACACACGTGAACAAAACATATACAGAGGTACTCATATGTTTCACAAGCACACACCCATACACACAAGCACACACAAAGGCACACCTCCACACACACACACAGGTACTCATAAATGTCTTCTGAGCACACACTCATACGCACATGCACACACGCAGGCACACTCCCACACAGACACATATTCACAAGCATGCATCACGTAGCACGGACAGAGAGCAATCACTTCCCCCGGGAGCATATCTTGTGCTTCCCCAGAATGCCCATTCCTACCCACAGCCATGCCCAATGTCACCACCTCACCCCAGGGCCCGTCCAAAGTCTTGTGCTCCACTGACAGCTTGTCTCTGGCACCTTTCACCCAAGGGTCTCCAAGCTCCTGACTATTATTATCTGGTGACAATGATCCTTGTACTCCCGCCTGACAGATGGGAGACCTGGCACCACAGACAAAGGCCTGAGGCCAGGACACTAGGGGGAGACTGTCTGGGGCGGAAGAGGACTGAGGACCTGGGACCCACAATGCAGCTGGGCATCTTAGACATTTGAGAGCCCCTTCTCCCAGATGTCGGAGGAAAGATCAGGGGATTGAGAATTAAGGAAGCTGGATCTGCCTCCAGCTCTGTCTCCAACATGCTGTGTGACATTGAAAAAGTCACTCACCCTCTCTGGGTCTCAGTTTACCCATCTGTAAACCAAAGGGTTTGTCTAGATGATTTCTCAGTCTCCAGATTTTAAGGCTTGCCCTCCGCCTACCCTCCACTCTCAGGCACCAGTCAGAGCAGGAGCCCAGATTTATTTTTAAACAGTCCAGAAGAATCAGGCTAATTAGTTCCCCCGCCTAGTCTGGCACAATACATCTGTCTGCTTCCCTTGTCCCCAAGTCTTACACCTGGGAGCCCCCAGGGTGGCCACAGAAGGCCAACTTCTCCGATTTGTCTGACAGCAGCAACTCAGAAAATGAGCAGAGAGAAGCCCCTCACCTTTGTGGAAATAGGTGGAGGGCCTTCCCACTAGTGTTTCAGAAACCTGCACTTGCCTTGTGTATTTATCTTCGATCCTATTGTCAACCTGCCTGGTTTATCCGACAGGTCTCCAGACAAGTCAGAGGGCAAAGAGGTCATTTCCCAGCTGTCCTCTGAACTGAAGCCCAACTGGATATCCACATGGAAGACTGAGAATTCGCTCAGACCTGTGAAAACCCTTCTCTGTTCTAGAGCAAAAGAACCAGAGTGGGGATGGGCACTCATCTCTCATGTAGCAAGATGGTGGGGCAGTGTGCATAGTGATCAAAAGCAGGATGCTGGACCCAAGCTGCCTAGTTTGAATAGCAGCTCCCCTCTTACTTGGTGTGTGACATTGGTCAAGTTACTTAACCTCTCTGTGAAATGTAGATGATAATATCTACCTAATAGAACTGTTGTGAGGTTTAAATAAGTTGACATGTGGGAAGCATTTAACACAGTGCCTGGCAATCAGTATGTTTGTGCTGTATTAATCTTTGCTATCCTCCTTATCATAACCACCATCATCACCATAATTTTTATCATCTCCACTATTATCACCATCGTCAACTCCATCATCATCTTTACCATCATCATGACTGACATCATCATCACCATCACTGTCACCATCATCATCGTCACCACCACCATCATCATCACCATCATCAACATCATTTTCATCATCTCCACCACTGTCATCACCATCAGCAGCAGCAGCAGCTCCATCATCATCTAGCACCATCATGACCAACATCATCATCACCATCACTGTCACCATCATCATCACCACCACCATCATCATCACCATCATCAACATCATTTTCATCATCTCCACCACTATCATCACCATCAGCAGCAGCAGCAGCTCCATCATCATCTACTGCCATCGTGACCAACATCATCATCACCATCACCGTCACCATCATCATCATCATCGTCATTGTTAGGACCAGGAATTTTAGGTTCTGCCTATAGCTGCCGTTGGCTGACTGAGACACTCAGGCTCAGATTCCTCCCTATAACATGAAAAATATTGGCCAGTATTGGTTTTCAAACTTTTCATGGCCTGAAAATCCTTTGGTCAAACGAAAGAAGCAAAAATCAATGAAACAGAAAAGGAAAGGCAGGAGCCTGGAGCCCACTCAGCAGCCTGCCTCCGGAGACAGAATCTCCAACTGATCTTTCAGCTTTTACGTTCTAGAACTCTATGATCATGTACTTGCAGTGAAGGCCTCAGTGTTTTACCAACAGACTCGAGTTAACAGAATGGTCTCTCTTTTATAATCAGAGGATTCAGAGACAAGTCCTTTCCAAGGTCAGTAAGAAAGCCCAGGTTCAATATCATAAACAGAACCAGAGGCCCGCCCCCATGAGGGCATTTACAGCCCTGGGCATTAGCACTGTCTTCCCTCCCCCACCCAAACACTGGAATCCATTGGCATGTCTCTGCCCTTTCTGCACCTAAGACGTGACAGGGCTTTGGGCACTCTGGGGACCTTCCAGGGGCCAGAAGTCTCACACATCACATCGCCTCCCTGGCTCCTGTCCCCTTGGAAGGTCCACCCTGGGAAGGGAGGAAATGTTTCCCTGATGACACCATATCCCAAGGCTCCTCAAGACACCCAAGTCACTGCCTCAGGGCTGGCAGCCCCCAGATCACCTTGGAAAGCCTCCCTCCACCATTGATCTGCAAACTCTAGTCTACCCCTCATCTTCAACACCCTGCCTCCTCTCCAAAAACAAGAGCGGATCATGGACTCAGAGAATCCCAGGACATGGGAACAGAAAAGGATCTCAGAGATCATGTAGACAGTCCTTCACTCAACCAATAGGGAGATAGGACCCAGAGAAGTGTAGTGACTTGTCCAAGGTCACATAGCAAATGAGTGGCTGAGGAGTTGATGTCAACTTGGGGAGAGCCTTTCAGAGACTCAGGATGTCCTTTCAGGAGACATCAATGCAGCCCTGGTAGCCAGCTGACAGAGACAAGAGGAAGAGGACATAGGGAACACCCCAAGATGCCAGTTAGAGTCAACAGAGACCTTGACTGTCCTTCCTCAAGTGTTTCTAGCACTGACCTGTAAAGGTTCAAACCTCAGATAATTGAGATTCCAGGACTGGCCATTCTCCCCAGGCAGATGGGAGCTGGGAATGGACAAAGCCCAAGGTAGACAGAAAGGGCATCTGAGTGGGACAGGAAAAGCTTCCCTGGCTCATGAATAAGGAGAAATTCATCTGTAAGTTAAAGCACCAAGGACAATCCATTCACCTGCGGCAACCCCAGGGCCCACTTCCTCCAGGTACAGTGAATGTTGACCATTAAGCTGTTGACTTGAGCTGACCCAGATCATTAAGGAAGGGTTCAGGAGGAGAGGTCAGTCTACCACCATTTGGGGTAGAAGGCAATGGAAAATGAGAGTCTATTCACAAGCCATTCTATACTTACAAAATCAGAATTGTGTTTTCTTTGTTGTTGTTTTTTTCCAGGAACCACTTGCTGTAGAAACTTGGAGGCTACAGTATTCTGAGCTCTCAAATTCTAGACATACTCAAGGCCAAAGTTCATGAAGGGACCTCTGTCTTCAGTTTTCTAATTATAGCACCTTGAGAGATTCCCTAGTGTGGGCTTCATCTATAACAGTTCTGAACATTTTCTAGAACTCACTGTATGCCAGGAATGGTGCCAAGTCCTTCACACACAGCATCTTATTTAATTCTCACTTCTACTCTGTGAGGTAGGCATTAGGATTTCCCCCATTCTACAGGAGAGGATGTTGAGGCCCAGAGAGTTTGCATAATTTCTCAGTGGTCACACAACTGCTCAGTGGAAGAGCAAGCCTACAGGCAGACCTGTGTCACCTCAAAGGCCATGTCGGCCTCGGCAGCTTATGGACTTTAATGGGCTTGTGACTTTAGGGATGGCCTTCTCCTCTCAGGCCCTTCTTGTCCTCATCTGTTGATGAGGTGCCTGAACAAGACCTCTCAGGACCCTCGTTAACTCTATAATGTCTGTAATTCCAGGATTCATCTTGGTGGGCTTCAGGCACCCAGGGTTTTCCCTTCTCTGACTTAAATCTCTGACACTTCAAAACAAAGGAAAATCAAGGGGAAGTTTTAACAGCCTCAACTAATGCAGTCAACTGGTGAATCCTGCAGCAAACTTTCCACCTTGCATCTGAACACCCTTGCATCTTTGAGGGGTGGGTGATGGGGACCACGGGATCTCTTCCTTTTACCTGATGAGGACTTCCAGCCCATGGCCTGCGATATCAGCCTCCACCTTCCCCCAGACGTTCAACACCAACTGCCATTCCCCGTCGCTCAGCGCCATGGCGCAGTCTGAAGAAGACAAAAAGGGCAAATACAACTGAATGGGTGTCCTGGCCTCGACAGCTGGGATCTGAGGCCGGTCTGGCCCCAGAGGGGTTTTATACCTTCCTTGACACGGATCACCTGACAGCTCTTATTCTCTCTCCCTCTCTCTCCTCTCTCTCCTCTCTCTCTTTCTCATGCAAGGGTCTAATCTTTTCCTTTCTCTAGCCCTCACATGGAAGCTATTTTGGGGCCAGTGCCATTGTGGGGAGGTAGGACAACTCAGGCCACTGAAGGGGGGGCGTGCTGTGGAAGAAGAGGGGAGGAGGTTGGACCATGGTCTGAACTATCAGAAGCCAACAGAAAGGGCAGCCACCAAGGCTGATGCCAGCAGCCTGAAACCCAACTCTCCGTGCTGTCAGGCATCCCAAGAGGCCCTGTCATGTTTCAAAGTTTGGGCAACAGGCACCTCGGCTGGCCATGGTGACAGTCCTGGCCCTTTGCAGTCTCCAACTCACCTTCCTCCTGGTGCGCCAGATGCCTCTCACCCAGCCAGAAGTGGCGGCAAGGGGCCTAGTGGGCTTCCTGCTGATAGCTGGTGAACCCAGGCAAGTCCACAACCTGGAGTCTGGACTTCTCCACTCAACCCAGAGAACTCCTGGCTTCATGGCCCTGTGCAAATATTTCCCTCTGAAAAGCTCTGCTTGACATACCCCCTCAAGGCGCAATTACTGGCTCCCTCCTTCCATTTATGTGTACGTGTTCCTGTTGTATTGCTTACCTCACTGCATCATCCTTGTTTTCCTGCTGTCTCTGCCATTCCTATGAAAGCAGCCAGTACTCAGAGACTTTACTCTGGGCTGGGCCCTGCTCCAAGCACTTTACATTTGGTAACTCACTTAATCCCCCAACAGCCTAGGGGATAGATGCTGACATTATCCTCATTTAATTGAGGGGAGGTTAAGGACACTTGTGAAGGGCACACAGCTAGCTGGTGGCAGAGCTGGGATTTGAACCCAGGAAGTCAAACCCCCAGTCCATGCTCCTGTCCCCAGTTGTTGAACACCTTGATTTTCATGAGGGCAGCGGCTTTGTCTTATTCATCTGTGTGTTCCTTGGGCCTAGCATAGTGCCTGGCACCAAGTTTGAACTAAATAAATGTTCACTGAATAAAAAGATGGATGCCTTTGCAAGGAAGGCAAGTGGAGGGTGACTGGTCTTATTTTCCATTCGTTCATCCATCCATCCATCCATCCATCCATTCACTCCCCCACCCACCCATCCCTTCATCCATCCATCCACCCATC
>NW_004443963.1:13647948-13657660 GCF_000243295.1 Trichechus manatus latirostris
CCTCAACCTGCCGCCCGTCACAGCTGATTGGGCCAGGGCTGACACCTGACCTGAGGGCAGCCCATGGCTGGGCTTTTTGTCCAAACAGCCAATGTCTAGTACTTCGCCAATCAGATCCCTTGTTTTCGAAATGTGAACAGGGACGTTTGACAAGAATTGGTCAAATTCTTGGTGAGCACTGGATAAGACTCCCCAAACTTCAAGCTCCGAAGTGGAACCTTGGGTCTAGAATGTCCCTCCATTCTGGCCTCTGTGAAGCCCGGCCCAATTACCACTCAGAGATTCCCGTCAGTTGCCACTTCTTTATCATCCCTTGTGTCTCCTTCAGTGAGCCCCGTTTATTGAGTCAGCTGATCCCTAATGGCCAAAAGGGTGATAGCCACACGGGCTGTCCATCTGGTGTCCCATCCCTGACAATGCTCTCTGGAAGTCACACAAGATGCTCTGTGTTAACCAGGATACCCAGTCAGTAGAACTCCAAGGGCCCACCCAGCTTTGACTGCTTAAGATGCATCAGAAAAACGAGTAGCTAAAAATGCCATAGGGATTTTTCAGGGGAGCTATCATTCAAGGTCCCTGGGTGGCACAAATAGTTTGCGCTTGACCACGAACCTGAAGGTTGGCAGTTTGAACCCACCCAGAAGTGTGAAGTTCAGAGCCTTGAAGACACTCTGGAGTCAGTTCTACCCTGCAGCACATGAGTTCCCCATGAGTCAGAATCGACTTGACAGCTATGGGTTTGGTGTTTTTAACCCTGGTTGCTCAGTGGTTAAGCACTCAGATGCTAACCGAAAGGTTGGTAGTTTCAACCAACTAGCAGCTCCATGGGAGGAAGACGTGACGATCTGCTTCCACAAAGACTATCGGCTTGGAAACCCTGTGGGGCAGTTCTACTCTGTTTTTGGTTTTTATCTTTCATTCATTCACTCACTCAGCAACCCTGTACTGAGCGCCTGCTCTGTGCCAGGCCAGGATCAAACAGAAAGGCTGCTCTGAGAGGATTTGCCCAGGGCCCAAACCTCAGCAGCTTCAGCCTCTACTTCAAGCCATTTGCTGGAGGGTGAGGCCAGGAGTGTGGGCAGGAAGAGCAGAAGGAAGAAAAGGAGGCGGCAGAGACCTGCCCCAGGCCTGAGCCCGGAAGACCTACCCAGTGTGCTGGGAGAGGCCACTTGGGCACCTCCTTGTCACCACTGTCAGAATCCAGCGGTGTGTCCTAACTTCTGTCCTCAGCACTGACAGTCAATACATGGTGTGCAGGTTTCAAGTGCTCTCCTGCCTGTGCCCGTGTGAGGACCTCAGAACCACCCTGTCGGGTAGGCAGGGTAAAAAAAAAAAAGCCAAAAAACACTTGCCGTTGAGTTGACTCCAACTCATGGTGACTCCATTTGTGTCAGAGTAGAAGAAAATCATTGAGTTTTCAAGGTTCTGAACTTTTGGGAGCAGACTGCCAGGCCTTTCTTCCAAGGTGCCCCAGGTGGACTGGAACTGCTAACTTTTTGGTTAGTAGAACACTTATATACCATGGACTGCAGATAGAAAGAACAAATCTGTCTTGGAAGAAGTACAGCCAGAATGCTCCTTAGAAGCAAGGATGGCGAGACTATGTCTCACACACTTTGGACATGTTATCAGGAGGGAACAGTCTCTGGAGCAAGACATCATGCTTGGTAAAGTAGAAGGTCAGTGAAAAAGAGGAAGACCCTCAATGAGATGGATTGACACAGTGGCTGCAACAGTGGGCTCAAGCATGACAACAATTGTGAGGTTGGCGCAGGACCAGGCAATGTTTCATTCTGTTGTACACAGGGTCACTATGAGTCAGAACCGACTCGACGGCACCTAAAAGCAACAACAATAGAACACTTAACCATTTGCACCACCCACCACTCCATCTCGCCCGTGGAGGAAGCAAAGATTTTGACAGGTTAAGCACCCGCCCAACCCGGTAAGCAGCAGAGCTGGGATCCACCCGGAATCCTGAGCTCTCCTCCTGTCTGCAATCTCCCGAGTTGTCTGGGGACAGCCTGAGTACTTAAACTCTCATCAACGCATTACCAACGCTAAAGTGTTTAATACGAAGCTGTCACCCCCTGGCAGGCGCCCCCATTAACTGGCATGCTCATGGAAACCTCTGCCTTTGAAGTTGATGAATCCAACCTTTTACGTTTTACCATTTAAGCTAATGGGAAGGCACTGACATCTGTTTGTACTTACACATCTCTACAACAGAGCAGCGTTACCTAACGGTTGCTATGGCGACCTGGAGTCGCCAGCTCTGTTTGGGGGTTATAATTATCCCTATGACAGCCTTTGCTGTGGCCAGAGAGAGGAAGCTGGAGACTCATGAAAGCCAGGCTGTAAAACTTTCTGCGGCCTTCCACACTCATTTCTCACACACACACATGTGCACATACACACACATCTCCTAGGCAGGTTAAGTTTACACTCAGTGGGGCAAACCTGGGTCCCACCAAGTCAGACCTGCCCCCTCCTCTTTCTCCCTTCACATCACAGAACCCTTTGATTCTGAAAATCTGAAACTTGTAGAATCCTCCTCAAGTCTTCACTTTCTAGAGTCTTCAGATTCCAGACTTAAAAGTTCTAGAGTGCCAAAGTCTTCAACTTTCACCATTCTGGAAACTTACATTCTAGATTGCGGAATCATAGAAAGCTAGAGATACAGAAGTCTAGGATTATAGTGCCATAGTATCTTAAAGCTGAAAGAGGCCTTCAATGATATTTTGTCTCAATTCCCTACAGGAGTTCTTCCTATAAATCATCTAGCTTCTGCTTGAATACTCCTAGGAGCAGCAAGCTCACTACCTAAGGCTTCAAACATTCTTCTTTATATTGAACTAAGTACATCTCCTTGCCACGCTCACTCCCATTTCCTGTCTCTGCTGACGCCTTGGCATTATGGAGGACCAGCTGAGCCTCTCTCCCACACCAGCGCTGCCCTTCTGCCTCACAAGGGAAGCTGCAGGCGCACCTAAGACTTTTCTTGTCCAGACTCAGCAACCCCCGGGACTTTAACTGAGCACCCTCCCCAGGCAAGGCAAGTCAGGGGCCTCAGTGTGATAGAGAAAGACCCATTGTGCAATCTTCAATGTCCCTGTGACTTTCACCTCCTGTCACAACATACACAAGGGACCTCCCCAGCAAAGAGCTTACAGTATCCACCCCCAGAGGCCTGAGCCCCCAGGTGGCTCTTTCCTGGGGCTGCAAGTCCAGTGTAGGTGACCTGGGGACTCGCTAGCCCTTGGGCAGCTGATGACGCCCTCTAGTGAATCTGGGGATGACACTTTAAGACTCCCCCCAAGGGGGACTAAAGACTTGGAAAGAACGAGAACACTTAGGCTCTTCAAAGCCGGGGGTCCCCTGAATCTGGACAACCTCCCTTCCCCCTCCCTCGGGTAGTCACCCCCGTGGACGCTGGTTTGGGCAGTGCCTGCCTCATGCCCGCAGCACCATACCTCCCCCCAGCTCGGCTAACTCATCCTGGCTGAGTCTCCCTTCCTGGACCAGTGCCAGGCCAGGACTTGGGGCAGGACTGGGGGCTAGAGTTGGCAGAACCTGCCCAAGTCCCCAAGGATGGAGTTGGACCCTTAAGCCTGCTCCAGACCCCCCGCTGGTCCCCCCCCCCACGTTGGCTCCTCTCCAGGCCCCTTAGCGACCATTGTACTGACCACAGCTCCCCTTCTCCCAGTTGTCCTTGTGGAGCCTCCAGCCAAGCAGCCGGCGGGGGGTGGCGAGAGGTGTCTTATAGCAACAGGGAAGAGCACAGGGAACTAAAAATACAGTCTACAGGCAGGGCTCCTCCTCTCCCTGGAGGCCCAGAGGGGCGTATTGGAGGAGGGCTGGCAGGGAGACGGGACCCCAGCCCCCCACGGGAACCCAGCCCCCACGGGAACCCAGTCCCCCACAGGACCCCAGTCCTCACATCACCAGGTATGGCTAGGGACACCAGCCTCCCTCCTCCTCCCCTCCTCTAGCCCTGCTGTCCACCTGTCACCTGGACCACCCCACCTGAGCCCCAGCCTCACCTTTACAGCCCCCTCCCTTCCTCCAAGGTCCATCTCAAAAGAATGGCCTCACCTCCAAGAATCTTCCCCCAACTCCACCCCCTACCAAGCAGATGTGACCTCCCCCTAGGCTCCAACATTGGGTGCAGCCTTCTCTTCCCTCTATGATTTGGGGTGCAGCCAGTCTCCCCATGCATCCTTATACAGTGCCTACTGCATGTCAAGGAACTGCTCCTGCCAGCAGCCTTTGGAGGTGGATACTCTTATAAGCCCCACTTTACACACGAGGAAACTGAGGCACAGAGAGGTTAAGTAACTCATCCAAGGACACACAGCTAGGAAATGCCAAGCATAAGACTCAAAACCCAGGCCAGTCTGGCTCTGGAGTCTATACATTTAACCGTTCTGCTTCACTTCTAGATGCTGGTTTAACTTTTGGATCCTCCCCTCCCACCCTCCTGATTGCACCTAGCAAAGCTCTTTGGATGTTTATTTTATTGAATTGAGTCCCTTCAGGGTCTCGGCTTCCTGGAGGTAAAGCGAAACACCATTTGGTAACCTTTCCCAGCAACTGACAACGGGGAGGTCCTGCTGCCATCTAGTGGCGAGAAAGAGAAGAGCACTCACCTCTGGCTCCGCTCCTTGAGTTCACCTTCCTTTATTCATCCATCCTCCCAGCCAGTCAAGCTGGGGTCTTTTTCTGTCTCTGTGTTCATGGTGCCTTGTTTAGACGCCTAGGGACTGTTTGTCAAATTATTAGAAGATGAATAAGCCAGAGTCCTTGCCTTCGAAGGACTCAAAGTCAAGTGGCAGAGACACCCCAGTGGGATACGGAGTGTAACAGAGATTGAGCCAAGGGTGATGGTGAAGGGTGAGAAGGCAGCATCTGGGGTCGCAGGGAGCAGGCTTCTTGGCTGAAGTGATGACTAGGCGGGACCTTAAAGTACAGGGGGAAGGTGTCATAAGCAGAGGTAACCAAACCAAAAAATCCAGACCCATTCCTGTCTGGTTGATTCCAATTCATGGCAATTTCATGTGTTACAGAGTAGAACTGCTCCATAGGATTTTCTTAGATGTAATCTTTACAAAAGTAGATCACCAGGCCTTTCTTCTGCAGCACTGCTGAGTGAATTTGAACTGCCAACCTTTAGGTTAATAACTGAGTGCAAACCATTTGCACCACCCAAGGACCTTGGCAGTGTGTGCAAAATCTTGAGGGACTGAAAGGGTTGCTATGGGATGTGAGACAGAAGGGCCTCGAGTGCTAGAGTAAGGACTTGGGGACTTAGAATCGACAGTTCAGTTCCACAAACACTCATGCTCACGTAGTATGTGTCACACCCTGTGCTGGGCCCTGGGGAGACCCTGTGGTCCTGAGCTTTACGGTGGCAAGAGGAGGGAGGGATACGTAAACAGATAATGACTGTACTTTGTGACAAGGGCAATAATATAAGCAGTTCAGCAAAGGGTTAAAGGCTTTGGCATCTGGCAGACCTGGATTTGACACTTAACTCTGCCATGCAATGCTTTTGTGAGAAAGGGCAAGTCTCCAAACTTTCCAGGCCTTTGTTGTTGGTTGGTTTTTTTTTTTTTTTTTTTTTTGGTAAATCTGAAATGGTAATTTTGAAAATAGTTATCTCAAATGTTGTTGTGAGGATAAAAAGAAGGAGTAAGTGTACAGCACTCAGTGAGGTACCCAGTATGTAGTAAGTGCTCACGCAGAAGGTGATGGCTGAGCAGGGTTTTGAAGGATTAATAGGAGTTTTCTAGGAGGGAGAAATGAGGACAGGATATTACAAGCATATGACCACATGGAAATTGGTCTGTAAGGACTAGTTTTGGTTGTGGATAATAGAAAACCCAAAATAATATGGCTTTACCAAGAGATTGTTTATTTCTTTTTCATGTAGAAGTCCAGAGGTAGGGGGTCCAGGGCTAGTATGGCACACAACAGGGTTAGGGACCCAGCCTCAGCCTATCTTAGTGCTCTACCATATGACACACGTGGCCTCTCCTGACCCAAAATGACTGCTTGAGCTCTAGCCATCATGCCCTTATTCCAAACAGCAGGATGGTTTAGGGGTGAAGAAGTTTGTGCCAACTATCTTTAAGAACACTTTCCAAAAGTCCTAATCAATACGTCCTTTGACTGCATGTCACATGGCCCCACCTCATGCAAAGGAGGCTGGGAAATGCAGTCTGTATTTCTATACAGCCATAACCACCAATAAAAACTGGGAGTTCTGTTACTCAGGAGGAGCCCTGGTGGCACAGCGGTTAAGTGATACGGCTGCTAACCAAAAGGTCAGCAGTTCGAATCCATCAGAAGCTCCTTGGAAACCCTATGGGGCAGTTCTACTCTGCCCTATCAGGTGGCTATGGGTCACAATTGACTCGACAGCAATGGGTTTTTTACTCAAGAAGAAGGAGAGAATGTAAATTAGATGAAAACTATTTCTACCACCAAAACAAGAAAGAAAACCAGTTGCCATCAACTTGATTCCAACTCATGGTGACTCTGCATGTTGCAGAGTAGAACTGTGCTCCATAGTGTTTTCAAGGCTGTGGCCTTTCCATCTCTGGGTGGGTTCAAACCACCAACCTTTAGGTTATTAGTGGAGTGCTTAACTGTTTGCACCACCCAGGATATTTCTACCATAGGAGGTGTAACTCAGCATGCTCTGTGCAGGAAACTACAAATATTTTGGCGTTTCTGTGGTGGAAAAAGCAAAGGAGAGAGTGATAAGAGACTGGAGAAACAAACAAGCAGAGGCCTAACCACAGAGCGCTCTGAGCACCACAGGCATTCGGGCTCCTCCTTAGTAGGGAGCTACGAGGGTTTCCAGCAGGTAGGGCCGTGGTCCAGTTTGCTGTCCTGGAAAGACAAGTTACAGATGGAAATAAGGTAATGGAGGGACAGGATTAGAGACATTTTTTATGATAGTTTTCAAACATTCGGCAAAGTTGAAAGAACTTTACAGTGAACATCGGATACCCACCACCCAAATTCTACCATTCATTTTTCACTGAAGTAGTTTTGTCACACATCTACCCATCCAGCCATCCCTCTATAAGGAGCCCTGGTGGCGCCATGGTTAAGCACTCAGCTGCTAACCCAAAGCTCGGCAGTTCAAGCCCACCAGCTGCTCTACAGGAGAAAGATGTGGCAGCACTTTCTGTAAAGATCACAGCCTTGGAAATCCTGTGAAGCAGCTCTAACCCTATGGGGCAGTTATAACCCTATGGGGCTGTTCTATTCTGTCCTATAGGGTCTCTATGAGTTGAAATCAACTTGACGGCAATGGAATCCACCTATCAATCATTCTTATTTTTGTGAAGTTTCAAAGTAAAGTTCAGACATCACTCTACTTCCCCCTAAGTGTACTTTAGTATGCATCTCAATAACTGGACTAGAATGCTATATTTGTTTACATTTTTTCTTTTGATTTACATCCAATGAAATTTACGTGGATGTAAAGTGTACATCCAATGCCATGCAATCATTAAGAGTACATTTGCTGAGAGGGGGAGCCAACATGACACTATAGACAGAAGCACCATGCCGTCCCTCACAGCAAAGTCCCAAAAAACTAAGTAAAACAGAGACAAACTTCAATCCTGGAACGCTAAGAGTCAAATGAAGAGATAAAGAACTCAACCAAGCACCGAGTGAAATAAGAAACTGACAGAGAACAGAGAGATAGGAGAGTTACGAGAGGAGGTCCCTTATCAGCTAACACAGCATGGATCCACTATCTTGGACTCCTGTCAGAGATCAGTGAACAGGTAGTACAGGAAAGTAGATTCATGGAGCTCCCAGCAGGAGACAGAGCACCCAGTAACCGGCAAAACACACTTTCCCACTCCCCACCCAACCTCCCCAGCTGGCCGATCCTCAGCTTCCAGGAGGGTCAATTCCTGGCTTCCCAGTGGGCAGATTCACTGCTTCCCAGAGGGTGCTGATTCCCGGCTTCTTGAAGAGCCAATCCGTCACTTCCCAGCAGGCCGTGACTGTGGCACGGGAGGCACTGGTTCTGTGACACACAGATTCGCCATGCCCACACCAGCTGGTTTCTTCACTGCCATTTGTTCATTGCTGGTGTTGCTGTTTTCGGTCTCTTTTGGTTTCTTCCCTGCCTCTCATCTCCTCCTTCTCCTTTCTCTTGAACACCTGACTCCATGTGTCATCTTTGCTTCTTCTTGACAGGCTGTAAGGCACCACTCAGCTGGGGAACTGCTTCCTCAGTCCCAGTCGCCATTCTGGTGAGATCTCTGGTGACTTTTTTTTCCCCACTTTTTCTTTTTTTATTGTTTATTTTATCTTTCCATTTTAATTTTTCTTCATTTCTCAGCTTTTTCTACTTACCTTCTTTTCCTGTCTCTTGAATACCTCGCGCTGTGTATCATCTCCACCCGTTCTAGCTGGGCTGTACTGCATGGCTTGGGAGCTGCTTTCTCGGTCTGCCCAGCCGTGCCAGTGGGATCCCTGGGGGCATTATTTTAAATTTATTTATTTATTTATTTATATTATTATTTTATTTATTTATTTCCTTTTTGCCTTTCCTCATTTCTCAGTATTTTGCCTCTCCACTCCAATGGCAAGCTCCCTCAGCACTTTTTTTTTCCTCCTATTTCTTTCTCTTCTCTCTCTTCTTTTCCACACTCAAAGCAGTTCGACACATCACTACCTCCCCCTCCCACTCCCTCCTGCCTATCTGCACTGAACATTGCACTCCCAAGCAGCACAGGCAAGACCTACCAGAACCTGCCCTGCAATGACCCCCCAGCTCACCTTGTCGGCCCCAGTACTTGCCACAAACAACTCATCCCACCCCCTCCCCTTCAGCTGGATTTGCCCTGCTGCACCATAGCTGAGCGACTGGCCTTGCTCATTGACAATGAGGTGAAAAATATTGTGTCCACAGAAGAGCAAACAACAAAGAATGTGCAGCATGCCTGCTCAGACATAACCAAATCAAATAAAAAAGCAAGATGAAACAAACAAATCTACAATCAATAAATGAAGAAAATAACTACTAAATGTCCTAAACACAGCAGACAATATCAAAACATATTTTAAAAAAAAAGACACGATGGTTCCAGTAGGCGTCCAAAATAAAACACCAGATGACCTTCTAGTAGAAGAAAAAACACTGAAACTACCTGATAGAGAATTCAAATCTCTAATATTCAGAACTATCCAAGAGTTGAAGCAAAAAGCAGACAAATAACAAACCTACTCATAAAAATAAAGAAGAAAAACATAAAGTCTCAGTAAAAACAAAGCCTACAAAAACAAAAGAAATGAAAAAAATTCCACAAACAAAAGGAACTCAGCACAGGAGAGTAAGAGGAACAAAACTGGAGGACATTATGCTGAGTGAAATAAGTCAATCACAAAAGGACAAATATTGTACAAGACCTCTACTGTATAACTCATGTAAAAGTTTACACACAAAAAGAAACAATCTTTGTTGGTTATGAGGGATGGGAGGAGTGGGGGGGAACTAAATAGATAAGTGGTAACTTTGTTGAAGGGTAAAACAGTACACATTACTGGGGAGGCCAGCACAACTTGTACAAGGAAAGGTCATGGAAGCTCCATAGACACTCCCAAACTCCCTGAGGGACTGAATTGCTGGGCAGAGGGCTGTGGGGACCATGGTCTTGGGGAACATCTAGCTCAATTG
>NW_004443963.1:13659589-13672973 GCF_000243295.1 Trichechus manatus latirostris
GGAGAGGAAGGCAAGGCAATACCAAGTAATAATAGAGTGGTTCAAACATAGGAAGAGAAGGGTAAATTTCAAGGTAACCACAAAGAAAGTTAACAAACCTACTCATCAAAATAAAGAAGAAAAACATAAAGTCTCAACAAAAACAAAGTCTACAAAAACAAAAGATATGAAAAAAAATCCACAAACAAAAGGAATTCAGCACAGGACAGTAAGAGGAACAAAGAAAACATTAGCACCACAAAAAAAGCACTACAAAATGACAATAAACTCACACCTATCAATAATTACACTGAACTTAAATGGCCTAAATGCACCCATAAAGAGACAGAGAGTGACAGAAGGGATGAAAACAACAGGATCTATCCATATGCTGTCTACAAGAGATACACGTTAGAAACAAAGACATAAATTTATTAAAAATCAAAGGATGGAAAAAAATATATCAAGCAAACAGCTACCAAAAAAGAACAGGAGTGGAAATACTAATCTCAGAAAAAATAGGCTTTAAAACAAAATCTACCATAAAAGACAGAGAAGGGTACTATATCATGATTAAAGGGATGATCCAGCATGAAGACATAACCATAATAAATATCTACGCACCCAATGACAGAGCTCCAAAATACATAAAACAAAGGCTAACAGCACTGAAAAGAGAAATTGACAGTTCCACAATAACAGTAGGTGACTTCAACACATCACTCTCGGTAAAGGACAGAACATCTAGAAAGAAACTCAACAAAAATACAGAAGATCTGAAGGCCACAATCAGCCAACTTGAACCGTAGACATATATAGAACACTCCATCCAACAGCTGCAAAGTACACATTCTTTTCCAATGCACATAGAACATTCTCCAGAATAGACCATATCTTAGGTCACAAAGCAATCCTCAACAAAATCCAAAACATTGAGACAATACAAAGTATCTTCTCTGATCACAATGCCATCAAAGTAGAAATTAACAACAGGAAGAGCAAGGAAAAAAATCAATTACATGGAAACTAAATAACATCCTGCTTAAAAACCACTGGGTAATAGAAGAAATCAAAGATGGAATCAAAAACTTTCCTAGAATCAAATGAGAATGAAACCACATCATACCAAAACCTTTGGGACACTGCAAAGGCAGTGCTCAGAGGTCAAATTATAGCAATAGATGCACACATCAAAAAAGAAGAAAGGGGAAAAATTAAAACATTAGCTACACAACTTGAACAAATAGAAACAGAACAGCAAAAGAAGCCTATAGCCACCAGAAGAAAGGAAATAATAAATATCAGAGCAGAAATAAATGAAATAGAGGATAGAAAAACAATAGAAAGAATCAACAAAAACAAAAGTTGGTTCTTTGAAAGGATCAACAAAATCCACAAACCACTGGCAAAACTGACAAAAGAAAAATAGGAGAGGACGCAAATAACCCAAATAAGAAATGAAACGGGGGACATTACAACAGACCCAAATGAAATAAAAAGGATCATAACAGAGTATTATGAAAAACTATACTCCAACAAATTTGAAAATCTAGAGGAAATGGGCAAATTTCTAGAAACGCATTACTTACCCAAACTATCACAAAATGATGTTGAAAATCTGAACAGACTTATAACAAGAGAAAAGATTGAAAAAGTAATTAAGAAAAAAAAAACTCCCAACAAAAAAAAGCCCCGGTGCAGATGGCTTCACTGGAGAATTCTACAAAACATTCAGAAAAGAGCTTTTATGCCAGTACTACTCAAATTATTTCAGAACATAGAAAGGAAGGGACACTTTCAAATTCATTGTATGAAGCCAGCATAACCTTGACACCAAAACCAGGCAAAGACACTACAAAAAAAGAGAATTACAGACCACTGTCTCTCATGAATATAGATGCAAAAATTCTCATGAAAATTCTAGCCAATAGAATTCAGCATCATAACAAAAAAAATAATATACCTGGAACAAATAGGATTCATACCAGGTATGCAAGGATGGTTCAACATTAGAAAATCAATCAACATAATCCACCACATAAACAAAAGAATCACATGATCGTCTCAATTCATGCAGAAATGGCAGTCGACAAAGTCCAACACTCATTCCTGATAAAAACTCTCAATAAAATAGGTATACAAGGGAAATTCCTCAACATAATAAAAGGCATCTATTCAAAACCAACAGCCAACATCATTCTTAATGGAGAGAGACTGAAAACATTCCCTTTGAGAACAGGAACATTGTGCTGGAAGTCCTAGCTAAAGCAATAAGGCAAGAAAAAGAAATAAAGGGCATCCAAATAGGTAATAAAGTAAAGCTGTCTCTATTTGCGGATGATATGATATTTTACACAGAAAACCCAAAAGACTCCACAAGAAAACTACTAGAACTAATAGAAAGATTCAGCAGAGTAACAGGACAAGATACACATACAAAAATCAGTTGAATTCTATACACCAATAAAGAGAACTACAAAAAGGAAATCAGGAAAACAGTACCATTTACAATAGCCCATAAAAAAATAAAATACTTAGGAATAAATCTAACCAGGGATATAAAAGACCTATACAAAGAAAACTACAAAACACTACTGCAAGAAACCAAAAGAGATCTACATAAATGGAAAAACATACTACGCTCATGGATAGGTAAACTCAACATTGTGAAAATGACAATTCTACCCAAAGC
This sequence comes from Trichechus manatus latirostris, assembly GCF_000243295.1. NCBI lineage: Eukaryota > Metazoa > Chordata > Mammalia > Sirenia > Trichechidae > Trichechus > Trichechus manatus. The sequence continues at coordinate 13,662,261 of NW_004443963.1, forward strand.
AATCTACAAATACAATGCAATCCCGATCCAAATACCAACAACATTCTTTAAAGAGATGGAAAAAACAATGATTAACTTTATATGAAAAGGGAAGAGGCCCCAAATAAGTAAAGCATTACTGAAGAAGAATAAAGTAGGAGGCCTGCAATACCTGACCTCAGAAACTATTATACAGCTATGATAGTCAGAACAGCCTAGTAGTGGTACAATGATAGATACATTGACCAATGGAACAGAATCGAGAACCCAGATGTAAATCCATCCACCTACAGTCACTTCATCTTTGACAAAGGCCCAAAGTCCACCAAATGGGAAAAAGACAGTCTTTTTTACAAACGGTACTGGCAAAACTGGATGTCCACCTGCAAAAAAATGAAACAGGACCCATACCTCACACCATACACAAAAACTAATTCAAAATGGATCAAAGACCTAAACATAAAACCAAAAACTATAAAGATCATAGAAGAAAAAATAGGATCAATGCTAGAGGCCCTAATACATGGAATTAACAGGATACAAACCATAACCAACAACACACAAACTCCAGAAGATAAGCTAGATAACTGGGATCTTCTAAAAATTAAACACTTATGCTCATCAAAAGACTTCACCAAAAGAGTAAAAAGAGAACCTACAGACTGGGAAATAATGTTAGGCTATGACAAATCTGACAAAGATGTAATCTCTAAAATCTACAGGAAAATCCAACACCTCTACAACAAAAAGACAAATAATCCAATTAAAAAATGGGCAAAGGAAATGAACAGACACTTCACCAAAGAAGACATTCAAGCGGCTAACAGACACATGAGGAAATACTCACTATTACTAGCCATTAGAGAATGCAAATCAAAACCACTGAGAGATAGCATCTCACCCTGGCATTACTGGCACAAATCAAAAAAATAGAAAATAACAAACGTTGGAGAGGCTGCAGGGAGATTGGAAATCTTAAGCTCTGCTGGTGGGAATGCAAATGGTACAAACATTTTGAAAAACCATATGGTGCTTCCTTAGAAAGCTAGAAATAGAAATACCTATGATCCAGCAATCTACTTCTAGGAATATATCCTAGAGAAATAAGAGCTTTCACACGAATAGAAAGATGCACACCCATGTTCATTGCAGCACTGTTCACAATAGCAAACAGATGGAAACAACCTAGGTGCCCATCAACAAATGAATGGATGAACAAACTATGGTACATACACACAGTGGAGTACTATGCAACAATAAAGAACAATGCTGAATCTGCGAAGCATCTCACAACGTGGATGAATCTGGAGGGCATTATGCTGAGTGAAATAAGTCAATCACAAAAGGACAAATATTGTATGAGACCTCTACTATAACAACTCATGAAAGGTTTACACACAAAAAGAAATGATCTTTGACGGTTATGAGGCAGAGGAGCGGTAGGGGTGACAAAACACTGAATAGACAATAAATAAATAGTAACTTTGGTGAAGGGTAAGACAGTACACAATACTGGGGAAGCCAGCACAACTTGTACAAGGCAAGGTCATGGAAGCTCCATAGATACATCCAAACTCCCTGAGGGATCAAATTACTGGGCTGAGGGCTATGGGGACCATGGTCTTGGGGAACATCTAGCTCAACTGGCATAACATAGTTTATAAAGAACTATAAAGGTTGTTAATGAGTCTTCCTCCAATCCTGATGCCCCGTTCTTCATATAGTCCAGTTTCCCAGATTATTTGCTCAGCATACAGATTGAATAGGTATTGTGAAAGGATACAACCCTGACGCACACCTTTCCTGACTTTAAACCATGCAGTATCCCCTTGTTGTGTTCGAACGACTGCCTCTTGGTCTGTGTACAGGTTCCTCATGAGCACAATTAAGTGTTCTGGAATTCCCATTCTTCATAACGTTATCCATAATTGTCAAGATCCACACAGTTGAGTGCCTTTGCATTAAACATGCGGTAACGCAGGCCCAGAGAGAGCAGGTTTGCCTTCAATCCTACAGTGCAGCGGGGCAGTGAAGCACCTGCCTGCTCTCCTGATACTGGGCCAGAGCTCTGCTCCCACCTTGCCCTGCTCTGGATTCCCCAGGCGCTGGGAAAGTCTTCAGTGGAAAACCATCTGGAGACTGTCTGGGCTCCAAAGGAGCCTGTCCTTTCCTGTTTGGAGCAGGCTGAGCATGTGCTCATGGGAGGGATTTTCCTTTCCTGGTTGGCCCTGTGCCTGGGTCGTGGCTAGTGTGTAGGCCCCGCTCTGTTGAACAGTCCACTTCACACCCTGGTGACAGAGTCCCTGCTCCCCTCCATGTCTCTGTGGAGGCCACAGGCAGCCCTGGACACAATGGGGAGGAGCACAGGACAAGGTACCCTGACTCCTGGGTCTCTTTCTTTCCAGGAGACAGTTTCTGCCCCTTTTGGCGAGAACCAGAGAATATTACCTGGGATTTAAACCGCTGAATCCAAATCTTGGGGCCCTTGGCTCTCAGCGGCAGCTGAGTGTGGTGGTTAGCATTCTAGTCTTGGAACCCAGACTCACCTGCTCAAGCCCCACTTGCTGAGTTGTTGTCTTAGGCACGTTATTTATTCTCCAAGTCTGTTTTTTCACTGAGACAACAGGGACAACAGCAGAACCTCCCTCACAGAGTCAGCAGAAGGATTAACCTAAGCAGATAAAGCAAATGTCACCGAGTCTATTATTGTTAGCTGCCATTGAGCCAGCCCCTGGTTCATGTTGACTCCACGCACAGACTGTTGTGAACCACAGGATTTTCACTGGCTGATTTTCAGAAGCAAATTGCCAAGTCTTTCTTCCTGGTCTTAGTCTAGAAGCTCTGCTAATTCCTGTTCAGCATCATAGCAACACGCAAGCCTCCACTGATAGACGGGTGGTAGCTGCACATGAGATGTACTGACCGGGAATTGAACCTGGATCTCCCTCATGGAAGGCGAGAATTCTATCACTGAACCACCACTGCCCCTGTCACTGTGCCTAGCACGCTGTAACCCCAGGCAGAGATGGCTATTGCTGTTACGCATAATCTGTGTGTCCCATTTGACTGACCAGCACGGGCTACAAATAAAGTCAAATGTCTGCTCTAGTCAAGTTAATGTGACTCCTAGCCCTCAACTCTTCCTTGCTAGAAGGTTCTCTCTTTCTCATACACTAGTACCAATCAGCTCCAGCGGCTTTACTTTTTCTGTGCAGTTCAGAATTTGGGTCTATGCCTTAGGAAGTGGCCACCCAGGCAGAGGAAGTGATGTGCCCCTTTTACTATGGGAGTGGGAGGGTGACCCTGGCCACAGGGACTGGTCCAGGGACCAGAGGGATGTGAGATGCAGGTTAGCCGAAGAAATCTTCTCAAGGGATTTTCTCATTGAATCTGGTGGGGAAAATGCTCTTATATCAATGATTCAGGAACCAGAAGGACTTGAAATGGAAGAGACTTGAGGCTCTGTCCTCTCCGTTGTGGAAGAGCTCATCTATAGTGGGAGAGAATGAAGCTGATACCCTGAAAGAAGCACAGCCTGGTGGAGAAAGAGATGATGGATAGATAGATAGATAGATGGACAGATGGATGGATGGACGGATGGATGCATGGATGGATGGATAGAGGGAGGGAGGGAGGAAGGGATGGAGGAATGGGTGGATAGATGGATAGACAGATGATACATAAATAGATGATAGAAGATAGATAGATAAATATATATAGATATAGATGATAGATAAATACATACGTCAACAGACTGACCGGCCTGCCTATCGTGGGTACCTGGTCCCAGGACCTGAATTACCCAGAAATGTCTACACCCTGTAGCTTCTCTTTTGACTCTGTGAGTTGGATCAGTAGCTTTCAAACATTCTATACATAACCTAAAGTAAAAAATAGATTTCACATTGCAACCCAGAGCATGTGCATGTACCCCCCAAAAATATGTATATAAATTTTATGATTATATGTATATAACTTTCATGAAACAATACTTAACCCTTTATTGTTTATGATATACTCTGATAGTTTTCAATCAATCCCATTTCATTTTCTTTTGTTACTGGTTGAGACACACTACACTGATTTCATGACCCACTAAAGGGTTGTGACCTGCAGTATAAAAATGTCTTAGTCATCTAGTGCTGCTATAAGAGAAATACCACAAGTGGATGGTTTTAATGAAGAGAAGTTTATTTCCTCACAGTCAAAGTAGGCTAAAAGTCCAAATTCAGGGCGTCAGCTCCAGGGGAAGGCTTTTTCTCTCTGTCGGCCTTCTTCTCTTCAGTGTTCCCCCGGACTAGGAGCTTTTCTGCACAGGGACCCTGGTCCAAAGGACGCCCTCTGCTCCTGGCACTGCTTTCTTGACGGTATGAGGTCCCCAACTCTCTGCTTGCTTCCCTTCCTTTCCTTTTATCTCTTGAGAGATAAAAGGTGGTGCAGGCTACACCCCAGGGAAACTCCCTTTACATTGGATCAGGGATGTGACCTAGGTAAGTGTGGTGTTACAATCCCACCCTAATCCTCTTTAACATAAAATTACAATCACAAAATGGAGGCCAACCACACAATTCTGGGAATCATGGCCCAGCCAGATTGATACACACATTTTTGGTGGACGTAATTCAAACCATGACAAAAAGCAACTGAGCTACATCAATAACCTTCAGATAAATTTCTGCTTTTGCTTAAGCTAGTTCAAGTAGGGATTGTCACTTGCAATTCCACAAAAAATCCTAACTAAATTCACCCCGTGTCAGCCCTTTACGTCACATTCCAGCCCCCTGCCAGCTCCCCATCCCCATGCCTGGCTGGACTACCACAGTTTGCAAGCTCACTTATTCACTCATCCGTAGATCTAACATCAGCCTGGCACTTACTAGTCATGCCAGACACTGTGACCTTGGGTAAGTTACTTAAGCCTACCAAGTCTCAGTCTTGGCAACTGTAAATTGGGTACATGCTCCCTGCCTCATAGAGTGACCGTATGGAGTAAATGAGACCATGTTTGGAATGCTCCCAGCACAGGTTTTGGCCTATGTTGTTTTGCATATGGCGCTTCCCATCCTTCCAACCTCATGATCACTAAAATCTTCATGTTTAATGAGGGGAGGGGGGACATCTCCTCCAGAATCTCCCAAGTCTTCCCTGAAAGGTGAGTCCTACATGTATAAAAATAAGACTGACAAGAGCACATGATATTTGCTTTGATCTTTATCATTTTCAAGATAAGCTAACTTGAGCCTTACAAGAACCCTGTGGAGTAGGTGAATCTCTGCCCGTTTCACTGTCTGGGGCAGCTGGAGGGTTAAGGAGTGGCTGAAGGACAAGCAGCCAGGGCCTGGCCAAGCCCAGCCTGGAACTCAGTGATCCTGGTGTCAAGTTCAGGGCTCCCTCCCCTGGGAGCCCCTGCTTCCCTACTCTGCTCTGGGCGGGCTCCAGCACTCCAGGACTGCTTCCAGGCAAAGCAACGGGGCAGGAATGGAACTTTAGCTGCATTTGGCAAATTGTGCTCTCTGGGCAGTGTTTGCTCAGACTCCCTTAAGTGCTGTGGCCAGGCAGAAGAGATGAGATCCCTGGAATCCAAGATTGTCAGTGTCAGAGTGTTCCTCCAGGCCCTTCTCCATCCCTCGAGACTGTCACAACCCAAGGGCTTCTCCAGTAAATCTGCCAGAAGATCCTAGGACCAGGTCTTTTTGGGCCCACAAACAATGGAACCATGATTTAGGATAATTATAACCTCAGGAGTCCCTGGCTAGTGCAAACCGTTAAGCGTCAGGCTACTAACTGACAAGTTGGTGGTTTGCACCAATGCAGAGGCACCTTGGAAGAAAGCCCTGGTGATCTGCTTCCGAAAGGTCATAGCCTTGAAAACCCTATGGAGCACAGTTCTACTTTGCACACATGGGGTTGCCAAGAGTTGGAATCAACTTGATGGCAACTGGTTTGGTTGTTTTGTTTGTTTTGTTTTTGGTGGCTAAAGCACCCGACTCTCAGCAGCCCAAAAGGATTAGATGTGTTGACATTCATGCTGGGTTGAAGAACGGGGCAGCAGCTTGGCATTTGGCATTTCCATTTGCAAACAAGCCCTCCCCGGCAGCTCCGGGACAGGAGGGAGGCCCATGTACAGTTCCAGCCCCCACCTAGCAAGGTACTCCAGAGAGCAAAGGGCAGCTCACTTTATGGAAGCTCCTGGGAGAATTAAAAAACAAAAAATCTTTATTTTTTAGAGCAGTTTTAGGTTTACAGAAAAATTCTGCAGAAAACACAGAGTTCCCATATATCCTCTTTCCCCCTAAACACAGTTTCTCTTATTATTAACATCTTGCATTTGTTACAATTGATGAACCAATATTGATACATTATTATTAACCAAAGCCCATGGTTCACATTAGAGTTCACTCTATGGGGAAACCCTGGTGGCACAATGGTTAAGACTTTAGCTACTAGCCAAAAGGTTGACAGTTCAAATCCACCAGGCACTACTTGGAAACTCTATGGGGCAGTTCTACTTTGTCCAAAGGGTCACTATGAGTTGGAATAGACTTGATGGCAACGGGTCTAAATGGTATACAGTCCTATGGGTTTTTATAAAATGTATAATGTCACTTGTCCACCATTACAACATCAGAGAATGCTTTCATTGCACCAAAAGTGCCCTATGCCCACTTATTCATCCCCCCTTCCTGAACCCCTGGCACCCACTGATTTTTTCACTGTCTTTTGCCTTTTCCAGAATGTCATATAGTGGGAATCATATAGTATGTAGCCTTTTCAGACTGGGTTCTTTCACTTAACGATATGCATTTAAGGTTTCTCATAGCTTGGTAGCTCGTTGCTTTTCATCTCTGAATAATACTCCATTGTATGAATGTACCACAGTTTGTTTATCCATTCACCTACTGAAGGACATCTTGGTTCCTTCCAAGGTTGGGCAGTTATGAATAAAGCTGCTGTAAACATTCGTGTACAGGTTTTTGTGTGGACATAAATTTTCATCTCATTAAGGTAAATACCTTGGAGCATGGTTCCTGGATCATATGACAAGCCTACGTTTAGTTTTGTGAGAAACTGCCAGACTGTCTTCCACAATAACTGTACCATTTTGCATTCTTACCAGGAATGAATGAGAGTCTGTGTTCCTCCACATCCTCACCAGCATTTGGTGTGTCCTGGGGGATTTTTCATAGTGGTGACTCCTGACTCTCCCCCAGGACCTGAAATTCTGGCCACCACAGTAGGCATGGGGCCAGGATGCTGTCTTGCAGGATTCTGCACCAGTAACCGTGAACCAAACCCATTGCCCTCTAGTCAATTCCAACACATTGTGACCCTATAAGACAGAGCAGAACTGCCGCATAGTGTTTCCAAGGCTGAAATCTTTACAGAAGCATACTGCCACATCTTTCTCCCACAGAGCGGCTGGTGGGTTCCAACCGCCGACCTTTCAGTTAGCAACCAAGCACTTTAACCACTGCCCCACCAGGGCAGTTCTTCTGGCAGTTCATGGTATAGTCAATATTTTTTACCAACTCCATAATTCATAAGCATCAATTCTTCTTTGGTCTTCCTTATTCATTACCTATCTTTCACATGCATACCGGGAGATTAAAAATGCCATGGCGTGGGTCAGGCGTACCTTAGTCCTCAAGGTGACATCTTTGCTTTTTAACTCTTTAAAGAGGTCTTTTGTAGCAGATTTGCCCAATGCAATGTGTTATTTGATTTCTTGACTGCTGCTTCCATGGGTGTTAATTATGGATCCAAGTAAAATGAAATCATTTACAACTTCAGTCTTTTCTCCACTTATCATGATGTTGCTTATTGGTCCACTTGTGAGGATTTTCATTTATTTATGCGGAGGTGCAATCCATACTGAAAACTGTAGTCTTTGATCTTCATCAGTAAGTGCTTCAAGTCCTCTTCGCTTTAAGTAAGCAAGGTTGTGTCATCTGCATATCGAAGGTTGTTTATAAATCTTCCTCCAATCCTGATGCTCCGTTCTTCTTCATAGAGTCCAGCTTCCCAGATTATTTGCTCAGCATACAGAATGAATAAGTATGGTGAAAGGATACAACCCTGACACACACCTTTCCTGACTTTAAACCACCCAGTATCCCCTTGTTCTGTTTGAACAACTGCTTCTTGGTCTATGTACAGGTTCCTGATGAGCACAATTAAGTGTTCTGGAATTCCCATTCTTCACAACGTTATCCATAATTTGTTATGATCCACACAATCGAATGCCTTTGCACGGTCAATAAAACACAGGTAAACATCTTTCTGGTATTCTCTGCTTTCAGCCAGAATCCATCTGACATCAGCAATGATATTTCTCATTCTACGTCCTCTTCTGAATCTGGCTTGAATTTCTGGCAGTTCCCTGCTGATGCACTGCTGCAACCATTGTTGAGTGATCTTCTTGCCTGTGATATTAATACCTATAAATAGAACTTATAAATTATATTTTTATGTTTGCTTAATGTGTCCTAGCTTCTTGTTTTGTTTTGATATGCCCAAATAGGCTGCTTGTATGAGCTAGTTTGATTATTGGCACCATTGAAGCTCTAATGTTCTGTCACCAGGTGGTTAAATCTGTTACTAGGTAGGTGAGCTCATGAGTCCACCCAAGTCCGCCCACTCCTCCTGTATGGAGTCAGTTCAGGTGCCCAGGTAGATAGCCACTGAGTGTGTGGTGTAGGCTCTCACTTACAGTCCTAGACAGGCATGGGTGATTGGGGTAAGCAAAGGCATCTGGCTGCAGCAGGGGGACACACTCTGAGCAAGGCAGGGGGCTGACAGTAGCCCCTGAGTATCCAGGAGGAAGGCATGTCCCTGTTCCCTAGAGTGCTTAGTTGGGTGGGTTTTGCAGCCAGACTATGAGCACCCAATGCTATTGGCTATAAGGACTGGGTTGCGGGGGGACCTCTTATTCTTGGGCCACTGTCAAAGGTGGCAAAGTGGTGTGGGTGGAGCCACCAGTCCTCAGGCCCCTAATGTGGGTAGGTGAAGATTCTGCTTAATGGGCAGAGCAGTGTCAAATGTCATGAACCTGCCACTTCCCAACTGAAACAGTTGAAGTTAGATTGCAGGTATACCCTGTTGTACTGCAGTACTGAGGGCCTATGCTGTTGAGATGGGCCCACACAAGTCCATGCAGGGGGAAAAGCACTTAAAATCTGTGGATCCCTTATGCCTGTGCCTAGGCAAAGGAGCTGTACCTACCCTGAGTTCCTGGTTTAGGGGAGCCAGCAGTTTATTTTTTCCTCTGTTTGTTAATTTGTTCACTCTCCAAGACAAGGAGAATGGCTCCAGGTGTGTGATGGATCCTACTTCCGGCCCAGGGGAAGTAGCAATTGCTGAAGCTGGTCTGGGACCCAGTGAGAGCAGGGAGTAGGCAGGTAAATGGGAGAGAGGCTTTTCCCTAAGGGGGGTGTTTTTGATCCACACTGTAAGCCATACACAAGTACTTATCTTTAGTCAAGGGCTGATTCTCACTGGTTCTGCATGGCCGAGTAGACTCAGCGGCTGGGGCTCTCCTGGTGTGGAATACTCCTCCCGAACACTGATGCTTGCCTGCCTTACCGCTCACCCCCGAGCTGATCTGAAGGTCTGAAGGGCTCAGGCTCTCACCAGGTCAGGTCTGGCAACTCCTTGCTGCTTTGGAACCATCTCTCCCTGCCACTTGGTCCAGTTCCTCAACTCTGCCTTTGATGTTCAGATTGACATATATAATCAAATTACTCATTTTTTCTGGTCTTTGTTGTAAGAGGGTCAATGGGAAGTGTCTGACCACTCCGCCATCTTGGCCCCACCTCTAGAACTTATAAAAATATAAAACATATAATAAACACATAAATGTATATAAAAACAAAAAACCTGTTGCCGTAGAGTCAATTCCAACTCATAGCAATGCTACAGGACAGAGTAGAACCGCCCCATAGAGTTTCTAAGGATCAGCTGGTGGATTCAAACAGCTGCCTTTTGGTTAGCAGCTGAACTCTTAACCACTGCACCACCAAGGCTCCTAAATATATATATATATCAATAAATATGTATCAAATATTTGTATTTAGTATAAACTGTCCCTAATCTCAGTTTGCACACAAATGTTGGGAGACACACACAAATCCAAACCCATAACCACACTATAGTTTCATTCAGACAGACACGGAGTCTAGACTGGTTCTGCCATTTAGTAGCTGTGTGACAGTGGGCAAGCCACTTACCTTCTCTAGGTCTCAGTTTCCTCATCTGCAAAACAGAAGTTCAGGTCCACAACCCTGTACTTCAAATCCTTGGAGCCAGATACATTTCAGAGTTCCCACATTTTTGGATTTTCAGAAAGGTAATAGAGTATAGATATTATATATTATGTAACACACACACACCCCACCTTATGTATAACAGAATGCAACAATGCCCAGTCCCCCTACCCCCAAGCAGCGCTCCTTATTCAAATATATTAACTTTTCTGCAGAAACTATGAATATTCAAAATAAGTGGGATAAATAAAAACCATAAATAAGTTCATGTCAGTTCAGATCATATTTTGGCACCAGATGAATTATGAAAATATTTTTAGTTTTCAGAGCATTTTGTGTTACAGAATTATAGATACAAGATATTAGATATTTAACAAAACCCAACAGATAAGCTAGATAACTGGGATCTTCTAAAAATCAAACACCTATGCTCTTCAAAAGACTTCACCAAAAGAGTCAAAAGAGAACCTAC
>NW_004443963.1:13674854-13703080 GCF_000243295.1 Trichechus manatus latirostris
AGATATTAGATGTTTAATGTCGCAGTGCAATGGATCACTTTTACATGGCCTTTCTCACCATGGTCTTGCAACTCCCACCAAATGACTGGGTGGGGCTATGCAAATGAGGTTCTCGTGGCCCACCAAGGTGATTGGATATCTTGCTAATAATGCCAATAAGGTGCATGGCACCTTTGTGGGGGTGGGACCATGCAATAAGATGTATGGAACCCTAACGAGAGGATTGGTCAGTTTTGCCATCCCATTAGGCTTAAAAGGAGCCATCCCAGAGGCAGAAAGGAGGTATCTCACTATCACCAAGAAAGAGGATCTAGGAGTGGAGCAGGACCCTTGGACCCAGGATCCCTGTGCTGAGAACCTTACAGAGCCAGGAGACAGAGAGAGAGAGAGCTGTAACACTGGAGACAGTGAGAGACAGTGAGAAGCAGTGGCAGAGAAACAGCAGCAGCAGAGTCAGCAGAACAAGGAGACAGGCAGGAGACAGTGCAGTGGGCTTCCCGGCCCGCAGAGTGAGAAAGTTGAGCACCTTTGGGCAGGAGGCTTGCTGGCAGAGTGGGATGCCTCTGGGTACTTGTCAGTAGAGCTAGGCTTGCCAATGCACAGAGCTAGAATACTGAGTGCCTTCTAGCCAAGGCTTGGAGTAGGGTGCCTCTGGGCACTTATCAGTGGAGCTAAAGAGCTTTGTAACACCTGCCAGAACAGGGGAGAGGCCGAGCTGGCCCAAGAAGCCCAAGAGGCCTGAGGGGCTGAGGGGCCAAGGGCCAAGAGGCTGAGAGGCCTGAGAGAGGCCTGCCTGTGGGCACGGCTGAGGAGAAGCTGTCCAGATCGAAGAACTGTATCCTGAGTCTTTTCTGACCCTGAAATGTAACTTGTTATTTCCTAATAAACCCCGTAATTGTGAGTATTGTCTGTGAGTTCTATGAGGCCATTGCAACAAATTATCGAACTCAGCAGAGAAGTAGAGAGTGCTGTAAGAGGGGCGGCTGGTGTCATAACTGGTAAAAAGGTTAGAGAGAGGAGGTATGTCTGACTTCTGCCGCATAGGAATCAGCTTTGGGCTGTTGATGTTGATCTTGATTCTCTGTCCACCCCCTCCTGAAGTTAGAGGAGGTGAGATGCTCCTGCCACACCATTTTATATAAGTTCCGTTCACCTCATAGGGTTGTTGCAAGGCTCAGGTAAGGGTAGTGTAGGAAAGTGATTTTACAATATCAGCACAGCTACCATTGATCCATTTGTTGGGTGCTGATTCCACGCTGGGCATTGTTTCACTTGCTCACTGGAACTGTTATCCCCAATTTACAGATGGCAAATCGAGGTCAAGGGCAGTTGAGTAACTTGCTCAGGTGAGACAGCTCTAAGTGGTCTGCTTGCCTTCAGAGCCCCTGTATGCCCAGAACCACTCATTATACCGCCCAGCACACAGCTAAGAAGAGGTAGAGAGGAGACATGAATTCAGGCCTTCTGACTTTGGTCCAGCATGGCTGCAATACTACACTGTGCAACTATTAGAGAAAGAAGTAAAAACGAAAATAAAGGACTGAGCTACTTCTCAGTAAACCCCTCTTCTCAATAAGCCCATGTCTTCCAAGGAAAGCTATCTTGCGGCCTTTCTACACCTACAGCTATTGATTTCAGCCCAGTTTTGCAATTTCTTCTCAGAGCCCTTTGCCCTCCTTCTGGTTAGTGAGCCCTACTGGAGACACTGCACTTCATGCTTGTCCCTCTGCAGTCCAGATGCCAGCTCACAGCCTCGCCTGACCAGAGACCCTTAGAGAGATGAGAACCTGAGGCTGCCAGAGAGAGCTTTGCTGAAAGAAGGTAGGACAGCGGGCAGAGCAGGGAGGGGCTGCTTCTGGGGCTCCCTGAAGGACAAGCAGCTGAAGGGGACGGCTACAGTTACCTTGGTTCAGGAGAATGGTTTGTTGTCAGGATAAAAAACCAACCAGTTGCTATCGACTCCAACTCATAGCGACCCCATGTGTGTCAGAGTAGGAATGCTCCATAGGGTTTTTAGTGGCTGATTTTTTGGAAGTAGATTGCGAGGACTTTATTCCAAGTTGCCTCCAAACAAGGTTCAATCCCTGTCCAGCCAGTTACTAACCGTGTGAGATTAAGAAAGGTCTGAGGCTCAACTTCTTTATATGATAAATCAGGATAGGAAATTTTCCTTCATGAGGCTGTTGGAAGTTTAAATGAAAAACATGATTAAAAGTGTGATACGACTAGCCTAGCGGCACAATGGTTAAACGCTTGACTGTTAATCAAAAGACTGGCAGTTCAAAACCACCCAGTGACTTCACAGGAGAAAGATCTGGCGATCAGTTCCAATAAAGATTACAGCCTAGAAAATTCTATGGGACAGTTCTACTCTGTCACGTGGGGTCTATGAGAGTAGACATCAACTCAACGTCACTTAACAACAACAGCAACCTGACTAACGAAGTTACATCTTCACCTCCAGTGGCTATCTGAGGGTCCTAGATGGGGATGGCTTGGCCCTTAAACTATAAGAGACTCCATCGGCCATGGAGATTTTCCTAGATTTTCTATATAGGAGTGATTTAGGAGTGATATCTTTGTAGGAAAGAGATGTTGGGGACTTGTCTCAGAATTGCAAAGTAAACCCATAATTTTTTCTAGTTGTTTTTAGTTACCATGGATTCAACACCGACTCATGGCGACCCTATGCACAACAGAACAAAACATTGCCCGGTCCTGCACCGTCGTGTTTCCTAGATTGTAAATTTATTTGGAGGAGTGTGAGGAAGGGAGTGGGGAAGTTGGTGATAAAGACTAAGGGATTATCCAAAAGCTGTGTTTTCAGAGTAATTTAGACCTTAGTTGGATTATATGTTTGAGGGAATTAGATTCAGGAGAAGGAACCACTGAAGAACATGGCAGTGGAGCTAAAGCCTCTCCAAGCAGTCAAAGAAAGACTGTCACAAATCTATAAGCTCTCACATTGAAATAACTTCTTAAGTCCTCTCCCATTAACTCCACCCTTCTCCCAACATAACTGTCGCCTCACATCCACAGAGCAAGGTTCATAGGGACCTGATTAGACCAAAGAGCTCCCTACTGTCACCTTTGCCCTTCATCCTATAGGATTCATATGAAAAGGAGGGGAGGGATCATAGGGTGCTGGCAAAACATGGGCTCTAGACCAGGGTTGCTCAACCTCAGCACTATTAACATTTGGACCAGACAATTCTTTGTGTGGGGACTGTTCTGTGCATTGTAGGATGTTTAGCAATATCCCTGGCCTCTACCCACTAGATGCCAGTAGCACCCCCTTTCCTAAGTTGTGACAAACAAAAATGTCTGCAGACATTACCAAATATCCCCTTGAGAAAGGAGCAAAATCGCCTCTGGCTGAGAATCACTGCTGTACTTATACTAGCTGGAATCACGCTTTCCCTCCCTCACTTACTGATTGTGTGACATTGGCCTCCCCATGCCTCAGTTTCCTCATCTGTAAAATGGGGATAATACTAGCTCTATCTCATCTCACCGGGTCATTGAGAGTTAAAGGTATATAGAGTATTTAGACATGTGTCTGGCACAAGTAAGCACCAATGCCAGTTGCTGTCAAGTCACTTTGACTCATGGCAACCCCATGTGTGTCAAAGTAGAACTGCACTCCATAGGGCTTTCAATAGCTAATATTTTGGAAGTAGATCACCATGCCTTTCTTCCAAGGTGCTGTGGGTAGACTCAAACCTTCAGCCTTTCAGTTAGCAGCCAGCACATTAGCCATTTGCACACACACCCCCCACCCCCCCAGGAACTCCTGACCTTAACATTTATTGAGTTAGGCATTTTCCTAATTATTTTGCTGGGAGGTTTATGGTGGTGAATTAATTTTCTTGAAATCACAGAACGGGTAAATGACAGAGGGAAGCTTTGAATCCACTTTACAATGCTGTGTCTATACCAGTTATCATGTCTATTTTCTCCTCTAAAATGATAAAGCAGCATCTCTTCTCCATCAAAACACCCTGCCATTCTGAAAATGGAAAAGAGCAGAGATACTGTTTTGAAAATCATGACAATAGAAACATCTCAGATCCGCATAAGTATGGCCTCCTCCTTTCCAGCCATTTTCATTGGAGGGTAAAGCAGAATCCAGTGATGTCTTCATTTATAAGAGCAAGATGGAAAACAAAATGACCCAGAAAGTTTAAAAATAACAGGGATACACAAAGACATGTCAATCATACTCAACCATTTCACCTGGCTTCCAAAATGTCACGTCTCTTTTGTTCTTTGCTGGACACACCGTCTTCATCTCTTTTTTTCGCCTCTTCTTCCTGAGTTCTAAGTGTTGGAGTGGTCCTGGACTCAATTCAGTCTCTTGGTTTTAACAGCTTTTTCTACATTGTCGGCTTTCAAATTTAAATTTACCAGCCAGAGCTCGCCCTTGAGGTTTAGACTCAGAGATCCACTGCCTACTTAACATTACTTAGATGTCTAATGGGCATCTCAAACTTAGCATGCCCTAAACTGAACTTCCAACACCCACCCTACCCCCAAAACCTCAGCCTTTCCCGTCTCAGAAATGGAATCTTCACTGTAACAGTTGTTCAGGTCCAAATCTTAAAGTCGTCTTTGACCCTGCCCTCTCATATCCCACATCCACTGGTAAATCCTGGTGGTTCCTGCAAATCCGTCATTTCTCACCACCCCTACAGCTACTTACTCCAAGCTATCATCACTTCTTTACTCCGACTACTGCAATAGTTTTCTGACTGACTGCGGTCTATTTTCCAACCAGAGCCATTCTTTTAACACAGAAGTTAGATCAGGGCTACTACTATCAGCCTAACCAGTTGCTGTTGAGTCAACTCCGATTCATGGTGACCCCGTGTATATCAGAGTAGAACTGTGCTTCACAGGGCTTTCAATGGCTGATTTTTTGGAAGTAGATTGCCAGGCTTTTCTTCCAAGGCACCTCTGGGTGGACTCAAACTTCCAACCTTTCAGTTAGCTGCTAAGCACATTAACCATTTCCACCACCCAGGGACTCTACTACTAGTCTACGTGGAGTCTTAGGGCATGTTAGAAAAAACACACTCCCCTTACTCAGGTGGACAAAAGTCTGTGGACACATGACTTTACAAGTAGATGGCACCTTTGTTTGATCAACTGATCAATTAATCAAAGTATCCCTTACTCCAGCTAAACACAGCACTTCCTCCCCCAGGTCTCACTGCTTGGCAAGATCTTGGAATGGATTTCAGTCCCCACCTGCACTCTCATCCAGGGCCTCTGTGTAGTTCTCATAATATTACTATGTCCTTGGGGATACACCCACTCCTCACTTATCAACATGGTTAGGTTCCAAAGACCAGATCGTTACGCAAAAATCGGAGTTATACGAATATGGAGGATGACCATATCAGATTACAAAATGGAGGATGACTACATCATTACTTACGTGTCAAATTACATCATTACATAACTACCAAATTACATCATTACATAAATGCCAAATTACATCGCTATGTAACTGCCAAACCGCTGAGAATCATGGCCCAGCCAAGTTGACACATAACCTTAACCATCACAGCCAGTGTTACTTTTGCCTTGCACAGCAGGAGGTGGCGAGCACAGTTATGGTCCTTGCTGCATTGCTGCCAGTTGTATGTCTTTAATGCAGAAAATAGTTGGATAGTAGATTTTTTACTATTGTCATAATGCAAAATGTCAGATAATGAGATAGTCAATAAGTGAGGAGTAGGTGTATGATTTATACAAAACCTTCTTATAAGTTGCTGCCTCGTCCCGTGAAAAATGATCTTTCAAAGAAACTCATGGTTCTGATTGATTGTCTTACTTGGTGATTTGTTGACCTGATAATAATGCTGTAATTGACTTCTCTGTAACCCCAAAATACAAAATGTAAGATGGGTATGTCAAATCAGAAGTTAATCTCTGGAATTTCTCTCTTCCTTCTCCCAACCATGCATAATGTTGGGGGTGGGTGGGAGGGTTTTTTTTTTCCTGCCTGTATTTCCTATTTTTAATCAAAAGGTTGAGAATTTTGTTTCAAATTCACAATGTAGCAGAAATCTTTTGCACAGCAGGAGGTGATGAGCACAATAATAGTCCTTGCTGCACTGATACTAACAGGGAAAAATTGGAAGTAATTAAAATACCAAAAGTAGGAGAATGGCTACCTAAATGTGTAAACTCTCAATATAACGTTCCATAGCATTTTCAAAGGCAGTTATGAAGACCATGTTTGTAATATTATGTTAAACGAAAAAGAAACAAAATACAATGTTGTATAGTCACTGTGACCGTAACAATGTAAAACATAAACAAATTTTAAAACACTGAAAGAAAATATTCTAAACCAATAATTTCTTCAGGCACTACTGTTACTTTCCCCCCCTCTCTTTTACAAAGTTTCTGTGATATTGATGTATTGTTCTCATCAAAGTGTTGGTGAGAATATGGAACAACTGGAACTCTCATGCAATACTGGTAGGAGTGTAAATTGGTTCAATCACTTTGGAAAACCATTCGGCATATCTGCTAAAGCTAAACATGTGTCTACTCTATGATACAGCAATTCTACTCCTATGTATATGAGGGTATATGCCAAAAAAGACGTGCACAATTACTATTTAGAGTAGTTTTATTCATAGTAACCAATGACTGGAAACAACACAAGTATCCATCAACAGAGGAATAGATAAACAAATTGTAGTAGGTTTATGTAATGGAATTCTACATAGCAATAATTTTTTTTTAAAAAAACTATTGATATCACAACAACACAGGTGAATTTCACACATATTATATTAATTGAAAGAAGCCAAACAAATGACTTGACCTGTATGAAGTTCAAGAACAGGCAAACTAATCAGGGGTTATAGAAGAATCAGAATACAGGAGTAGGGTCAGTATGGTGGCACAGTGTTTAAGCCCTCATCTGCCAACCAAAAGGTCTGCAGTTCAAATCCACCAGCTGCTCTGTGGGAGAAGGTTGCGGCAGTCTGCTTCCACAAGGATTTACAGCCTTGGAAACCCTATGGGGCAGTTCTACTCTGTCCTATATGTTTGCTATGAGTCAGAATTCGATTCAATGACAGTGGGTTTGGTTTGAGTCTGGTACAAGGAAATATAATCTATATCTTGCTTTGGGTGGTGATTACTCAGGTGTGTATATGTAAGTAAAAATTTATTGAGGAGTACTTAATTTTGTGCACTTATTATACATAAGTTATATCTCAATAAAATACATTAAAGCAATAATTTGTGAATTTAGTCCATTATGAGTGTTTCATTATTATTTTGATTCTGCGTGATATAAATCCCTCTATACTTGAATTTTGTGAAGTTTGATGATAGATAGAGTAAACTTGTTTACCATATTCCCAACCAGAAAATCATTCAACTAGTGGCGACACCTCTAATTCTGCTGTGGACGATATGAGCATGCATTTGGTGCCACCAAGGCTGCTGGACATCCAGGCAGGGGAAGAATATGAGGCTAGTGTTGGTTTGCAAAGGTAAGCCAAAGAGCTTGCATGCTGGGGCAAAGGGCTAATTCTGTTAAAATGCTATAGACAGCCTCATGATGTGGAACAAATGCGGATCCTGTTTCTCACTGACGTTTGTTACACTTATGAATATATGTTCTTCTAGTAAAAATATTTCATCAGGCTAAATGTTTTGGAGAACAAGTCAGGAGATAGTCGGGTACATAACAATGAGCAATAGGATTCTAGGAGCAGAAATTTCCTGACTCTGGGGCTTCACCTCTGTTGGTTCCATGAAGGCAAGAACTCAGTCTTTTGGGCTCACTATAGCAAGGAGTCCTGGTGGCACAGTGGTTAAGTGCTCTGCTGTGAACTGGAAGGTTGGTGGTTCAGTCCTACCAGTTGCTCTGCAGGAGAAATGCTCCCATGAAGATTACAGTCTTGGAAACCCTATAGAGCAGTTCTACTCTGTCCTATAGGGTCACTAAAGTTGGAATCCACTCGACAGCACACAGCAACAACATAGCAACATTGGCAGCCTACAGCACCATGTGGGCAACCCCAAACCCATTGCTGTTGATTCCGACTCCTACTGAGGGCTGTTTCACCCCCATTGAATGGACTTCACACTTTGTTAAAAATCAGATGCCCGTAGATGGATGGATTTACTTCTGGGTTCTTAATTCTATTCCATTGGTCTACATGTCTGTCATTGAACAAGTACCAGGCTGTTTTGATTACAGTGGCTATATAGTATTTTTTTCCCCACACATCTGTCAGTTTGTCATACTGTGGAGGCTTGCGTGTTGCTGTGATGTTGGAAGCTATGCCACTGGTATTCAAATACCATCAGGGTCACCATGGTGGACAGGTTTCAGTTCAACTTCCAGACTAAGAAAGACTAGGAAGAAGGACCTGGTGGTCTTCTTATGAAAAAAACTAGCCAGCAAATAACAGCAGAACATTCTCTGATATAGTGCCAGAAGATGAGACCCTCAGGTTGGAGTGCACTCAAAATACAATGGGAGAAGAGCTACCACATCAAAGTAGAGTTGACTTTAATGACATGGATAAAGTCAAACTTTTGGGACCTTCATTTGCTGATGTGGCATGACTCAGAAAAGAAACAGCTACAAACATCTGTTAATAATAGAAAAGTGGAATGTAGGAAGTATGAATCTAGGAAAATTGAAAGTAGTCAAAAATGAAATGGAACCCATAAACATCCATATGCTAGCCATTAGTTAGCTGAAAGAGACTGGTATTGGCAATTTTGAATCAGACAATCATATGCTGGGAATGACAAATTGAATAGGAATGGCATTGCATTCATTGTCAAAAAGAACATTCAAGATCTATCCTGAAGTACAAAGCTGTCAGTGATAGGATAACATCCATACATCTACAAGGAAGACTAGTTAATATGACTGTTATTCGGATTTACTCACCACTGGCCAAAGATGAAGAAATTGAAGATTTTTACCAACTTCTGCAGTCTGAAATTCAACAAACATGCAATCAAGATGCATTGATAACTACTGGTGGTTGGAATGCAAAAGTTGGAAACGAAGAAGAAAGATTAGTAGTTGGAAAATACGGCCTTGGTGATAGAAACAATGTTGGAGACCACGTGACAGAATTTTGTAAGACCAACGACTCCTTCATTGTAAATACCTTTTTTCAACACATGAAAAGTGACTATTCACTTGGACCTTGCAGATGGAATACACAGGAATCAAATTGACTACACCTGTGGAAAGAGAAGATGGAAAAGCTCAATATCATCAGTCAGAACAAGGCCAGGGCCAACTGTGGAACAGACTGTCAATTGCTCAGATGCCAGTTCAAGTTGAAGCTGCCAAAAATTAGAACTAGTCCATGAGAGCCAAAGTACAACCTTGAGTATATTCTACCTGAATTCAGAGAGCATCTTAATAATAGATTTGACACATTGAACACTAATGACCAAAGACTAGACAAGTTGCAGAATGACATCAAGGACACGATACATGAAGAAAGCAAGAGGGCATTAAAAAGACAGAAAAGAAAGAAAAGAGCAAAATGGATGTCAAAAGAGACTTTAGAAGTTGCTCTTGAATGTAGAGTAGCTAAAGTGAAAGGAAGAAATAATGAAGTAAAAGAGCTGAATGGAAGATTTCAAAGGGCGGCTGGAGAAGACAAAGTAAAGTATTATAATGACATATGCAAAGACCTGGAGTTAGAAAACCAAAAAAGAAGAACACACTGGGCATTTCTCAAGCTGAAAGAACTGAATTAAAAATACAAGCCTTGAGTTGCAGTATTGAAGGTTTCTATGGGCAAAATATTAAAACAATGCAAGAAGCATCAAAAGAAGATGGAAGGAATACACAGAGTCGCTGTACCAAAAATAATTGCTTGACATTCAACCATTTCAGGAGGTAGCATATGATGAAGAACTGATGGTACTGAAGGAAGAAATCCAAGCTGCACTGAAAACACTAGCAAAAACCGAGGCTCCAGGAATTGACAGAACACCAATTGAGAAATTTCAACAAACGGACGCAGCACTGGAAGTGCTTGATCATCTATGCCAAGAAATTTGGAAGACAGCTACCTGGCCAATCAACCAGAAGAGATTCATATTTATTCCTATTCCAAATAAAGGTGATCCCACAGAATATGGAAATTATTAAACAATATCATTAATATCACATGCAAGTAAAATTTTGCTGAAGATCATTCAAAAGTTGGCGCAAGCAGTACATTGACAGGGAACTGCCAGAAATTCAAGGCAGATTCAGAAGAGGACGTGAAACCAGGGATATCCTTGCTAATGTGAGATGGATCCTGGCTGAAAGCAGAGAATACCAAAAAGATTTTTACCTGTGTTTTATTGACTATGAAAAGGCTTTCGGCTGTGTGGATCATAAAGAATTATGGATAACATTGCAAAGAATGAGAATTCCAGAACACTTAATTGTGCTCCTGCAGAACTTGTACATAGACCAAGAGTCGGTGGTTAGAACAGAACAAAGCGATACTGTGTGGTTTAAAGTCAGGAAAGGTGTTCATCAGGGCTGTATCCTTTCACCATACTTATACAATCTGTATGCTGAGCAAATAATCCAAGAAGCTGGACTATATGAAGAAGAACGGGGCATCAGGATTGGAGGAAGACTCATTAACAGCCTGTGTTATGCAGATGACACAACCTTGCTTGCTGAAAGTGAAGAGGACTTGAAGCACTTACTGATGAAGATCAAAGACCACAGCCTTCAATATGGATTACACCTCAACATCAAGAAATCAAAAATCCTCACAAGTGGACCAATAAGCAACACCATGATAAATGGAGAGAAGATTGAAGTTGTCAAGGATTTCATTTTACTTGGATACACAGTCAACACTCATGGAAGCAGCAGCCAAGAAATCAAAAGAGTCATTGCATTGGACAAACGTGCTGCAAAAGACCTCTTTAAAGTGTTAAAAAACAAAGATATCACTTTAAGGCCTAAGGTATACCTGACCCAAGCCATGGTGTTTTCAATCGCCTCGTATGCATGCAAACCTGGACAATGAATAAGAAGGCCATAGAAGAATTGATGCCTATGAATTATGGCGTTGTTAAAGAATACTGAATATACTATGGACCTTCAGAAGAACGAACAAATTTATCTTGGAAGATGTGCAGCCAGAATGCTCCTTAGAAGCAAGGATGGAGAGACTTCATCTCACATACTTTGGAAGTGTTATCAGGAGGGATCGGTCCTTGGAGAAGAGTATCATGCTTGGTAAAGTGAAGGGTCAGCGAAAAAGAGGAAGACCCTCAAAGAGATGGATTGACACAGAGGCTGCAACAATGACCTCAAGCATAACAAAGACTATGAGGATGGTGCAGGATTGGGGAATGTTTTGTTCCACTGTACATAGGGTCACTGTGAGTCAGAACCAACTCGAAGGAACCTAACAACAACAACATTCAAAATACTGCTGTGTTTTGAAATGAAAACCTAAAAAAAAAAAAAAAAAATGAGATATTTGACTTATGTCAGAACCAACTTACAACGGAGTCATTGAAATGGAACCCTGTCTTAAGTCTATATATCATTCTTCCTGATGGTGTCCCACATAACCCTTAGGCTTTCTTCATTCTTTTTCATGATTGTTCCTTGAACAAATTAGTATCAAGTGATTTGTCCTCTATTTTGCTCATTCTTTCTTCCAGTGAGGCAATTCTACTTCTGTGGCCTTCCATTGAGTTGTTTATTTCTGATATTTTATTTTAAGTTTCTGAATTTCTAGCTGTTGTTTTTGCATGGTTTCTATATGTTTATTGAATTTGTCATTTTGTTCTTGTATTTTTTTCCTGAATTCTTCTAGGTTTTTTTTGGCCTGTGTTTTGCTTCATCTCTCTAAGGAGCCTAAACATTAGTCTTTTGAATTCTTTGTCAAGTAGTTCTGTTATCAGTTCTTCGTCAGAAAGCTTTTACGTCCCTTTTTTTGCTCATTTGCTTGAGCCTTCTTATCCTATTTCATTATATGATTTGTAATTGACTGTTGTCTTTGAGACATTAAGATTCTATTTTATTTGTTTATATATTTACTGATTGATTGTATGTTTGTCTTTTTTGTATTGTTTGTATATATCTGGGCCTTAACTTTTTCCTTTTCTCTTTGGATTAACTACCTTCCTTTGTACTGTTTTAATTGACATTGCTTTGTAGTATTGGTCTGTGTATGACGATGATGCTGCCAATTGGTTGGGAGTAATTTTCTCTCACTGGTGGGCATGATGGGTAGCATACACATGAGAATCCTTTGTTGCTGGGCACGTATGTCTTCCCTTGTATGACTGCATGGAAGTGTGTGAGCAGGACCCTTCCCTGTTGTGGGGTTACATGTGTTGAATGGTCAGGATCCCTCCACAGCTCTTGTGTGGCTGTGTGGTCCTTCCACGTTGGTGTATGCTATTAGTACAGCCTCTGGAGAGTAGGACAGGATGTCATCACAGACCCAGGGAGGCAGTATTACTCTAATGAGTGAGGCAGGCCCTCTGCTTAGTTATGGATTGGTGTTCTAGTGATGGGGTTAGGAAGGCTGGATTTCTCTGCGTATGCTCAGACGGCCTGGGGGAATAGGTAGAGTGTGGGAGGGGCATTTGGTGGGCAGGTCGCTGGGGGTGCCTCATCTCATGAATCAAGTAGGGTGCACAGTGGGCTCAGGCAGGGCAGGGCAAGTGGTGACTCAG
The DNA here is from genome assembly GCF_000243295.1 of Trichechus manatus latirostris. Lineage (NCBI taxonomy): Eukaryota > Metazoa > Chordata > Mammalia > Sirenia > Trichechidae > Trichechus > Trichechus manatus. The sequence goes on from NW_004443963.1 coordinate 13,687,578, forward strand.
GAAATCCACTTAGGTGTGTTGCCGTGCAGGGCAGGTGGGGCGTGTGGTGGACTCCGGCTAGGTGAGAGGAGCAGTGAGTGGTTCTCCAGGGCTCCTTGTCACACGGCAGTTGCTCCTCTTACTTGTCTCTTTTGTTCATGGAACCAGTAGCTCTTAATGAAGACTGAATTTCCCAGTGGCACTCTGGGACTCCTAATGGTCAGGCCAGCGGATCAGGGCTGTTAGGGAGGTGCAGGGAGAATAGGGGTAGCAAGAACATCCAGAAACCACATGTGTCTGACTAAGCAATTGGCTTTCCCATCTGGGAGTTTGATGCTAAACCTTTGTTTTACTCATTGGCAGTGGCGAGGATGACGTACTTCTGTGGGAAGATGTCATGTGGGATCTACAAGAAGATGTGGATCTGTCAGCTGAAGAAAGAATATTTTTGGAAGAATTTTCCCTATTGAAATGTGAGCTGGAAGCACATATCAGCAAGCTCCATGCCCTTGCAGACCATGTGGATACAACCCATGAAACATTCACCAAAACTAATGTGGTGGTCAGCTCCATTGCAGTTGTCTCTGGAGTCATGAGCATCCTGGGTTTAGCCCTATCTCCAGCAACATTAGGAGGAAGCCTGGTGCTTTCTGCTGTTAGTAAAGGTCTGGGGGCAGCAGCTGGGGTCACCAGCATCTTGACTGACATTTGTAAGCACCTTCATAATAAGAAAGCTGAAGCTCAGGCCAGCAGCCTTGTTCCCACCCATGGCCAAGGGGACAGGGAAGCCGCAGGAAAGGAGGCATTCTACGCCATGGCTGTTGGCAAGGTTGTCTATCAATGTGTAAGCACCATCAAGGATATCAAGAAGAACATCCATGCCTTTCAGAGAGCCAGGGCCCACCCTTGCTTGGCTGCTGCTGCCCAGCGGCTCCTGACCACTGGTCATGTCTCGGCCCAAAGTAGCAGGCAGGTTGAAAGAGCCTTTGAGGGCACGACACTGGTGATGACCAAAAGTGTCCGCCTGCTGAGCACTGCAACGGCTGGTTTATTCCTCAGCATTGACTTAGCCACACTTTTGATGGACTGGAAGCAAATGAAGGCAGGAACAGGAACAGAGGCTGCCAAGGAGCTGAGGGCCCAGGCTCGAGAGCTAGAAAAGCTGCTAAGAGAACTCACTCAGCTCTACGAGAGCCTGTGGCAGCAGGTAAAACCAAGTTTTCCCTTTTGGGCGGGGCTGGAGAGGGATGGGGAGGCTTTGACTAGGGCTGATGGGAACCAAGGAACCCCCAGGTGGTCCCAACAGTTAAGCACTTGGCTGCTAACTGAAAGGTTGGGGATTCAAGTCTACCCAGAGGCACCTTGGAAGAAAGGCCTGAAAGATCTACCTCTGAAAAATCAGCCATTGAAAACCCCATGGAGCACAGTTCTACTCTTACATACATGGGGTAACCATGAGTTGGATTTGACTCAACAGCAACTGGTTTTTTGTTTGTTTGTTTGTTTGTTTTTATGGGAACCAAGGTTCATGAAAAGAGTGTCAAGAGAGCTAGTGTGTGTGTGAATTTTGCCTGGATGATCCTAAGGCACTTGGTGGCACTGGAGGTCCCAACAGTATCAAGTACACCTGGCCTGGACAAACCTAGTCATGCCTTTTACTTCCCCCTAGATACTCCTTGAGATCCATGTGCTGGGGAGACGGTCCTCCCAGTTTTGCAGAAAAGGACACTGAACTAGCAAGAGGTTATGTGGCTTGCCCAGTTCTCACAGCTAGTTGGGGTAGAGTCAGGATTACAAACCTAAGAAGTCTGACTTCAGAGCTTGGCCTGCGATGCTGCATCTGAGGCCTTTGTAGCATTTTTCCTGGGATTGGTGCTTTTGTTTCCCTACAGGAATTATTGCAAGAAAAAAGCCTTATGAACTCCACTTTTGAGGGAGCCATGTAGGATCTGCCTTGGCTTCCATCCTGGCCTGGGGAAGCAGGATGCCAGGTGAGAGGCTGGGAGGAAGGTGGGCTGAGGCTAGGGACTTCAGAGCACAATAAAAGGGACCAGGGTGGGGCAGGTGAGGCTGGCAGAGGAGACACCAGGAGGTCCAATTGTATCCCACCACTGAGGGGGATGAGTCCATCCAAGAGGGCATCATCAGCCAGTGCTGATGACCTTATGAAGGTCAACCCATCCCCCTCCCTCACTTCCCCCTCATTCCTTCACTCACAGGCTACCTCATTTGCTCCATTTCTTCAGAACCCCATTCACTGACTCACAGAGTCAGTCCACATTAAACATGTATTGTTTGATGGCAGGCCCTATATTAAGTCAGGAGGGTACCAGGGTGAAGGGTATTTTGTGCTCGTGCTTTCATATCGACTCACCTTGAGGTCCCTCTGTGTTCTCTCTTCCTCCCTCAATCTGCCTATAATCACTGGCAAAACTCCTGGACTTGTACACAATGGACATCCTGCGATCCGCTCAACCAGATTCCAGTGGGAAGGCGAGACCCCCAAGAGCCCCTCTGTGCCCTCTCCATACCAAAGTCCTAGGAGCAACTTCAGGACATCAGAACCTGTAGTAACTCTCTTGGTTCACCAATTCACCTATTTAAAATTTTTTTCTTTTATAATCTGCTTTAGTTGCTATTTTAAAAGTAGTGCATGAATATTAAATACAATTTTTGAAAAATTCAGGAAAGTAAAAAAATATGACAGGGAACTGCCAGAAATTCAAGCTGGATTCAGAAGAGGACGTGGAACCAGGAATATCAATGCTGAAGTCAGATGGATCTTGGCTGAAAGCAGAGAATACCAGAGAGATGTTTACCTGTGTTTTATTGACTATGCAAAGGCATTCAACTGTGTGGATCGTAAGAAATTATCCATAACATTGTGAAGAACAAGAATTCGAGAACACTTCATTGTGCTCATGAGGAACCTGTACATAGACCAAGAGGCAGTTAATCGAACATAACAAGGGGATACTGCTTGGTTTAAAGTAGGGAAAGGTGTGTGTCAGGTTGTATCCTTTCACCATACTTATTCAATCTGTATGCTGAGAACATAATCCAAGAAGCTGGACTATATGAGAAGAACAAGACATCTCGATTAGGAGAAGACTTATTAACAGCCTGTATTATGCAGATGGCACAACCTTGCTTGCTGAAAGTGAAGAAGACTGGAAGCACTTACTGGTGAAGATCAAAGACCACAGCCTTCAGTATGGATTATGCCTCAACAGCAAGAAAACAAAAATCCTCACAACTGGACCAATAAACAACATCATGATAAATGGAGAAGAGATTGAAGTTGTCAAGGATTTCATTTTACTTGGATCCACAATCAACACCCATGGAAGCAGCAGTCAAGAAACCAAATAACACATTGCATTGGGCAGATGTGCTGCACTCTTAAAGTGTTAAAAAGCAAAGACGTCACCTTGAAGATTAAGGTGTGCCTGACCCAAGCCATGGTGTTTTCAGTCACCTCATATGCATGCGGCAGCTGGATGATGAATAAGGAAGACTGAAGAAGGATCGATGCCTTTGAATTACGGTGTTAGCAAAGAATATTGCATTTACCATGGACTTCCAAAAGAACAAACAAATCTGTCTTGGAAGAAGTACAGCCAGAATACTCCTTAGAAGCAAGGATGGCAAGACTATGTCTTGCCTACTTTGGACATATTATCAGGAGGGGTCAGTCCCTGGAGAAGGACATCATGCTTGGTAAAGTAGAGGGTCAGTGAAAAAGAGGAAGACCCTCAATGAGACGGATTGACACAGTGGCTGCAACAATGGGCTCAAGCGTAATAATTGTGAGGATGGCGCAGGACTGGGCAGTGTTTTGTTCTATTGTACATGAGATATCTATGAGTTGGAACCTACTTGAGGGCACCTAACAACAACAACAACAAATAAGGGGGAGAAATAACACCCAAACCAACAATGACAACTGTGGTAGTCTGGGATAGAATCTCCCTCCTGTGCTTGTCTTGCTTTGGGTGTTGAAGTGCTGGCTTTACGTAGTCATCATTAGACTGCTTGCTGGAGGCCCTCCCCCACCGCTGTATTATAAGATAGACATTATTCTGCAATCCACTGAGTTTTCTTTCTAACTCACTCACTCCCAATTCCCTCATTTACCTACAAATACATAACTTTCCATCCTGCCATTTTGCTTAACAACATTTTCTGCACTCAGTGTTTTGTTTTTATAGACATTGCTTTTCTATGTGGCAAAAATGTTCTCTTGATTGTATGTATGCTCTTTTAACTCACCTGTTTCAGTCACCACTTTCCCTTTTAAGTGGTCAAAACCAACTCAGACTGGTTTAAGTAACAAAAGGAATTTACAGACTTCGGGGTCCCTTGTTGTTGTTGTTGTTAGGTGCCATCAAGTCGTTTCCAGCTCATAGTGACCCTATGTACTACAGAATGAAACACTGCCCGGTCCTGTGCCATGCTCACAATCGTTGTTATGCTTGAGCCCATTGTTGCAGCCACTGTGTCAATCCATCTCGTTGAGGGTCTTCCTCTTTTTTGCTGACCCTCTACTTTACCAAGCATGATGTCCTTCTCCAGGGACTAATCCTTCCTGGCAACATGTCCAAAGTATGTAAGATGTAGTCTCACCATCCTTGCTTCTAAGGAGCATTCTGGTTGTTACTTCCTCTAAGACAGACCTGTTCGTTCTTTTCTTTCTTTTGGCAATATCTGTCAGTTTGTCGTACTGTGGGGGCTTCCATGTTGCTGTGATGCTGGAAGCTATGCCACCAGTATTCAGATACCAGCAGGGTCACCCATGGTGGCCAGGTTTCAGCTGAGCTTCTAGACTAAGACAGACTAGGAAGAAGGACTCGACAGTCTACTTCTGAAAAGAATTAGCCAGTGAAAACCTTATGAATAGCAGCGAAACATTGCTGGTGTCCCTGGGTGGTGCAAACCAAAATGTTGGAGGTTCAAGTCCACCCAGAGGTGCCTCAGAAGAAAGGCCTGGAGATCTACTTCCAAGAAATCAGCCACTGAAAGCCCTATGAAGCACAGTTCTGTTCTGACACACATGGCATCACCACGAGTTGGAGTTGGCTCGATGACAACTGTTTTTTTTTTTTTTTTTTTTTTGCAGTGGGCTTCAGGTGTGTCTGGATCCAGAGGATAAAAACAGTATCTTTGGGCTTCTGTCCTTCCAGCTCTCAGACAGACTTTTGCACATAAAAGTTTCAGCATTCCAAGATGCACCCCCTCCTAGCTTAGTGCTCAAATGGAAAGCGCAGAAGCGCTTCTGTTTCAAGAATATTTTTTTTTTTATCTAAAAATGTTTTTATTTCAACTTTGTCTCATTGCTTTTAGTTTCACATTTTTGTGTATTTTACATAAAACACAAGTATATCACTATAGTTGTACATCTGTACCTTGTAAAGGTTTTTATAAGCACATAACTATTCCCATATAAAGGGAAGTTTGGCTTTTTTTTTTTTTTTTAATATTTTATTGTATTTCAGGTGAAGGCTTACAGAACAGATAGTTTCTCATGTAACAGTAACACACATGCTGTTTTATGACATTGGTTAACAACCCCACAACATTTTAACCCTCTGAATTCTCAACTTTTTTTTTTTTTTTTTTGGTGAAAATACACAAAGCCAAAGATACGCCATTTCAAAAATTTTTTTTACATACACATTTAAGTGACATTGACTATGCTCTTCTAATTGTACTGTTATTCTCACTTAAGATGAAGGCTTACAGGACAAAATAGTCTCCCATTTAACAGTTACTACAAATGTTGCCCTATGATCAAGAATATTTTGTGCATTAGCAGAGACTGACTTCGGTTCGTCAGGACTGGGTGAATACCTTGCTGGGATGGGCTGTTGGGAACTATATGCCATCAGTTCCTCAGTGGAAAGAGGAAAATGGAGAAAAGAGGTAGAGGATGAAAAAGCAACAAAAGGTGCACTATTTGTCCCTCCCTTTTCATAAACATTTAGATTATTTCAAACTTTTTATTACGCATAGCTGTTAAGTGGATCTGTATGTGTCAAAAGATTTTTGCATGACGATTAGTATCCTTCCTTTGCACGATTATTAGGATCCATCCCTGGTGGCACACAACAGCTACAGCAAGCTATGGCTGCTAACCTAAAGGTCGGCAGTTTGATTCCAACAGCCGCTCCTTGGAAACTGTATGGAGCAGTTCTGCTCTGTCCTATAGGGTTGCTATGAGTCGGAATCAACTCAGCAGCAATGGGTTTAGTCTTTTCTCTTAAAATACAGTGCCCAAACTGGGATAAAGTCTGTAGGTGGCACAAATGGTTTGCGCTTGACTGCTAACCTGAAGGTTGGTGGTTTGAATCCAGTCAGAGGCTCCACAGAAGAAAGGCCTGGCAGTCTGCTTCCTTAAAAGATTACAGCCAAGTAAACCCTTTAGAGTAGTCGTACTGTCTAATGTATGGGGTCACTAACAACAACTAGCGACAACCAAAACAACAAACTGAGATACCGAAAACGAAGGAGAAGAAGGTTAAAAAAGGGGAAGGAGGAGTCTTTCCCCCCGTATTATAATAGTAAAGTGTCATAGAAAATTTGGAACAGATTTTTAAAGTACAGGGGAAAGATATGCACTATCAACACTTTGGAATATGTCTTTGCTTTATATATCTTACAATCTAGAGGTTTTACATAGTTGTGATCTCGTTACCTATGCCATTTTGTTTCTTTCTTTAGTTGCTCTCATTTCCTGGATCTTACGATTTTTCTGTAGCGTAACTGCAGATAGCTATCTCTGCATTGAATATGGTTTTTTTAGTGCGTGAACATCCTTAAGTGTATGAGTATCCCTAAAGTTTTGAATAAACTTAGTTATCAGCAATAATATCTGGCATAACATGGATATTCACTAAGGCTGGGGTTACATTTGTTTTGTGGAATAGCCTGGAGGAAAAAGAGAACTGGAATTCGGTTCTCATCTCTGCCACCTATTTGCCAGGTCCCACATCTGAGTGTTGGTGTTATCAGTCATAAAATAAGTGTAACCTGAATAAAATCCAGGACTCCACTGGGGCCAGGATTTGCAGCACCCTATTTGCAGAGACAGCAGTCTGGGGGAAAAATACCCTTGAAAGAAATCCAAATCCTTACTAAAGCTCTTGAGACAATACCAGAGAATGTGGGAGAGGGAGGTTCATTCTTCCCTCTTTATCCTCCTCTCTCAAGGAGTCCAGGGGTGGCGCAAATTGTTAACATGCTCAACTGCTAACCAAAAGGTTGGAGGTTCAAGTCCACCCAGAAGTTTTCAGAAGAAAGGCCTGGTGATCTATTTCCAAAAAAACTTTTAAAAACCAAAACCAAACCCGTTGCTGTCAAGTTGATTCCAACTCACAGGGACTCTATAGGACAGAGCTTTCTAGGCTGTAACCTTTATGGAAGCAGACTGCCACATCTTTCTCCCATGGAGCTGCTGGTAGGTTTGAATGACTGACCCTTCGGTTCACAGCTGAGCACTTAACAACTGCACCACCAGGGCTCCTTTTTCCAAAAGTTTACAGCCATAAAAACCTTATGGAGCTCAGTTCTACTCTGATACACCTGGGGTCACCATGAATCAGAGTCACCTTAATGGCAACTGCTCTCACTGTCAAACTCTCTCCCATGCAGAGCAGAAGCCCCTGAACAAACTCTCTCTCCCTCCATGTGTGGTGTCAGCCACCCCAAGCTGCTCTCGCCATCCTGTTCCACTTCTCTGCAGCATGCCTTCTACGCCACCTGGAATTCTGGTGAACAAATGCCTTCACCTCATTGTATCTCCCGCTTTAGTTAATCTTTACACCAGTTGTAAAGAGGAGCCCGTTAACTATTCTGCCACTCAGGGCAACCCAGCACCCACTCCTCTCATTCTCTCCTGCTAGTGGAACAGCAAGGTGGTGTAGGCTCCACCACAGTCAGTCAAACTAAGAGCCATCCTGTTGGTTCTGAGACGTAATCCTTTCCCACTCTGGGTCTATGTTTTAGGAAGATGAGAAGATCGTGCAAGTTCCACATTCCCACCTCATGGGAGCAATCAGCCAGTGGATGTCCCTTCAAAGGCTTTCCGCAGAGTGTTGAGCCTTCCAAAGTGGCCAGGGAACTTGTCCCACCTCTGCTGAAGTTTGTAACAGCAGCAAATAAGTTGTCAACCAACCCCAGCAGCCCTGCTCATGACCCACCTTCCCAAACTGGAAGCAAATGAGGAATCACAGTCTCCAGTTGAACCTCAGGCCGTCTGGGGAAGGGGGAAGGTCCCTAACCAGGTTTGAGGAACCCCACTCATCCAGTTCCATCAGTGCCTGACTAGCTAGGGGTGGCCTCAAGGGGCCAAGAAATACCTTCATATGTCATTCTGGCTCCCCCAGGCCCACCCACACCAACCATGAGGTTCAGGTGGCCCTTGAATTTGTGATGAAATGCGAGTTCATCCCAGCTATAAATCACACTCACTTGGCTCCAAAATACAATAAACTAAATAAAACCAGAAGGCCATTGTGGTCTAGTCAATGTACAGTGTTGCATTCAAAGAAATAGCTGTCGGGGGAGTGGGTGGGAGGAGAATATTTGAAAGTAACTTGAATCCTTTCTTGGCCTCTCAGAAAAATGAAGATGTGTGTGGGGGTCGTTTATGGATTGAATTGTGCCCTTGTCAAAAGATATATTGAAGTCCTAACCCCTAGTACCTGTGACTGTAACCTTGTTTGGAAATAGGGTGTTTGCAGATGTTGTTAGTTAACATGAGGTCACACTGGGGTAGAGCGGGCCCTCATCCGATATGACTGGTGTCCTTCTAAAAAGAGGAGAAGAGACACAGACACAGTCACGGGGAAAAGAAGGTCATGCAAAGATAGGCAGAGATTGGAGTGATGCATCTACGAGCCAAAGAACACCAAGGATTGCCAGGAACCACCAGAAGCTAGGAAGAAGCAAGAAAGGATCTTTCCCTAGAGTCTTTGGAGAGAGTTCAGCCCTGCTGACACCTTGATTTCAGACTTCTGGCCTCCATAACTGTGAGACAATAAATTTCTGTTGTTTTAAGCCATGCAGCAGTGGTACTTTGTTACAGCAGCCCTAGGTAACTAATACGGCAGGGGTGGAGGGGGGGAGTGTGGAAGGGTAATAGTTTTAATTCCTGGTTTCAATTAACCTAGGCAAAATCACAGTGGAAAATTAGCCAACCACTTTCAGATAGGCAAGATCATGTAGCTCAATCCCCACTGTCCAGTACAGTAGCCACTAGTCACATGTAGCTATTGAGCACCTAAAACGTGATGAAAGCAAGTTGAGATGTGCAACAGTCGCACAACAGGCTCAGCTGCTAACTGAAAGGTTGGCAGTTCAAACCCACCCAGTGGCTCCACTGGAGAAAGACCTGGTGATTACAGTCTAGAAAACCCTATGAGGGCAGTTCTACTCTGTCACATGGGGTTGAGATGAGTCGAAAATTGACTCAACGGCTTCTAACAACAACGGCAATATGTGTCCCTGGGTGGTACAAATGGTTAAGCACTGGGTTACTAGCCAAAAGTTTGGTGGTTCATATCTACTCAGAAGCACCTCAGAAGAAAGGCCTGGCAATCTACTTCTGAACAATCATAGACATTAAAAACCCTATGGAGTGCAGTTCTACTCTGAAACACATAGGGTCATCATGAGTCAGAATCAACTTGAAGGCAACTGTTACTGGTATATGTAAAATACACACTAGATTTCAAAGACTTACTAAGAAAAAAATAGAGAATACCTCATTAATAATTTTTAATAGTAATTTTAACAGATTACATGTTTAAATGACAACAATTTGGACATATTGGGTTAAAGGAAGTATAATATTAAAATTAGTTTCATCCATTTATTTTTATTTTTTAAATGTAACTATAGAAAAGGTATTCGTGAAGAATATTGAACATACTGTGGACTGCCAGAAGAACAAACAAATCAGTCTTAAGAGAAGTACAATCAGAATGTTCCTTAGAAGCAAGAATGGCAAGACTTCCTATTGCTTACTTTGGACATGTCATCGGGAAAGACCAATCACTAGGAAAGGACATCCTGTTTGGTAAAGTAGAATGTCAGCAAAACAAGGGAAACCCTCAATGAGATGGATTGACACAATAGCCTCTACAATGGGCTCAAACATATCAACAATCCCGAGGATGGCACAGGACTGGGCAATGTTTTATTCTGTTATACAAAAGGTCACCAGGAGTCAGAGCTGACCTGGCAGCAACTAACAACAACATAGAAAATTTGTAACTATTTGTGTGACTTGCATTATGGTTCTAATGCTGATGTCAAAAATAAAATAAGAAAAGATGAAGAGCATTTGAATGATGAGTTGTGGCCCAAAGGGGCTAATAAATAGCACCCCTTTACTCCACTCAAGTTCAGAAACAATGAGGAGGTAGACTAGAAGCCAGGTGCATGGAGGTGAAGGTGTCAGCTTTATTAAAGTTATTTGGGTTTGGATTGATTGATCAAGTTGACTTGCTAATACTTTGTTCCTCAATTAGATGTTCTTATCTACCCTGTCACATGCAGTACTGGACAACCTCAGGCCTGCCCTGCAAAGCTTAGGAGCACAGCATACTGAGTGCTCTTGGCAGGCCAGCAGATCTCAAACAACGCTAGTTCCTTCCCGCCAATTGTCCACCTTGTAACTCACTCGTCCTTCTTTGGAGTTGGTGAGCAAGAGGATGGAGAGGGGTCAGGGGTTTTACTTCAATGGGGAAAAAGTGGTCCTTCCCATTACTTCCTAACTTTCTTGTAATTAACATTGGACTTAACCACTAAGTCCATGGTCAGCCAGGTCTGTGGAAATCAGCCATCCATCAGAACAGCCCTGCTCGCTCCTTCACCATGCCGCTCCCCTCATTACCAGTCACTACTACTGTTTGAATCTTCCTGGGTCTGCTGATGGGCAGGGTAGAGTTTGCTGCTAAGAGGTTCTGAAATGGGTCAGATCAGAACATTAATTAACTCCAAAGTCTTGCTATATCAGGATTGAAAATTTACTCCCTTTTCCCATTCCCCAGCCCAAATTATGTCAATACACGCCTAATATAGCTCTTCAGAGATTTTGCAAAAAGATCAAGATTCAGAATAAAGATATTCCAATAGTAAGAGACTAGTGATAAGAAATCTCATATTTTGAATATAAGTCCTCATCATCCTGTGAATTTCCCAGGGAGAAATATTAATGTCTAAAAATGTAATCTCTCTGCAAATTAAAGTTTAAAGAAGTTAGTCTGAAGTCAAACTGTGCTGCCCTCATGAGTTAAAACTTCAAAGAAATCAAAATCTTTTAAAATGCAAAAGAGTCCAAGTCCAAAATAAAATTCTCTTCTAAAGTCCAAAGCAATTTCTAAAGTACAAAAAAAATCATCTTCCCCAACGTCTTATTTTGTCCATATTCAGCCTAAGGGGTTACCTTATTTACATTTATTTTTAAATTTAGGAATAATTTCAAATGTACAGAAGAGTTCAAGAATAGTACAAAGAACTTCTGTATACCTTCACACAGATCCACAACCAACTTCCTGGCTTTCAGCACCAAATTTATGTTTCATGCTCTCCTTATGATCCTGGAGCCGGACCCTCTTAACATTTCTCCTGTGCCAGTTGACTCCAGGAGGAAGAGGCTTCTCTTCCCGGTTCTGGTGTGGCTTCCTTTTCTTGTTCCTGTGGAGTTCAACCATCAGGTAGGGGAGTTCAAGAGCATCCCTGGAGTCAATTTTCTGGAGAGTAATGTGGGTAAGGTGAGTAATTAGGAAAGATGTGCATCAGGGTTGTATCCTTTCACCATACCTATTTGATCTGTATGCTGAGCAAATAATCGGAGAAGCTGGACTATATGAAGAAGAAGGAGGCATCAGGATTGGAGGAAAACTCATTAACAACCTGAGATATGCAAATGACACAACCTTGCTTGCTGAAAGTGAAGAGGACTTGAAGCACCTATTGATGAAGGTTAAAGACTACAGCCTTCAGTATGGATTACACCTTCTCCAATGTAGTCTGAAATCTCAGCCATGGCTGAGGGGTGGGGCTTTCCGAAATGTGTTCTCTTACTGGTATATTTTAAAGTGAAGAAATTCCTAATGTCAGTGAAGTCCAAGTTATAATTCTTTTTCTTTTATTATCAGTGCTTTTTTTGTCCTATTAATCTTCGCATATCCCAAGGTCATGAATATATTCTCCCATGTTCTGATATTGCTAACTTGTTTTATTTCTTCTGTCCTTGATCAATCTTGCTACAAGTTTATCAATTTTATTAACATTTTTAAATAACAGATTTTTGGCTTTTCTGATACTGTCTATTTTACATTTGTTTCCTATTTCATTTATTTCTGCTCTTAATTCTTTCCTTCCTTCTTCTTTACTTGGGTTTAGTCCTACTTTTCTAACTTCTTAAAATGGAAGCCTAGATACATGATTTTCAAACTTTCTTCTCTTCTAATATTTGCATTTAGAAATATAAAATTTCTTTTAAGCACAACTTTTATTATATAACACAAGTTTTGGTGTGTCACATTTTCATTATCACTTAGTTCAAAATGTTTTCTAAATCCCATTGTGATTTCTTTAGCCCATGGGGTATTTAGAAGTAAGTTGCTTAATTTCCTAATATTTGTGGGATTTTTCTTGTTATCTTTTTGTTGTTGATTTCTCATTTAACTCTACTATGGTTAGAGTACACAATCTGAATGCTTTTATTGCTTTGAAATCTGTTGCGATTGCTCATGGCCCAGCATATAATCTATTTAGGTAGGTGTTCCACATGCACTTGAAAAGAATGTGTATTCTATACCTGTAGGTGGAGTGTTCCATATACGTCAACTAAGTCAGGTTGGTTAATCATTTGTTCATATCTTCTGTATCTTTGCTGACTTTCTGTCTTGTTGTTTTACAGTTATGGAGACAGGTCTATGAAAATCTCCTACTTCAATTGTAGATTTTCTTTATGTATTTTAAAATATGATATTAGCTGTATGTAAATTTAGGATTGTTACATATTCCTGTTGAAATGTCCATTTTATTGTTATGATAAAGAAACATCTTTATCTCTATTGATGTTTTTTGCCATAAGTCTACTTTTTGTGCTATTAGTATAACTACACTAGCTTTCTTTTGATTAGTGTCTACAAGGTATATTTTCATCCATTCTTTTACCTTCAAATTTTTGTCTCTTGTACACTGCATATAGTAAGGCTTTGCTTTTTTATCCAGTTTGGCAATCTTTGCCTTTCATTTGAAGAGTTTATTTAGTTCATTTACATTTAATGTAATTTCTAATACAGTTGGGCTTAAGTCTAACATTTATTCTTTATTTGTCCGATTTGTTCTTTGTTCCTTTATTTCTTCTTTCCTGCATGCTTTTGAATTGATCAAGTGTTATTTATTATTTCATATTTTTCTCTATGATCGTGTTAGTTATGCATTTTTTATTATCCTTTTAGTGTTATCCTTAGAGATTATGATATGCATCCTTCACATATTACAGTCCACCTTAAATTAGTACTTTTATTACTTAATATTAGAAAGGCTCTTCTTTCCCTTCTGCCTTGATTCCATATGGAATAATTTTTCTTAACATTTTATGTCATGCAGCCATCTTACAACAAATCCTCTAGTTTTGTTTGACTTAAGAGTCTTTAGTTTACTTATTCTTTAAGGCTATCTTCACTATGTATAGAATTGTAGGTTGTCAATTACTGTTTCTCAGCACTTTAAACATGTTATTTCTTTGTCTCTGGATTCCATAATTTCTGTTGAAAAGTCAGCCTACAGTCTTATGCAGCTCTTTTAAAGGTAATGATCTTTTTTCTCTGGCAGCTTTTAAGATTTTTCTTTGATTTTGAATGGTTTGATGATTTTTCTATGTGTAATCTTTCTTGGGACTCATAAAGAATCTTGAATCCTTGGCTTGATGTCTTTCATTAATTAAAAAAAAATCTGGACAGCATTTTTAAAAATTAAATTTCTGCCCCATTTTATTTCTCCTGTCTTTCTGGAACTCCAGTCACATGAATTTTAGACTTTTTACAGCGTCTTGCTTATCTCACATGCTCTGTTATGTGTTCTTTACTTTTTATAATTTTTTCCCTCTGTGCTTCAATCTGGATTTTTAGCCCATAGACTGAATCCTTTATTTTAGTTATAGTATTTTTATTGTATAATTTCCTCTTCTAGTTTCTTGAATATTTTAATAAAAACAATTCTAAAATTCCTGTTTGTTTACTCTTTATTTTAATCACCAGTGGGACTGTTTCTATTGTCTATTTTTTCCTCTTTGTTTTCAGAATTTAGTTATTTTTTTTTTAATTTTTGTCCGAATGCCAGACATTATTTATAAGCAATTGTGTGGGAGGGGTGTGGTGGGGAGGGGTTGTGGAGAGAGACTGGGATTGACTCTAGTGGACATTTATTAAACATTTTGATCACTCAACACTTGAACTACAAACTTACTTTTTCAGCCTTCATAGAAGCTAGAGTAAAGGCAGGTGATCCATTCTGAACTTGAAATTGTAAACTGGACTTGGAGGTGGATGCAGTGATTGATGTGTCTCAATCCCCTTTTGAAAAATGATTATTGTTATTTGTATGAAGGATAAGGGCAATATATACAGTGAAATCTGTGACAGCCAGAACTCAATGAGACCTCCTTGTTTTTCCAGGTCTCGCAAGTTTTCTGCCTTTGATAGGGTGCAGTCTTATCACTTTTCTATTGCTCGTTTTAGTGCAAAATACTTGAGTTTTCCCTCTCTGACAGGTTTCCACCTTACACAGGTTCTGACTTTTGCAGGTTTTACTGTACAAAGAAAAAACATTTTTCTGTTATTTTGTTTAAGTGTGTGTGTGTGTGTGTGTGTGTGCTGATGTTGGGCAGCCAAAGAGTGTAACTGTAGTGAACATTTATTCTTCTTTTTGGATGCTCTGCCCATTAAAATCTTCTTATGTTTGGGGGAGTTCCTTGCATTATAAATCTTTTTTTTTTTTTGGTCACGCACAAGTAAATTTTTTTTTTGTACTTTAGATGAAGGTTTACAGAACAAATAGTTTCTCATTAAACAGTCAGTACATATATTGTTTTACAACATTAGTTAACAACTCCATGACATGTCAACACTCTCCCTTCTCGACCTTGTGGATTTTTTTTTTTTTTGGTGAAAATATACATAGCCAAAGTTACACCATTTTGAAAGTTTCTACATGTACAATTCAGTGACATCAATTACATTCTTCCACTTGTGCTGCTATGCTTACTATCCTTTTCCAAATTATTCCATCACCATTATCTTCAACTAACTGTCCCCTAGGTTTCCCATCAAACCTTTTGAGTTGCTGTTGTCAATTTGGTCTCACATAGATAATTCTTTTTTTTTTTTTTTTGGTACCTTAGATGAAAGTTTGCAGAACAAAATAGTTTTTCATTAAACAATACACATATTTCCTGATGACAATGGTTAACAACCCCATGACATGTCAACACTGTCCCTTCTCAA
>NW_004443963.1:13704332-13714005 GCF_000243295.1 Trichechus manatus latirostris
ATAAGTCTTGTAAGTTTGGTTTGGTTTTTACATAGTCCCTTAATTTCTGTTTATCTGGAAATGACCTAATTTCACCATCATATTTGAACAAGAGTTTTGCAGGATATATTATCCTTGGCTGGCAATTTTTTTCTTTCAAGATTTTATATATATCATCCCATTGCCTTCTTGCCTGCATGGTTTCTGCTGAATAATCTGACCTTAGTCTTATTGTTTCTCCTCTATATGTGATTTTTTGTTTTTCTCGAGCTGCTCCCAGGATTCTTTGTTTGTCTTTGGTTTTAGCAAGTGTGATTATGATATGCCTTCATGATTTTCTTTTGGGGTCTATCCTATATGGGGTTCATTGAGCTTCTTGGATGGTCAGCTTTTCATCTTTCATG
The DNA here is from genome assembly GCF_000243295.1 of Trichechus manatus latirostris. NCBI lineage: Eukaryota > Metazoa > Chordata > Mammalia > Sirenia > Trichechidae > Trichechus > Trichechus manatus. The sequence goes on from NW_004443963.1 coordinate 13,704,716, forward strand.
ATATTGGGGAAGATTTCTGTCAGTAATTCTTCAGTGATCCTTTCTGTGTCTTATGTTTTCTCCCCCTGTTCTGGAACTCTGATCACTCACAAATTTTTGCTTTTGATTGTATCCCACATAATTCTCAGGGTCTCTTCATTTTTCTTCATTCTTTTTTCTGAGTTTTCCTCGAACACAGTTGTATCCAAGTGTTTGTCTTCAATTCCGCTGATCCTGTCTTCCACCATTTCAAATCTGCTCCTCAGCCCTTCTGTGACACTGTCCATTTCTGAAATCTTGTTGTTTATCTTTTGGATTTCTAATTGCTGTTTTTGTGTAATTTCTAGTTGTGAATTTATTTGGGCATTCTGTTCCTGCATTATTTTCCTGAATTCTTCCATATTTTTGTCTGTATTTTCTATGAATTTGTCTGCCTTTTCCGTAAATTTGTCTATTTTTTCCTCATTTTTGTCTGCTTTTTGCTTCGACTCTTGGATAATTTTGAGTATTAGAGATTTGAATTCCCTATCAGGTAGTTCTGGTGCCTTTTCTTCCAATGGAAAGTAATCTGGTGTTTTATTTTGGATGCCTACTGAAACCATCCTGTCTTGTTTTTGTAAATTTTTTTATATTTTCTGCTGTCTTCAGGGCATTCAGTAGTTATTTTTCTCTTTTATTGATAGTAGATTTATTTGTTTCATCCTTTTTTTTTTTTAAATTTGGCTGTGTCTGAGCAGGTGGGCTGTGTGTTCTTTGTTGTTTGCTTGTCTGTGGGCATGATACTTTTTGCCTCCTTCTCCAACTGGCAGGGTCAGTCGCTCAGATATGGTACAGCAGGGCAGGTCTAGCTGAAGAATTGTTGCTGGGATGGGGTGGCACTTACTACAGCCACCAGGGTGGGTTGGTAGTCAGTGCAGGGCAGGTTCCAGTAGGCCATGCCTGTGTTACTTGGTGGTATGATGTTAAGCGCATGGTGCAGGTAGGCAGGATGGAGGGGGGAGATTGTGATGTGTGGAGCTAAGATGGGTATGGGAGAGAAGAGAGAGGAACAGGAACCAAAAACATACAAACAAACAAAAAAGAGTGCTAGGGGAGCTTGCCGTTGGAGTGGAGAGATGAGAGATTAAGAAATGGAGAAAAACAAAAAGGGGAAAGAAGAAGAAAAAAAGAAAAGAAAAGAATGAACAAATAAAAATTAGAAAGAAAAAAAGAACAGCAAAGCTCCCAGGGATCCCACCGGTGCAGCTCAGAGGTCTGGGGAAGTTGTTCCCAGACGTTGAAGTACAGCCTGGCTAGCAGATGTAGAGGTATTCAGTACCAGGTATTCAGGGGACAGGAAGAGAAGAAGGTGTAGACAAACGAGAAACCAAGTAATGAAGAAAGACAAAAAGAGAAAAAGAGGGAAAACAAAACAAAACAAATTAAAATAAAAAATAAAAAAAAGAACTAGAAAAACCCCCAAAAAACAGAAAAAAAAAAAAAAAACATGAGAAAAGAAATGTTCTCAGGGATCCCTCTGCAAATCTGCGCAAGCTGAGGGGGTAAGTCCCAAGCCGCACAACACCACCTGGCCAGAATGGGCTCCCAACTCGAGAAAAGAAAAAGAAAACAAAGAAACAATTGAAAACAAACAAACAAACAAAACCCCCCAGGACCCCATCAGCACGGCAGCACGGACCAGGAAGCAGTTCCACATCAAAATGAGCTCCACATCCCCTCAGGAAGAAGCAAAGATGGCACAGGGAGCCAGGTATTTGAGCAAAAGGAGGGGGAGGGGGTGAGAGGCAAGGAAGAAATCAAAAGAAGCAGAAAAAAGCAACACCAGCAGCCAACAAATGGCACTCAGGGAGTCAGCCAGTGCGGGCGGGTGGAATCCAAGCAGACAGTGCTTCCCGGCCAAGAGACTGTGGCTGCGGGAAGCAGAGGAGGCCGAGTGAGGGTAAAGAAGGGTGGGGGGTGGGAAAGCTTATATCGCTGTTTACCAGTTGTTCTGTCTCCTGCTGGAAGCTCCATGAAGCTGCTTTCTCGTAGCCCCTATTTGCTGGTCTCTGATAGAAGTCCAAGATGGCGGATCCGTGCTGATAGGGGACCTCTCCTTGTATGTCTCCTTGCTCTCTGTTCTCTGTCAGTTTCTTATTCCATTTGGTGCTTGGCTGAGTTCTTTATCTCCTCATTTGATGTTTAGGATTTCAGGACTTCTGTTTTCTCAGTTTGGCTTAGTTTTATGCATCTTTGATGTGGAGGGACGGTGTGGTGCTTCTGCCTAGAGTGCCATGTTGCCGGAAGTCCTGCATTATAAATCTTGGTGGGATGGAGAGATTGCCCCTCACTATAGAAATAAGATATTCATTCCCAGGCTCTCTTGATGCAGAGCCTATCAAACAAATGCACCCACACTAGGCTTTGTATTGTAAGATCCATCCATAATCTATTCTGGTGATAATGGCAGCAGCTACATCCTGTTTCCAGAGTCAGTAGAGGAAGAGGCTCTAGCAGTAGTGTCAAGCATTGGTAATGATGGTGCTGCTATCTGAGCGTCTGTGCCCAGTGGTACTTCCCTCCAAACCATTTTTTGCAGTGTGATTTTGGATGTTGTTCCTGGTCGCATTGCCTCCAGATCTATTTTCTTTCTATCCTAGAGAGTCTCTGAGATACCTAATATTTTTTTAACAAATTGTTTTCCTGATTAAACTAGTTTGAGTTAATTTATATTGCCAGAAGTTAGGAATGCTGACTGATTAAAAAATTTATTGACTCATATAACTGGCTGGTTCTAGTAGCTCATCTGATACTATCAGGACTCTATCTCCTCCTCAGTTCTGTTCACCTGTGGGTAGGTATCATTCTCAGGAAATACCTTCATATATAGTGGAGAAGAAGGCCATCAGGATCTAGATTTTTTTTTAAATTGTGGTAAAAAAATATATATATAATAAAACATTTTCCATTCCAGCATTTTTCAGTGTACAATTCAGTGACACTAATTATGTTCATCGTGTTATGCAACCATTGCCACTATCTGTTTCCAAATTTTTTCATCACCTTTAACAAAAGTCAGTGCCTGGTCCCCCTTCTGAGAGTCTAAGTTAATGGAGTGAAACAAATAGAACAGAAATAATGAGAATGTTGACACAATGTGAACAACGTAACCAATGTCACTGAACATTATGTGTAGAAATTATTGAATGGGAGAATGATTTGCTGTGTATATTTTCATTTGAAATATAATAAAATTTTTTTAAAATTTTAATTTAAAAAAATAACTCAGTGCCCCCTAAGCAATGACTCCCCCTTTCCTTCTCTCTCCTGCCCCTGGTAACCACTAATGAACTTTGGTCGCTATACATTTGCCTATTCTGAATATTTCATATAAGTAGAGACATAGATTTACATTTTCCCTACAGCTAGCAACCCCAGAGAGAAGGGAATGCATATCCCCAATTTCTACAGTAAGTCTTGATGATGGCTTTGCTTGGCCTGATTTCAGTCATATGCCCTATGCCCGAATCAACCAATATGGCAGAGGTTCGCAAATTAGCATCACAGAGATTCAGTGTCTCAGTAATTTTTTCACAGTATTCCTAAGCCAAAGAAATACCCGATTGTTCTATTTATGGAGTAAATAAATCCAAATTATTTGTGAATCACTGCAATATGGTCATGAGGCTGGGCTAGCCTGAGTCTTGTGCCCATCCTGTGGCCAAGGAGGTGGGTACCATGTAATTGACAGCTTCTCCAAGTGGTGGATTCACAATTCCAGAAAGAAAATTATGTTGGGAAGATAAAGTATAAAAGGTATTCCAGATGTAACAGTCTTGGCAAGCCTGGGTCTGATGGACATAAGCAGGGTGTGAGTGTATGGTGGGGTGGGGATGAATAGGTTCACTGCAAGAGAGCTGGGCCAGGGTGTGGGGATTCTGTGTAGTATGTTTGGTATATTCTGATGATGCCTGGACTCCCAACTTAACTCCAATAACTTCATCTATAAAAACAAGTCATGCCACCAAAAATGGGGGCCCAACAACAGCCGATTCATGGTGCAAGAGTGGTCCATCCTGAGGGAGATGTCTATGTTCAACTTTAATAGGTAAAACCCAAGTGTTTCCCAAAGTGGTCGTACAAACCAGCCGTATCTGAGATTTTCTTTGCTCAACATCCTAAACATCATGATAAACAGAGAAAAGATTGATGTTGTCAAGAATTTCATTTTACTTGGATCCACAATCAATGCCCACAGAAGCAGCAGCCAAGAAACTAAATGACATATTGCACTGGGCAAATTGGCTGCAAAAGACCTCTTTAAAGTGTTGAAAAGCAAAGATGTCACTTTGAGGACTAAGGTGCGCCTGACCCACGCCATGGTATTTTGAATTGCCTCATATGCATACGAAATCTGGACAATGAACAAGGAGGACCAAAGAAGAATTGATGCCTTTGAATTATGGTGTTGGAAAAGAATATTGAATATACTATGGACTGCCAGAAGAACAAACAAATCTGTCTTGGAAGAAGTACAGCCAGAGAGCTCCTTGGAAACAAGGATGGTGAGACTTCATCTCAAATACTTTGGACAGGTTTTCAGGAGCAATCAGTCCCTGGAGAAGGACATCATGCTTGGTAAAGTAGAAGGTCAGTGAAAAAGAGGAAGACCCGCAATGAGATGGATGGACACGGTGGCTGCAACAATGGGCTCAAACACAGTAACAATCATGAGGATGGCGCAGGACCAGGCAGTGTTTCGTTCTGTTCTACATAGGGTCGCTGTGAGTCAAAACCAACTTGACGGCACCTAACAACAACATCCTAAACAACCCTTGTCATTGTCAGTCTGTTTGACATATCATTGTATTTTTAATTTGCATTTAAGCTAATTACTAATGAGATTGAGCACCTTTTCATATGTTTATTGGTCTGGGTATCCTCTTGTGAAGTGCCTATTTAAGGTTTTCATCCATTTTTCTATTGGGTTGTTTGTCTTTTTGTCTTGCTAATTTGTAGGAGTGATTTATATTTTCTGGATGAGCCCTTTGTTGATCAGGGGAACATTCAGTAATAAGAATGAAAAAGGAGGTTGGAGAAAGGCAGGGGCTAGGTCAAGTCGGGCCCTAGAAGCCACAGTCAGAAGCCCAGACTTGAGCTTCAGAGCAGTGGGGAACCAGAGGAGGGTTTCTTACTGCCTCAATACTCAAAGTTTGCTCAGGGACTGGCAATGTCAGCATCACCTGGGAGTTTGGTTAGAAATGTGGAATTTTAGGCCCTGCCCAAGACCCGCTGAGACACAATGTACAATGTAAGAAGATCCATGGGGATTTATGAACACATTGAAGTCTGAGAAGTGCTGGTCTACCAGGAAGCCTCGGATCACATTTGTGCTTTAGCAATAGCACTTTGGTCTAAACGGGGAGGGTAAGCTGTTCATGGTCATGGTGCTGTTCCAAGGTAAATCTACTCTGTCCTCTGAGCTGTTCACCATCAAAGTTGTTTTCCTGGTGAGAAGACCAAATATTTATGCAACACCCCTGACTTGGTGGTCAGCGGCTATTTATTTACTGAGCTTCTTGTCAATTGCACAGAGCAAGGGAAGTAGAAGAGCAAACAGTGATCAGCAGTGGCCTGAACCCTTGGAAAGTCTGCTCAAAGCTGCCTCGTCTCATCTGCCTGAAATCACAACGTTAGGGAGATGATGTTCCTTTAAATTGTGGGTACTTAGTGTAGAAGTGAAAAGTGAACAGACTAGAGAGTTAGCAAACCTGCATCCACAGACTGTGTGCACAGCAGTGTGACCTGAGTGAGTGCTTCACCTCTCTGAACCTCAACTTCCTTGGCTGTAAATGAGAGCAACATAACAACACTTACCTTGTAAGGCTGTTTTGAGCAATAGGTGAAATCATGGATGTAAAGCCCTTTATGAATGATATGCAATCAAAATATGCATTTGTACAATGATTATCATGGGTGGTGAAATCAAAGGAGATTTCTATTCTGTTCCTTTTGCTAACCTGAAGTGTCCTATAGTGTTTCCTATTAAAAACAAACAAACAAACCCATTGCCATCGAGTCGTTCTAACTCATAGTGACCTATAGGACAGAGTAGAACTGCCCCACAGGGTTTCCAAGGAGCAGCTGGTGGGTTTGAACTGCCGACCTTTTGATTAGCAGCTGCAATCTTCACCACTGTGTCACCAGGGATCCAGTGTTTCTTATAGTTAAAATGTAAAAGATATGTGTATGTAGGTTTTAAATAAAATGCTAAAAAGATATTACCTATATCAGTTTCTAGATAAATTCTAAAAAGTAAACATAAGAAATCATTATGAATTAAAAGTTCTTTCCTTCTATGCTCCTAAGAACTGACGGCATGCCAAAAAATTATACTGATATAAAAAATACAAAATTTGCACACACACACACACACACACACACACTCACCATTCCTCTAAGTATTTTTATCCTTACAGCTTTTGTAGGGGTTGATGCACTCCTCTGGTGTTGACTGTTATTATAGAGACTCTGAAGCCAAAATACTCAGCTGCCCAAAGGATCCCATTGTTGTATTTGGAGTCTAGTAACTTCACTGCAAGTACAACCATAATGCCCCTTAGAAGCAAAGATGGTGAGACTACGTCTCACATACTTTGGACATGTTATCAAGGGGGATCAGTCCCTGGAGAAGGACATCATGCTTGGTAAAGTTGATGGTCACTGAAAAAGAGGAAGACTCTCAATGAGAAGGATTGACACTGTGGCTGCAACAATGGGCTCAAGCATAACGATTGTGAGGATGGCACAGGACCGCGTAGTGTTTTGTTCTGTTGTACATAGGGTCACTATGAGTTGGAACTGACTTGACGGCACCTAATAACAACAACAACAACTTCACTACACAAGGTCTTGGTGCCACTATTCTGTGACCATTTTTCCTGGAACATAATGTGCCCTTTTATTTGTAGAAAGATTTCTTGAATTTTATCTGAAAACATTTGTTCTGTTCACATTTTTCAATTTATTCATTGGCAATTCCAATTATCATATGTTGCAGTTTTGCCTTTATTCCATACGCATCATGTTTTTGCTAAACCCTTTAAACACTTTATTTTCACATCATTTTGCTCACTTTTCTCTTGTCTTCTATATCTCTTACTATTTTTAAATAGTATCTATTTTTTCTTGTATTAATTCCAATAAGCATTTAATTTCATGATAGGTTTATTTTTCTCTTCTCTTTTTTTGTAAGTTCCATCAGCTTTGCTGAATTTCCTTCTGTTGTCTTCACATGTCTTCCCTGAGGTCTCATATCTCTGTTTATGTTCTTGTGTTGTATGGAAATTGCTTCATTCACTTTTTTAAAAAATATACATAACAAAATTATTTTCACAATTTTCATCTGCTTTTTGGCAACATTTTTTTTCTGATGAATGTCCTTTATCTGCCATTTTGTCGTTGTTGTTGCTACTGTTTTCTTTGTAATATATATTTTCTTTTTTTAATTGTAATTTAGATGAAGGTCTACAGAACAAACTAGTTTCTCATTAGACAGTTAGTACACATATTGTTTTGTGACATTAGTTAACAATCCCACGACATGTCAACACTATCCCTTCTCGAACTTGGGTTCCCTATTACCAGCTTTCCTGTCCCCTCCTGCCTTCTAGTCCTTGCCTCTGGGCTACTGTGCCCCTTTGGTCTCGATTTGTCCTATGGGTCTGTCTAATGTTTGGCTGAAAGGTGGACCTCCGGAGTGACTTCATTACTCAACTAAAAGGGTGTTCAGGGGCCATACTCTCGGAGTTTCTCCAGTCTCTGTCAGGCTGGTAACTTTGGTCTTTTTTTGTGAGTTAGAATTTTGTTCTACATTTTTCTCCAGCTCTGTCTGGGACCCTTTATTGTGATCCCTATCAGAGCAGTCAGTGCTGGTAGCCAGGCACCATGTACTTGTACTGGACTCAGTCTGGTGGAGGCTGTGGTAGTTGTGGTTCATTAGTCCTTTGGACTAATCTTTCCCTTGTATCTTGTTTTCCTCATTTTCTCTTGCTCCCAAAGGGGTGATACCAGTGGCGTATCTTAGATGGCTGCTCATAGGCTTTTAAGACTCCAGACACTACCCACCAAGATAGAATGTAGAACATTTTCTTTATAAACTAGGTTATGCTAGTTGAGCTAGATGTTCCCCGAGACCATGGTCCCCACAGCCCCCATCCCAGTAATTTGGTCCCTGAGGGAGTTGGATGAGTCTATGGAGCTTCCATGACCTTGCCTTGGACAAGTTGTGCTGGCTTCCCCAGTATTGTCTTACCCTTCACCAATGTTACCACTTATCTATTGTCTACTTAGTGTTTTTCCTTCCCCACCCCTCCCCTCCCTTGTAACCATCAAAGATTGTTTCTTTTTGTGTGTAAACCTTTTCATGTGTTTTTACAGTAGTGGTCTCATATAATATTTCTCCTTTGGTGGTTGACTTATTTCACTCAGCATAATGCCCTCCAGATTCATCCATGCTGTGAGTTGCTTCCCAGATTCATCTTTGTTCTTTATCATTGCAGTATTGGATTGTGTGTATGTACCATAGTTTGTTTACCCATTCGTCTGTTGATGGGCATCTAGGTTTTTTCCATCTTTTTACTATTGTGAACAATACTGTAATGAACATGGGTGTGCATATGTCTATTCCTGTGATGGCTCTTGTTTCTCTAGGATATATTCCTAGGAGTGGGATAGCTAGAGCATATGATGTTTTTATTTCTAGCTTTCCAAGGAAGTGCCATATGGTTTTCCAAAATGATTGTACCATTTTGCATTCCCACCAGCAGTACATAAGAGTTCCAGTCTCCCTGCAGCCTCTCCAGCATTTGTTATTTTCTATTTTTTTGATTTGTGCCAATAATGCCAGGGTGAGATGGTGTCTCAATGTGGTTTTGATTTGCATTTCTCTAATGGCTGGTGATCGCAAGCATTTCCTTATGTGTCTGTTAGCTGCTTGAATATCTTCTTTGGTGATGTGTCTGTTCACTTCTTTTGTCCATTTTTTAATTGGATTATTTGTCTTTTTGTTGTAGAGGTGTTGGATTTTCCTGTAGATTTTAGAGATTAGACCTTTGTCAGATTTGTCATAGCCTAAAATTTTTTCCCAGTCTGTAGGTTCTCTTTTTACTCTTTTGGTGAAGTCTTTTGATGAGCATAAGTGTTTCATTTTCAGAAGATCCCAGTTATCTACCTCATTTTCTAGAGTTTGTGTGTTGTTAGTTATGGTTTGTATCCTGTTAATGTTGTGTATTAGGGCCTCTAGCATTGATCCTATTTTTTCTTCTATGATC
>NW_004443963.1:13714302-13720826 GCF_000243295.1 Trichechus manatus latirostris
CCTACTTTACTCTTCTTCTTCAATAGTGCTTTACTTATCTGGGGCCTCTTCCCTTTCCACATTAAGTTAATGATTAGTTTTTTCATCTCTTTAAAGAATGTTGTTGGTATTTGGATCGGGATTGCATTGTATTTGTAGATTGCTTTGGGTAGAATTGTCATTTTCACAATGTTGAGTCTACCTATCCATGAGCGTGGTACGTTTTTCCATTTATGTAGATCTCTTTTGGTTTCTTGCAGTAGTGTTCTGTAGTTTTCTTTGTATAGGTCTTTTACGTCTCTGGTTAGATTTATTCTTAAGTATTTTATTTTTTTAGGGGCTATTATAAATGGTATTGTTTTCCTGATTTCCTTTTCTTCGTTCTCTTTATTGGTGTATAGGAAGCCAACTGATTTTTGTATGTTTATCTTGTATCCTACTATTCTGCTGAATCTATTAGTTCTAGTAGTTTTCTCGTGGAGTCTTTAGGGTTTTCTATATATAGTATCATATCATCTGCAAATAGGGGCAGTTTTACTCCTTCATTACCAATTTGGATGCCTTTTATTTCTTTTTCTTGCCTTATTGCTTTAGCTAGGACTTCTAGCACAATGTTAAATAGGAGTGATAATAAAGGACATCCTCGTTTTGTTTCTGTTCTCAAGGGGAATGTTTTTAGCCTCTCTCCGTTAAGAATGATGCTGGCTGTTTGTTTTGTATAGATGCCCTTTATTATGTTGAGGAATTTCCCTTGTATACCTATTTTCTTGAGAGTTTTTATCGGGAATGGGGTTGGACTTTGTCGAATGCCTTTGTATTGATTGAGATGATCATGTGATTCTTTTATTTATGTGGTGGATTATGTTGATTGATTTTCTAATGTTGAAACATCCTTGTATACCTGGTGTTAATCCTACTTAGTTGTGGCATATTATTTTTTTGATATGATGCTGAATTCTATTGGCTAGAATTTTGTTGAGAATTTTTACATCAATATTCATGAGAGATATTGGTCTGTAATTTTCTTTTTTTGTGGTGTCTTTGCCTGGTTTGGGTATCAGGGTTATGCAGGCTTCATAGAATGAATTTGGAAGTATTCCTTCCTTTTCTATGTTTTGAAGTAGTTTGAGTAGTACTGGTGTAAGCACTTCTCTGAATGTTTCATAGAATTCTCCAGTGAAGCCATCTGGGCCAGGGCTTGTTTTTCAGTAGGAATTTTTTAAATTACCTTTTCAATCTCTTTTCTTGTTATGGGTCTGTTCAGATCTTCAACATCATTTTGTATTAGTTTGGGCAGGTAGTGTGTTTCTAGAAATCTGTCCATTTCCTCTGGATTTTCGAATTTGTTGGAGTATAGTTTTTCATAATATTCTGTTATGATCCTTTTTATTTCTATTGGGTCTCTTGTAACGTCCCCCATTTCATTTCTTATTTGGGTTATTTGTGTCCTCTCCTGTTTTTCTTTTGTCATTTTGGCCAGTGGTTTGTTGATTTTGTTGATCCTTTCAAAGAATCAACTTCTGGTTTTGTGGATTCTTTCTATCGTTTTTCTATTCTCTATTTCATTTATTTCTGCTCTGATCTTAATTATTCCCTTTCTTTCTTGTGATATTTTTGTGTAGACCCTGTGCTGGTTGCTTTTTTTTAATGAACCAGTTATTTATGGGAAATTCAAATTGGAATGAAGCCAGGGTTAGCAGAAATGTTCTTTGTGACATAGTACCTTCTATGGAAGATTTTAGCTTTTACTTCTCCCAGCCCATGGAATTGGGAGGTTTTCAGACTGTTCACGGTATAGCTTCTGTTCTCCTTTCTGCCTCAAGGACAAATTGCTTCCTACAAATACAGCTTGTCTCCTTATGCTTCCTCATTTAGTCCTATCTTTACTGCTTTTTGGAACCAATCCAAATTCAGAGAAGTCTACACTGCCAACCTCTACACCTTATTCTTACTGTTTTAAATAAAGAATTTCATATTTGCACTTTGGGGATGCCCATCATCTCGGAGAAGTGTACTTTGCCTACTTTTTCTGAAATCTGCAGTCATCACATCTTACCTCCTCTTTCTCCCAAAGTCTTACTCATGCCCATTGCTTTTTGAACCCTTTTCATCTATTTTATCTGTTTTCCTAGTTTCCAATAGATGGAGTTTGTATCATTTTCTTTGTTGCTTTGGAAAAATTCTGAGAGAAGAGAAACTGATAACTTTATCTATTCATCTTCAAACTAGACGTCCTAAAAATGTCCAAGAGCCATCATTTTATAATGGTGAGATGACAGAGAATTGATATCAGAGGAAATAGATTTCTGGTTCTCTCCTTCTATTTCTGTTAACTCTTTGGCAATTCCTGAGTCCTTAGAGAATCCCTTTTATTCCTTAATTGCCTATATAATGCTGGTATTCCCAAGATTGCATTCTCTTCTCTCTTCTCCCTCTCTAAGCTCATCATCATCCATGGATTTAACATGATTAAAAATTCTGAGATCTGTGTCACTAGACCTCATCTCTATCTGGGGTACCAGCCACTACTTCTCTGAATGACTGTGGGGTCTGTTTTCATCTTTACAAGGGTGAAGCTGCATCTTTTCTAGACCAGGATCCATCATCACCTGTAGAGAGAGAAGAACCAAGGAGTCCCCAGAGGCACCATGACTACAAAACCAGTGTGAATCCACCCATGTAACTCTTCCTCAGTAAATTCTTTTGGCCACAGAGCACAGTCTTGACCTAAAAAAAGAGAATGAAATACTAGAGAATATAAATCTATAATGTACTATGAAAAAAATCTGCAGTGAAAAAGTGGGTTTTTCATGGAATATAAGGATACTCCAAGGTACAGAAATTTATGCATAGGATACACTATATTCGTGGGATAAATAAAAAAAGGAAAATTATGATCATATCATTAGTCTGAAAATTAAGAACCTAATTCTAACATTGTTGTTGTTAGGTGCCCTCAAGTCAGTTCCGACTCATAGCGACCCTATGCACCACAGAACGAAATACTGCCCAGTCCTGCGCCACGCTCACAATCGTTGTTACGCTTGAGACCATTGTTGCAGCCACTGTGTCAATCCATCTCGTAGAGGGTCTTCCTCTTTTTCAGTGACCCTCAACTTTACCAAGCATGATGTCCTTCTCCAGGGACTGATCCCTCCTGACAACACGTCCAAAGTATGTAAGATGTAGTCTCGCCATCCTTGCTTGTAAGAAGCTTTCTGGTTGTACTTCTTCCAAGACAGATTTGTTCATTCTTTTGGCAGTTCATGGTATATTCAATATTTTTTGCCAACACCACAATTCAAAGGCGTCCATTCTTCGGTCTTCCTTATTCATTGTCTAGCTTTCCCATGCATATGATGTGATTGAAAATATCATGGCTTGGGTCAGGTGCACCTTAGTTTTCAAGGAGACATCTTTGCTTTTCAACACTTTAAAGAGGTCTTTTGCAGCAGATTTGCCAGATGCAATGTGTCTTTTGATTTCTTTACTGCTGCTTCCATGGGTGTTGATTGTGGCTCCAAGTAAAATGAAATCCTTGACAACTTCAATCTCTTCTCTATTTATCATGATGTTGTTTACTGGTCCAGTTGTGAGGATTTTTGTTTTCTTTATGTGGAAGTGTAATCCATACTGCAGGCTGTGGTCTTTGATCTTCATCAGTAAGTGCTTCATGTCCTCTCCACGTTCAGCAAGCAAGGTTGTGTCATCTGCATATCGCAGGTTGTTAATGAGACTTCCTCCAATCCTGATGCCACATTCTTCTTCATATAGTCCAGCTTCTCGGATTATTCACTCAGCATACGGATTGAATAGGTATGGTGAAAGGAGACAACCCTGACCCACAACTTTCCTGACTTTAAACCATGCAGTATCCCCTTGTTCTATTCGAACAACTGCCTCTTGATCTATGTACAGATTCCTCATGAGCACAATTAAGTGTTCTGGAATTCCCATTGTTTACAATGTTATCCATAATTTGTTATGTTCCACACAGTCAAATGCCTTTGCATAGCCAATAAAACACAGGTAAACTTCTCTCTTGTATTCTGTGCTTTCAGCCAGGATCCATCTGACATCAGCTACGATATCCCTGGTTCCATGTCCTCTTCTGAATCTGGCCTGAATTTCTAGCAGTTCCCTGTTGACATACTGCTGCAGCTGCTTTTGAATGATCTTCAGCAAAATTTTACTTGCTTGTGATATTAATGATATCGTTCAATAATTTCCACATTCAGTTGGGTCACCTTTCTTGGGAATAGGCATAAATACAGATCTCTTCCATCCGGTTGGCCAGGTAGCTCTCTTCCAAATTTCTTGGCATAGATGAGTGAGTACTTCCAGTGCTGCTTCCCTTTGATGAAACATCTCAATTGATATTCTGTCAGTTCCTGGAGCTTTGTTTTTCACCAATGCCTTCAGAGCAGCTTGGACTTCTTCCTTCAGTACTATCGACTCCTGATCATATGCTACCTCTTGAAATGGTTGAACGTTGACCAATTCTTTTTGTTATAATGACTCTGTGTATTCCTTCCATCTTCTTTTGATGCTTCCTGTGTGGTTTAATATTTTCCCTGCAGAATCCTTCACTATTGCAACTCGAGGCTTGAACTTTTTCTTCAGTGCTTTCAGCTTGAGAAATGCTGAGCCTGTTCTTCCCTTTTGGTTTTCTATCTCCAGCTCTTTGCACATGTCATTATAGTACTTTACTTTGTCTTCTTCAGCCGCCCTTTGAAATCTTCTGTTCAGCTCTTTTACTTCATTATTTATTCCTTTTGCTTTAACTGCTCAACATTCAACAGCAAGTTTCAGAGTCTCTTCTGACATCCAGTTTGGCCTTTTCTTTCTTTCCTGTCTTTTTAATGACCTCTTGCTTTCTTCTTGTATAATTTCCTTGATGTCATTCCATAACTTGTCTGGTCTTCGGTGATTAGTGTTCAACGCACTATTCTTGAGATGGTCTCTAAGTTCAGGTGGGATATACTCAAGGTTGTACTTTGGCTCTCGTGGATTTGTTCTAATTTTATTCAGCTTCAACTTGAACTTGCGTATGAGCAATCGATGGTCTGTTCCGCAGTCCGCCCCTCGCCTTATTCTGACTGATGATATCGAGCTTTTCTATCATTTCTTTCCACAGATGTAGTCGATTTGATTCCTGTGTATTCCATCTGTCGAGGTCCATGTGTATAGCCGCTGTTTATGTTGGTGAAAAAAGGTATTTGCAATGAAGAAGTCATTTGTCTTGCAAAATTTCATCATGTGGTCTCCGTTCTTGTTTCTATCACAAAGGCCATATTTTCCAACTACTGATCCTTCTTCTTTGTCTCCAACTTTCACATTCCAATCACCAGTAATTATCAATGCATACTGATTGCATGTTCAATCAATTTCACACTGCAGATGCTGGTAAAAATCTTCAACGTCTTCATCTTTGGCCTTAGAGCCTGGTGAGTAAATTTGAATAATAGTCGTATTAACTGGTCTTCCTTGTAGGTGTATGGATATTATCCTATCACTGACAGCGCTGTACTTCAGGATACATCTTGAAATGTTCTTTTTGACTATGACTGCAACGCCATTCCTCTTCAAGTTGTCATTCCCGGCGTAGTAGACCATATGATTGTCTGATTCAAAATGGCCAACACCAGTCCATTTCAGCTCACTAATGCCTAGGATATCGATGTTTATACATTCCATTTCATATTTGACGATTTCCTATTTTCCTAGATTCATACTTCATACATTCCACAGTCTGATTATTAATGGATGTTTGCAGCTGTTCTCATTTTGAGTCATGCCACATCAGTAAATGAAGGTCCTGAAAGCTTGACTCCATCTATATTGTTAAAGCTCTCTATTTTGAGGAGGCAGCTCTTCCCAGTCATCTTTTGAGTGCCTTCCAACCTGGGAGGCTCATCTTCTGGCACTATATCAGACAATGTTCTGCTGCTATTCATGAGGTTTTCACTGGGCTAATTCTTCTTCTTTATTTGATCATTTCCTTTATTTGATCATTTCCTTTATTTCTTTTTTTTATTGTACTTTAGATGAAGGTTTACAGAACAAATAGTTTCTCATTAAACAGTGAGTACACATATTGTTTTATGACAATGATTAACAACACCATGACATGTCAACACTGTCCCTTCTCAACCTTGGGTTCCCTATTTCCAGCTTTCCTATCCCTTCTTGCCTTCTAGTCCTTGTCCCTGGTCTGTTGTGCCTCATTAATCTCGTTTTGTTTTATGGGGCTCTCTAATCTTTGGCTGAATGATCAACCTCAATAGTGACTTCATTACTCAACTAAAAGGGTGTCTGGGGCCATACTCTCAACGTTTCTCCAGTCTCTGTCAGGCCAGTAAATCTGTTTTTTTTTTTTTTTTTTTAAACACCCAAGAACCTTAAAATTGTGCTACAAACAAAAGCCCTCTGACAGGTCTGGCTCAGAACTGCCCCCAAAGTCTTGGTAATGGGTCCAGGGAAGTGGCAAGAGGCAGTGACCCTCAGAGGTGAAGAGCACAGGCTCTGTAGACAGGTAAGCCTGG
>NW_004443963.1:13720926-13742292 GCF_000243295.1 Trichechus manatus latirostris
TTTTGTGAGTTAGAATTTTATTCCACATTTTTCTCCAGCTCTGTCCAGTACCCTCTGTTGTGATCTCTGTCAGAGCAGTTAGTGGTGGTAGCTGGGCACCATCTAGTTGTACTGGACTCACTCTGGTGGAGGCCATGGTGGTTGTGGTCCTTTAGTTCTTTGGACTAATCTTTCCCTTGTATCTTGTTTTCTTCATTCTCCCTTGCTGCCAAAGGGGTGAGACCAGTGGAGTATCTTAGATGGCTGCTCACAGGCTTTTAAGACCCCTCACTGGGTTAATTCTTTTCAGAAGTAGACTGGTGGGTCCTTCTTCCCAGTTTGTCTTAGTCTGGAAGCCCAGCTGAAACCTGTCTGCCATGGGTGACCCTGCTGGTATCTGAATACCAGTGGCATTGCTTCCAGCATCACAGCAACATGAAAGCTGGCACCATATGACAAACTGACAGACATGTGGGAGCTAATTCTAATAGAAATATTTAAATATGAGAATAAAGCATATTGCCTTATCATGATGAAGAGTGGTTTTTCTAAACCAAATACCAACATTTAACAGTGAAACACTAGAGTCTATCTTATAAAATAAAATAATTAAAAAATTAAAGCTAACTCAATAAGGCATGGACCCAAAATAAGAAAAATAAGTATTGAAAAAACAGAAAAAACAACATTATTTATTCATGAATTATTCATTCAATCACTATACAATTACTAAATGCTTAGTAAAGCACAAGAGAAGAATTTTAAAAAGGGTAATATTTCTATAGAATAACAGAACAAACTAGAAAATGCAATGTTAAAAGATACGATTCATAATAATATCAAAACAACTTAAATTACCAAAGATATGCCAGCAAAAAATGTAAAAAATAAATCTAGAAGAAAAGGAAAACTTGAATCCCTGCAGAGCTATGTCATATTGCTGGGTAGGAATATAGCACGGCTTTGAGTTTAATGACAGATATATCCTGAGACCTTCTCAATTTCCCATAATCACAAATGTAACAACAACAAACAACATCCTTCACAAAGTTTAACTAAAAATGTAAGCAGCTCGCAGCCCTGCATGAGAGTTACTACATGCAGGACAGCAAGAAGCAAAAAAGCAGAAGGGAGGCATGGGAGCCAAGTAGTGGTCAAGGCTCTATCACAGGTTAAAGGTGGGGCACCAAATAGGACAAGTTTGGTGCTGCTATATAAAGGACTCATATAAAGAATAAAAACAATGAGACCTGCACATCTATTAGAATGGCTAAAATCTAAAACACTGACAACATGAAACGCTGGTGAGGTTGTGGGGCAACAGGAACTCTCATTCATTGCCAGTGGGAATGCAAAATGGTACAGCCACTTTGGAAGACAGTCTGGCAATTTCTTACAAAGCTAAACATAGGCTTGCCATACAGTCCATCAATAACACTCCTAGGTATTTGCCCAAATGCATTGAAAACATGTCTCCACACGAAAACCTGCACACGGATATTTGTTGTTGTTATTTGGTGCCATTGAGTTGGTTCTGACTCATAGCAACCCTATGTACAAGAGAATGAAATACTGCCCAGTCCTGCGCCATCCTCACAATCAATGTTATGCTTGAGCTCATTGTTGCAGCCACTGGTGTCAATCCATCTCATTCAGGGTCTTCCTCTCTTTCTCTGACCCTCTACTTTAGAAGCATGATGTCCTTCTCCAGGAAATGGTCCCTCCTGATAACATGTCCAAAGTATGTGAGATGAAGTCTCCCCATTCTTGCCTCTAAGGAGCATTCTGGCTGTACTTCTTTCAAGACAGATTTATTTGTTCTTTTGGCAGTCCATGGTATATTCAATATTCTTCGCCAACACCATAATTCAAAGGTGCCAATTCTTCTTCAGTCTTCCTTATTCATTGTCCAGCTTTTGCATGCATATGAGGTGATTGAAAAACATCATAGCTTGGGTCAGGTGCACCTTAGTCCTTAAAGTTACGGATGTTTATAGTATATTTATTCATAATTGCCCAACATTGGAAGCAACCAAGATGTCCTTCAATAGGTGAATGGATAAACTCTGGTACATTCATACAATGGAATATTATTCAGCAATAAAAAGCAATGAGCTACCAAGCTCTGAGGACTCTTAAATGTATGTTGCTAAATGAAAGAAGCCAGTCTGAAAAAGCTATATACTGTATGATTCTCACCAAATGATATTCTGGAAAAGGCAAAACTACAGAGACACTGAAAAGATCAGTGGTTGCCAGGGATTCAGTGTTGGTGGGGGAGATGAACAGATGGAGCACAGGGCATTTTTAGGACAGTGAAACTACTGTGCATGATACTGTAATGGTGGACACATGACATTATGCATTTGTCAAAATCCATAGAATTGTACAACACGAAGAGTGAACCATAATGTAAACTATGGACTTCACTTAATAATAATGTATTAATATCAGTACATCAATTTTAACAAATGTACCACATTAGTGAAAGATGTAAATAATAACAAATTGTGGGTAGGGGGAGAGCGAGTATATGGAAACTCTTTGCTCTTTCTGCCCAATTTCTTTGTAAACCTAAAACTATTTTGAAAAATAAAGTTTATTAAAAAAAATTAAGACTCCCAATGTCCCCCAATAAGGGAGTGTTTCAATAAACATTATGGTATGTCTCTTCTTGATAAAATGGCATAGAATCTCAAAAATAGTAGTTATGACAACTGTATAGCAATTTGGAAAATATTTGTATGATATTAAACAAAAACCAAACCAAACCCGTTGCCATCAAGTTGAATTGCCGACCTATTGGTTAGCAGCCAAGCTCTTAATCACTGTGCCACCAGGGCTCCTGCATAATATTTCATATAAAAAAATAGAACACACAATTATATTATAAAAGCCATGTGAAAAAGCATATGCTTTTGAAAAATAACAGGAAGTAAATTAATAAAATTGATAGTTATGCTCTGGTAGTATTAGGGTGGTTTTTATCAAAAGACACTAACCAAATGTTTGGTGGTTTGACTCCAGTTGGAGGCACCTCAAAAGAAAGCCCTGGCAATCTACTTCCAAAAGATTGCAGCCATTGAAAACCCTGTGGAGCACAGTTCTACTCTGACATACATGGGGTAGCCATGAGTTGGAGTTTACTCCATGGCAACTGGTTTGTCTTTTGTCAACTTGTATATAATTGTATGCAAAAGTTGGACAATGAATAAGGAAGACTGAAAAAGAATTGACACCTTTGAATTATGGTGTTGGTGAAGAATATTGAATATACCATAGACTGCCAGAAGAATGAACAAATCTGTCTTGGAAGGCTCCTTAGAACCAAGGATGGCAAGACTTCATCTCATGTACTTTGGACATGTTATCAGGAGGGACCAGTCCCTGGAGAAGGAGGACATCATGCTTGATAAGGCGAGGATCAGCAAAATAGAGGAAGACCCTCAACAAGATGGATTGACACAGTGGCTACAACAATGGGCTCAAGTATAACAATAGTTGTGATGATGGTGCAGGACCAGGCAGTGTTTTTTTTCTGTTGTACATGGGGTCGCTATGAGTTAGAACCAACTTGATGGCACCTAACACCAAGAACATATAAAAAATACATTTGAAGTGATTTTTGAGCAACAAAAGAATCTGCAGCATATGAAAGAACATTTAAACAAAAGTTGCTGTGCAATATGGCCTGCCAGGTTCAAACAAACACACAAAAACCAATGAGCTCTTCATCTCTCTAAGGGTTAAACAGAGGTTGGACAGTTCCCATCAGATGTTAGAGCTGGGTAGAGAGCTGGACAGGATGAGCATCCTGCTTCCAAGTTCATAATTTTACAACTAATATGGTCCCGATCATTTTTGTGCCTATTGTTGGGCTATTGGATAATTATCAGAAGACTTTTGTGACTTAATATGTAATACGAATTTTTCCAAAGTGTCTTGCCAATCTGTACACCAACGTTCACTGCAGCACTATTCACAATAGCCAAAAGGTGGAAACAACCCCAGTGTCCCTCAACAGATGAATGGATAAACAAAATGTGGTATATACATATAATATTTACTATTCAGCCATAGAGAGAAAGAAAGTTCTGAGAGATGCTATGACATGGATGCACCTTGAAAACATTATGCTAAGTGAAATAAGTCAAACACAAAAGGATAATATTGAATGATCCCACTTAAATAAAATACTTAGAATAGGAAAATGGATAAAAACCACTCTCTAAACTCCTCTCCACAGCACCCATCAAGCCTGAGATTGCTCAAAGTAAGTCATTTAATTGACTGCTGACCGATGAACTCTACTTGGACTCAAGTTAATTGGGACACATCAGATGTACCAGTGCATGTTCATCTTTCTTCTTTGGATGAAGGCAGAGAGATGTTTTGTCCTTTCACAGGCGAATGTTGGCCTCAACCACAAGATGAGGCAGATGAGAGGATTCTGGAAAGCTGGAGTCCTAGATTTTTACCCTACTTCCATCACTAACTGGATTATAATCCAGGGAAAATCACCTCCCTTCTTGGGCTAGTTTTTCCTCTGTAAAAGAGAAGGTTAGACTCATTGATGGCAACAGTGGGGCAGGTGGCCACTTCCTGTGTGTTGGCTCTTCATGAAGCATCACTGGTCAATTGCAGCACTCCTCGAAGATCCTAGATGCAGCATCGTGGCTCTTCTCGAGCCATACTTTAGATGCCCCTGTCAACAACAACAGGGAGTTTGTGCCTCTTTGCCATCTGTGTGACAGATAATCTTGATGGGCTTCCACCTGTAACATCCCAGAGCTCTAAGATTTAAGCTGGGGAGGGGTTCAAATCCTAGGCACAGAAATGGCCCAAACAAAACCCTGATTAAGCCTTTTTTAAGAGTGACTTGAATATGGGAAAGATGTCAGAAGGCGCCTCTTGCTTCCCTGGGAAGGGGTCAGCCAGGCTGGTCCACCTGAGGCGGCTGATGGCCTTGCCCAGAGAGCAGAGGGCCCTAAGGCCATTATCAACAGTTGCTGTGGGGACTTGGGGCTGCCTGGTCCCAGTATACTTTGCTCGCAAGCCCTGCCTTCTTTCTTGTAGCACACTCTCCACCATCCCTTAAGTCTATGGCCAGGCCGTTGTAGATGCTCAGTAAGGAGATAGACAGGAACAAACTCAAGGGTCATACAAGTCACACTGTGTTACATGCTGTGGGAAGTTGATTGTGGCATCTTGCCCAGGCCAATGTTATCTGCTTTGGGATCCCCAAATCCTATACAAATTAATTTACTTAGAAGCAAAGAAAAGCAAAAACATCATTGCCATTGAGTCAATTCCAGCTCATAGCCACCCTTAACACTTGTGTGCTTCTACTTGCCTGTTAACAAATGAGTGGAGTAGATTCCACTGTTTCTAAGGATGGCTATCCTTTCGTTAAAACTCTATTTTCAGTTTTCAAAATACACAGCACTGTCAAATGAATGGGTCCCAGGGTGTCACAAATTGTCTGCACTCGACTGCTAACCAACTACAGCCAAGAAAACTCTATGGAGCAGTTCTACTCTGTAATGCATGGGGTCACCATGAGTTGGAATTGATTCAATGGCAATGGGTTGTTTTGTTTTTTGGTCATATGAACAACACATGATCCCTCTCCTATGAAAGGGGTGATGTTTGCTTGTCTCGTTGGAGGTCTCCCCAGCCTTTTCTTTGGAAATTGTAGTTTATTATTTTTTAAATAGCTATAATACAGGCACATGATGCAAAATGTAAAAGGAACAAAAGAGCAAATTGTAAAAAGCAAGTTTCCCTCAAACTCCTTTCCCTAGCCCTCAGATCCCTTCCCCAGAAGCAGACACAATTTCCAGGTGAATCTATTTTTAACATAGAAAAAAGAATTTTCAAAACATCCCCTTCATCACTCTTAGTATTCTCATCTTCCTTAATTGAATTGCACTTAAGTTAGTATATGTTTATACATTAAGAAAACACTTGACAAAAAAAGTCAGTAATGTTTTTAAGTTATGTTTTATTCGTCACATCAGTGTCCACCCGCATTTGGGTGAGAGTGGTTCATGTTAAAAAAAAATACACACACACACAAACCCAAACCTGTTGATGTGAAGTCATGTCTGACTCTTGGCAACCCAATGTGTTACAGAATAGAACTGCTCCATAGGTTTTTCTTGGCTGTAATCTTTACAGAAGCAGATCAGCAGGACTTTCTTCTGCAGTGCTGCTGGGTTGAACCACCAACCTTTAGGGTAGAGCTGAGTACGTACTGTTTGTGCTACCCAGGCACCTTGAGCGGTCCATTGCTGACTGGAAAAGGTCCTGACATGCAGAGATGCTTGAACAGTGGTCTATTATAAATGTTCGGCCACTGAGGGGTCCCAGTCCACACAGGGGAACCCTTTGTCCCAGTGCCCCCTACATGTGCCTGATCTCCGTGCTGTGTTTCCTGAATGCATTTGAGGACTCAGGTTACCTAGAAGCTTGCAGCCTCACTGGTGAACGTGCCCCAGAGGTGGAAAACTAACTGCTTGATATGGACTGTCAACAGGGTGGAGGCCAATGTGTTCTACTACATGTTATTTGAAGAGCTGATGCCATGAGAGGGAGTCTCCATGCCAGATGCAAATCTGAGCGAGGAGAAAACATCCCTCTTACCTCTTTCCTTGTTGAAGTTTAAGCTGGACAAGGCCATCAATAGACTTCACACCAGTAAAGACCAAGCTGACACAGCCCATGAGATGTTCACCAAGACCAGCCTGGTGGCCAACTCCACGGGGGCTGTCCCTGGAGTCATGAGCATCATGGGTTTGGCCCTAGCACCTGTGACAGCAGGAGGGTGTCTGATGGTCTCAGCAGCTGGGCTGGGGCTGGGGCAGCAGTGACCGTCACCAGCACTGAAGTATGTCTTAGAAAATAGAAGCAATTCAGCAGCAAGAGAAGAAGCCAGCAGACTGGTGCCTATCACAACGTCTGGGTGCGAGGCTTTTGGGGGACTACAGTTGCCTGAAGTCAAAGCTGCTGGGTTGTGTGTGTTGTCAACAGCATCAAGGACCTGCATTCCTATGATGTGGTCAAAGCCATCTCTGGCTTCAGGGATGTGGACAAGAATTTTTTAGCTATGGGCCAAATCCCCTTCTGGAGGTGCAGAGAGGCACAGAAAGCCTTTGAGAGAACAGCCCTGGCCATGACCAAGGACGACTGGGTAATGGGTGCTGCTGGGGCTGGCTTCTCACTTATGCAAGACATGGACAGCCTCTTGCAGAACTGGAAGCACCTGGAGGAGGGTGCAAAGGCCCAGATGGCTGAGGAACTGAGGGCATATGCTAAGGAGCTGGAGTGGCAGCTAAGCCGGTACACCCAGAACTATGAGCAGCTGCTGCAGAAGGGAGCCGGGCCTGTCCCAGGGTTCCTGGGCAGGGCCTTGCAAGGAACCCACGTAGGAAGGGGCAAAGAATGCAGATGGAGTCTGGCTCAGTGGTAGAATTCTCACCCTTCGTGGGGGAGATCTGGGTTTGATTCCCTGCCAGTGCACCTCATGCACAGCGACCACCCATCTGTCAATGGAGGCTTGGGTGTTGCTATGATGCTGAACAGGTGTCAGGGAAGCTTCCCGACTAAGACAGACTAGGAAGAAAGGCCTGGCAATCTATTTCCAAAAATCAGCCAATGAAAACCCTACAGATCACAACAGTCTAATCCCTTTAGGCAGGGGGTCTCGGTCAGTAGGACAGCTAACAACAGTCTGGGTCTTCATGGAGTGGGGGGAAGAGGGAAGGTTAAACAAATAGACAAACAAATACACAGGTACAACTGTCATTTCTTCAGAGAGACGATTTCCCCAACAGCCCTAACTTTAATTAGGTCCCTCCTGTTCTTTTCTTTCAAGGAGTTTACAATGTGTGTATGTGCTCACTGTCTGTCTCCTTGTATGCTGTGGTCATTCTGCTCTCTGCTGTCTCCCCAGCATCCAGCAGCTCTTGGCACACAGTAAACCAAAACCCGTTGCCATCAAGTCAATCACGACTCACAGCGACTGTGCAATAAATGTGTGTTGATTGACACGAATGTGGCATTGCATGACCAAGGTGACATTTCAAATGATTGGGAAAGGAAGCTTATTTGAAAAATGGTTTAGATTTTTAGACTCTCCTATTTAGAGGAGTTAAACAGCCAGCTATAAAAACTGAAACAAGAAAACTCCTACTGGAAAATAAAGGAGATTTTTAAAAATCACCTTTAATTTTGTCAAGAGAGAAGAACGTGAATGGGCAGCCAAGGTCACTGACTGAGACCCACACAGGGGCACATAAGCCTTTACTGGTGATATGAAGCTTTATAAATTCATTCATTCATTTGTTCAACAGATGTTGGCCAAGGATTTAGCAAGTGGTTCCCAGACTTGTCTGCACATTGGAATCACCTGGGAAGCTTCAAAAACTACTGATGTCCAGGTCTCACCCCCCAGTGATTGTGATTTAATTTATCTGGGTTATGGCCTGGACTATGGGATTTTGAAAAGATCTTCAGGTGATTCTAACGTGCAGATGAGTTTGGGGAACCACTGCTTTAAAGGGTGAGGTGTTTTCTTACTTTATAACATCAATAGAATTTTACCCCCTTGGGCACATTTTCTATCTTCTTAATAACCAAGGGCAGATTGTCTTTTTTGGGAAACTATGAGACCCTGGGACCCATATTCCAAAGTGTCTCATCCACCCCTTCCTTTGCCTGTTATGAGCAGCAGCTTCGGCCAGGCCCTGGCAGGGCACGAGGACACCATGGAAGACAGTCTGTGCCCTAATGGCACTTAGGGACAGCAGGGGAGACAGACCTCAAAGATGCCATTAACAACGAGGGGAGGTAAACCTATGGAACCAGGACAGGGTGCGGGTGGGAGCCCTGATGAATGCACTTACCTCTCCTGGGAGGGTGGGCCATGGGGGAGGGTGGTCTTGTGGGGAAGAAGCTGGGACATCCGATTCTGCTACACGCCTTCAGCAATTCTTGGCCTTGTCCTCTACCAGTTAGCTCTGTGGGCCCTCCCTGCACACTGTGTGCACTTCTAGATGGACCATTCATCCAGATTCGATGCCCAAATAACCACTGAGCACCTTTGTGCCAGGCAACCGTGCCTGGTCTGTCAGTGAACAAGACAGACAATGGCTGGGCATATGAAGTCGAAGAACTACCTCACCCAACACTGTAATATCTGGGGCTCCAGCAAACTGACTGCGGGATCCCTACTGTGTGTTCATGGAAAACCATTTCCATCACTAGCAATGGCTGGTGGCCAAGGAAGCCTCAAATCTGTCCATCCACCCACCTGTCTGTCGGTCCATCCACCCATCCACCCATCCATCCTCCATCTGTCCATCTGTCCATCTATCCACCCATCCATCCATCCATTATCTGTCCGTCCATCCATTCACCTACCCATGTATCCATCCATCCATCCATCCATCCATCCACCTGTCTGTCCATTCATCCGTCCATCCATCCAAATACTTACTGAATACCTACCACAGGCATTGGGGGTACAACAGTGAACAAAACAAATCCCTGCCTTCGTGGAGTTTATATTCTAGTGTGTGGGGGTAGTCGGGAGGACAGACAGTAAGTATAGTAAGGGAAATGTATAGTAATAAGTAAATTATAAAGTATATGATAAGGTAATGGATGTTAGGGAGAAAAATAAATCTGGGAAGGAGGATATAGAGGGTAGGGTGGGGCAAGATTGCAATTTTGAGTAGGATTTTCAGGGAAAGGAAACCCTGGTGGCGTAGTGGTTAAGAGCTATGGCTGCTAACCAAAAGGCCGGCAGTTCAAATCCACCAGGTGCTCCTTGGAAACCGTATGGGGCAGTTCTACTCTGTCCTATAGGGTCGCTATGAGTCAGAATAACTTGACGGCAGTGGGTTTTTGTTTTTGTTTTTTTGGTTTATCAGGGAAAAACTCTCTGAGAGGCTTATCTTTGAACAAAGGCCCAAAGCAGGAGAGCGAGGCAGGCATGAGGCTATCTGGGAGAAGAGCATTCCAGGCAAAGGGAACAGCCAGTGTTAACACCTGGAAGTAGGAGGCTGCTTGGCGTGTTTCGGGAGCTGCCAATGAGCCACGAGCCAAGTCAGGGCTGGGGGAATGTGGAAGGGAGCGTAGGAAGTGAGGCCAGAGAGGTAAATAGAGGCCACAAGGTGCAGGCTCTTCCGGGCTCTGTAAGGGTTTGGCTTTTATCTGAATGAGATGGAAAGCACTGGAAAATGTCAAGCTCAGTAGTGATATCCTCTGACCTGGGTTTTAACAGGAGCACTGTGGCTGCTGTGTGGAGAAGAGACTCTAGAGGGCAAGGGTGTAACAGGGACACCAGGAAGCAGACAGGTCTATGGAGCTCCAACTTGACTGCGGCCAGGCCCCGTGCGAGGCCCAGGGATACAGCATGAGCCAGGCTGACCGGGGTTTTACTTGGGTGGAGCTCTGGCTCTATGACCTCGCTGTGCCTCAGTTTCCTGAGGAAATGGAAGCACAAAATCTAGCAGGAAAGAGGGGCAACTGAACAATTACAATTGGGTGATTCAGTGGGTGTTAAGAACCTCGAAGCTCGGAACCTACGTCTTTGACTACCATTGGATCCCAGGAGGTTATGGAGCGCGCTCTGCTCATCTAGGTGCATCACACTAACAACAACAAAACATTTATTGAGCAAATGCTATGTGCTGGGCATTGTTCCCAGTATTTTACATCTATAACATTTTCATCTTTACATCATTGCTACAAAGTAGGGACCATTAATATTGCCAGAGTCCCTGGGTGGTGCAAATGACTAACACACTCGGCTGGTAACCAAAGGTTGGAAGTTTGAGTCCACCCAG
Organism: Trichechus manatus latirostris; assembly: GCF_000243295.1. NCBI lineage: Eukaryota > Metazoa > Chordata > Mammalia > Sirenia > Trichechidae > Trichechus > Trichechus manatus. The sequence goes on from NW_004443963.1 coordinate 13,731,759, forward strand.
AGGCAACTCAGAAGAAAGTCCTGGCAATCTACTTATGAAAAATCAGCCACTGAAAACTGTATGGAGCCCAGTTCTCCTCGGACACACGTGGGGTCACCATGAGTAGGAGTCGACGGCAACTGGTTTTATTAATATCCTCATTTTACAGATGAAGACACTGAAGCACACCAAACAACTTGTGAAAGGTCATAGATCCAGGAAGTGGTGGAGATGGATTTCAAACCTAGACTAGCTGGCTCCAGAGTCCTTGTTTTTAAATACTAAAATGAATACTGCTTCCCGGAGCAGAAGCGCAAAGGTAGCAGAGACACTTACTTTCTCAGGCACATCCTCTCCTTTTTGGGCTCCAGAGTGCTGTCTTCCGTAGAGTGGAGTCGCTGGGGGTGAAAACCACACAGGACTCCACTGGGAGGAATCTCAGCCCAGGTCAGGCCCCTCAGTCCTCACCAACACTGATGGAGCACCTGGTGGCTGCAGGCCCTGTGTTGAGGCGCTGAGGGTTGACAGCTGAATAAAGCACACCCCCTGGCCTCAGGGAGTCCAAAATAATGCAGTATAAAGCTGAGTGTGGTAAGAATAAAGTCAGTGCAACAGAGAGGAACAGGCGGGGCTGGGGATGTAGGAACTGTTCACCAATTAATGGCCTCCAGGGCTGAGGGGATATGAGGCGGAAGGAAGGGTCTGGCCTGACTAATCATGTGAAAAAAAAGGAGAGGAATTAGATGGCCAGTGGTGGGGATCGTGAGCACCCACCTTGAGCCAGACCCTGTTCTCAGTCCCTGCTCTTGTGGATCTTGATCAGGTTCTAGTTCACAAGGTGAACAAGACAGACAAGGTCCCTCCTTGTCCTCATGGAACCTGCAATCTAGTGGGGATGATCTCTTTCAGTTTGGGCTCCTTGCATAGATTCTAAGTCTGGGAAGATGGTTTGAGGCCAAACCTGTAAGGTACCTTCAATGCCTGACTAAGGAGTTTAGAACGTTGCCACATACAAAGGAAGCCTTTCATGGCGTTTGAGCGGGAGATAACCTGAGAACAAAGGTGTTTAGAAAGAGTGATCTGGTCCAGAAACACAAAACCATGAATATGGCTAGTCCATTGACCCCGTGGGGAGTCCCTGGATGGTGCAAATGGTCCGGTTGGTACCCAGAAGGTTGGTGGTTTGAGTCCATCCAGAGGCGCCTCGGAAGAAAGAACTGCTCACCTTCAAAATGTCAGTCACTGAAAACCATATGGAGCACAGTTCTACTCTGACCCACGTGGAGTTGCCATAAGTTGAAATTAACTCGACAGTAACTTTTTTTTGTTTTAATTGACTCTGTGGTAGCCAGCCCTGGGCTCAGTCCCCCTACCCTCATCCCCTGCAGTTCTTATGAACTTTTCTGTTCCCTTCTCTCAGGAGAACTTTGGAAATCCCCAGTCTTTGAAAAGATGGTAGAATCCAAAATCACTTAGTGTGCTGGTTTCCGACTAGGGTGCACATCAGTATTGTCTTTGGCTTCTTGACAAAATTCAGATGTCCAGACCCCACCCAGGCCAATGGAGTCAGACCCCTGGGTCGGCAGCCAGGGCATGCATATTTGTTGGAAGAGTTCTTTAGGCAGTTCTGATTTGAGAATCTCCAGTGTTTGGCACAGAACTAGCTCAGTGCATCATTTTCCTGACAAGTTACTGGGTGGGGCCAGCCTTTGATGCCACTTGGTCAAAGGGTAGGCACGATATCCCCTGCAGCTTCTCACCAGGGTTGGTAGGTGCGCAGGCATTTTAGTTGCTGTGACATAGAAAGAACTTTGCTCCAAGGGAAAAGTTGGAACACTTGGATGGGAACTCATGACCAGATTAATGTTGTCATTCCTGGGACCCAGCATTTGTTTAGACCTATTTTTCAGGTTTCAGTAGAGCTTCCAGACTAAGACAGACTAGGAAGAAAGGCCTGGCAATCTACTTCCTAAAATCAGCCAGTGAAAACCCCACGGATCACAGCAGACCGATCTGCAAACAATTATGGGGTTGGTGCAGGACCAGGTAGTGATTTGTTCTGTTGCGCATGGGGTCTCCGTGAGTCAGAGGCCAACTCGACGGCAGCTAAGAACAGCTTTTCACCTGGAGAGATAAGTTCCATATCAAGAAGACACAATCAGCACTTTACTGTTGGGATGGACCTCACAGAGTATCTGCTCTACTCTGGACATCCTCCTGATGGGGAGGCTGTGGGCAGATGCAGACTTGTCCCAGGGCACACAGATTCCAGTAGCATGGACAGAAGCAGACACTGGGTGTGAAACCCAGCCCTCTTGTCATACCAAAAGCACGTCATGGATTGCCATCCAAGCAATCACTGGCAGCTTGGAGCATGGAGAGTGAGGCTACGCTCCAATTCCCCCTGAAGGGAGATGGAAGCCTGAGGCTATTGGCCACCTGTCTGGCCCTAGTCGTAAATGCTGGTAAAGTCATCGTGTGTTTTAAATAAAACCTTTGGGGATTAGTGTGGTCTCAGGATTAGAAGACACCCTGCTCCCAGGCCTCTCATACCCCTGGCTTGTGTTCCACAGTTGTGTGCCTTTTTGTGGCACCTCTAGTTCAGTTTGTGTGATGGGAGCTCCGGCAGGTGCCCCAGCGAGGCATTGTTGTTCGGTGCTATTGAGTGGATTCTAACTCACAGCGACTCCATGTGACAGTAGGACTGCCCCATAAGGTTTTCTTGGCTGTAATCTTTACAGAAGCAGATTGCCAGGTTTTTTTTCCCCACAGAGCTGCCGGTTGGGTTTGAACCTCCGACCTTTTGGTTAGCAGCCAAGTGGTTAACCTTTGTACCACCAGGGCATTAAGACTTGGTTGCTCTGGTCTTTCAACTTGGAGCTCACAGTCTGGTGCGTGTGTGAGAAACACGTACCCAATTACTTAGCAGAAAATCTAGCTTCCTAGGTTTTGTTTCCAAATGGCATCAATATATGGCTGTGTGTCACCAACTGATGTTCATGCGATTGATTACCTGATGCTGCAGGTCTGGGCAGAGTGTCAAAGAAAGACATCATAGTTACAGCCTGTCGAAACAGGAAGAACTGTGTAAGTAATAAAATAAAAATGCAGAAAGAGCATACTATGTGCCGAGGGCTGTGCTGGACAGAAAGACGAGTTGTCTTTGAATGTTTTCAGTCTAGTCCAGAGACCAGCAGCCACCCAGACCCTGACAGCAAAGGTTAGACTGGCTGGTGCTTGCCTGAGGAGTATGGGTGCTAATGAGCCAAGGGAGTCCCTGGGTGGTGCAAATGGTTAACACGCTCAACTGCTAACCCAAAGGTTGGAGGTTCCAGTCCACCCAGAGATGCCTTGGAAGACAGGCCTGGCGACCTACTTCTGAAAAATCAGCCTTTGAAAATCCTGTGGAGCATCGTTCTACTCTGCAACATGGGGGTTGCATGAGTTGGAATCAACTTGATGGCAACTGGTTAAAGAGCAAAGTGGGAAGAAAGTCAAGAGGTGATGTCGGAGCCCAGCCTTGAAGGCCAAAGGCAATTTCATCCAGAGAAAAAGGGGGAGGGGTGGAGGAGCAGAGGCCAAGAGTGAGGAAGCACAGCTTGTTTGGGGGGACTGGCCCTGGAACAGGGCAGAGAACATAAGAAACCAAGTAGGCAAAGTGGCCTGAGGCCAGTGGAGAGGCCCTGAGTGCCATGGATGCAGCTTGAATTTTAGACTCTGGAAAATGGGAGTTTCTCAAGGATTTTGAGAAGAGGAATGATGTGATCATATTTATTTTGGAAGAATCCAGGCGAGAAAGTATAGAGGATTGACTGACCAGAGCAAAAACAGACCAGAAGCAGAGGTCAGGCTATTCTTAATAGTTACTTTGTGGAGTGTGTACATGTTAGGTAGGGCTCTGGGGATACAACAGTGGGTGAGATGCCCTACGCGCCTTTTCTCCTGGGGCTTACATTCTTTTTTTTCTTTTGCTTATTTTTTTATTGTGGTGAAAATATACATAACAAAACATGCACCATCTCAAAAATTTCTACACATATAATTCAGTGACATTGATTACATTCTTCAAGTTGTGCCGCTATTCTATCCTGGGCACTGTTTCGTTCTGTTGTACATAGGGTTGCTATGAGCTGGAACCATAGATGGCACCTAACAACAACAATGCCCTATAGCTACTTCATTTTTATACTTTGCTCTCTAAGAAATTGTATATTCATGGAATTTTATAGTATTTTTTATAGAGGAGAGGAAGCCCACCTCTCAGGGCCTCAAATGAGAAAGGAAAAGTGATAAGTGGATATCACCAAGGTCAACCATCTGCTTATTAAAGAGAGATTCAGGTTTCCTTGCCCTCTTGGGACTCACATTCTTATTGTTAGAATTTAGCGGAAGAAGTGAGACAAACAATAGACAAATAAATGAATGTGGTAATTTCAACTAAATTCAAAATGGCAAGTGTTAGGAAGGAGATCAAGCAGGGTACTGTGGTAGAGGAATGAGAGAGGGGGCTCAGCTAGATGGGGTTGTCAGAGGAGGCCTCACTGAAGAGACAGTATTTAATCTGAGACCGGAAGGATGAGAACTGGGGGCAGAGTGTTTCAAGGGAGAGAGAACAGCTTGGGCAGAAGACCTCCAATGGGAACAGGCTTAGTGTGTTTTAAGAACAGAAAGAATGCCAGTATAGCTAAGGGAGAGGTAGGACAGAGGTAGCAGACCCTGGAGACAACTGGATCTGCTAACTGATGCAGGTGGGAGAGGAAGTGAGTGGGGTCCCAGATGCTGGGGAGTTTCCTCGATTTTGAAAACTGGTCAGTGATGCTATTGGCACAGAACACACTGGATGAGTGGGTTTGGACTGGGGTGGAAGGTTGGCAGAGCTGTCTCTTGTTGTCAATTGCTGTTCAACTTACTGACCTAGGGAATACAGGTTTTGTGTAGAAAGATGATTTCAAGAATATTGAATTTTAGGAGCCTGTGGGACTGCAGCTGGATGAGTGTAGAGTTTAGAAAAGTTTTGCAGACTCCAGATACAGATTTGGGAGTCATTAACATATAGGGAGGAGTCCTTGGGTGACACAACCGATTAAGTGCTGGACTACTAGCCAAAAGGTTGGCAGTTCGAATCCACCCAGAGGCGCCTCAGGGGACAGGCCTGATGATCTGCTTCCTAAAGTTAACAGCCTTGAAAACCCTATGGAGCAGCTCTACTCTGCATATATGGTGTTGCCATGAGTTGGAATCAACTCCACAGCAACTAACAACAATAAAACATATAGGCAGAAATTGAGGTCAAAACAGGGGAGTGTAGGAAAAGGGGGAGGCCTAAAACTGAGCCCTGGAGAATACCAAGATTTAAGGGACAGGAGGAGGAAGATCCCACAAGAGAGGAAGAGGAAAAGCCAGTGCCAGCTCTTGAATTTCTGCATGAGGATGGCACAGGACCCGGCAGTGTTTCGTTCTGTTGTACATAGGGCTGCAATGAGTCACAATCGACCTGATTGCACCTAACAACAGCATATATCAGAGAAGCACTAGAAACACTATAGCTCAGTAGATAAAGGCAGAGACTTGGGAGCCAGACTGCCTGGGTTTGAATCCTGGTTCTGCCACTTCCTAAATATGACTTTGGACATGTTATTTAATATCTTTATGCTTCAGCTTGAAAGTATGGGAATAACAATACTGTTGAGTCTAGGATTTTATTTCTCCCCAATAAGCCAGAGGTAGCCTGTTACTGTTTCACAGATGCTGGCAGAAGGCATGAAAATGGGTCAGAGACAAAGGACTTCATTATTCCTGGCATAGCAAGCAGGATGAGCTTCATGGGGGACAAGGGGGACACTATACAGGCCTGGCTGGATGCTGTGCATGCAGTAGGTCTGCACTGCAGCTGGGGAACACTGACTTTGGGGACTCCTCCTCTTTTAGAGCAGGCAATAAGCAAGCATTTGAGGACTAAGGTGCACCTGACCCAAGCCATGGTGTTTTCAATCACCTCAAATGCATGTGAAAGCTGGACAATGAATAAGGAATACCGAAGAAGAACTGATGCCTTTGAGTTGTGGTGTTGGTGAAGAATATTGAATATACCATGGACTGACAAAAGAACGAACAAATCTGTCTTGGAAAAAGTACAGCCAGAATGCTCCTTAGAATGATAAGACTTCATTTCACATACTTTGGATGTATTATCAGGAGGGACCAGTCCTTGGAGAAGGACATCATGGTTGGTGAAGCAAAGGGTCAGCAAAAAAGAGGAAGATGGATTGACACAGTGGCTGCAACAACAGGCTCAAGAATAGCAAGGATCATGGGGATGGCACTGAGCAGTACTTCGTCCTGTTATACATAGGGTCACCATGAGTCAGAACTGACTCAATGGCACCTAACAACAAGCAAGCACGCTCTTTGTTCTGAAGGGATACACTGCTTCATCCCTCCTGGTTACTAGCTGCAACCTCAACTCGCAGAATTGCCTGGGAAAAGTGCAGTCACACCAGACACACTGAGCTACAAGTGTAGGAGCATGAAGACTCGAGTGATTCCCAAGCACCTACCTCATAGGGCTGTTGGGGATATTAGATGAGTTAATATACGTGACATGCTTTCAATAGTTCTCTGAAAATGTCAGCTGTTATTACTGTTGTTTCTAGGTGCCTTGAGTTGGCTCTGACTTATAGCAACCCTGTGTAAAACAGAACGAAACACTGCCCAGTCTTGTGCCACCCTCCCATTCCTTGCTCTGAGCCCATTGTTGCAGTCACTGTGTCAATCCATCTCATTGAGGGTCTTCTTTTTGCTGACCTTCTACTTTACCGAGCATGGTGTCCTTCTCCAGGAACTGGTCCCTCCTGATAACATATCCAAAGTACCTGAGACAAAGTCTCGCCATTCTTGTTTCTAAGGAACATTTTGGCTGTACTTCTTCCGAGAGAGATTTGTTCGTTCTACTAGCAGTCCATGGTATATTCAATATTCTTTATCAACACCATAATTCAAAGGCATCATTTCTTCTTCAGTCTTCCTTATTCATTGTCCAACTTTTGTATGCATATGAGGCGATTGAAAATACCATGGCTTGGGTCAGGCGCACCTTAGTCTTCCAGGTGACATTTTTGCTTTTCAACACTTTAAAGAGGTCTTTTGCAGCAGATTTGCCCACTGCAATATGTCATTTGGTTTCTTGACTGCTGCTTCCATGGGCATTGATTGTGGATCCAAGAACAATGAAATCTTTGACTAGTATTTTCCCCATTTATCATGTTTCCTTATTGGTCCAGTTGTGAGGATTTTTGTTTTCTTTATGTTGAAGTGTAATCCATACAGAAGGCTGTAGTCTTTGATCTTCATCAGTAAGTGCTTCAAGTCCTCTTCACTTTGAGCAAAATTTTACTTGCATTAGATATTAATGATATTGTTCAATAACTTCTGCATTCTGTTGTATCATCTTTCTTTGGAATGGACACAAATATGGATCTCTTCCAGTTGGTTGGTCAGGTCGCTGTCTTCCAAATTTCTTGGCATAGATGAGTGAGCACCTCCAGCGCTGCATATGTTTGTTGAAACATCTCAGTTGGTATTCTGTCAATTCCTAGAGCTTTGTTTTTCACCAATGCCTTTAGTGCAGCCTGGATTTCTTCCTTCAGTATCATCAGGTCTTGATCATACACTATCTCCTTAAATGGTTGAACACTGACCAATTCTTTTTGGTACAGTGACTCTGTGTATTCCTTCCATCTTCTTTTGATGCTTCCTGTGTCCTTCAATATTTTCTCTGTAGAATCCTTCAATATTGCACCTTGAGGCTTGAATTTTTCCTACAGTTCTTTCAGCTTGAGAAATGCCGAGCATGTTCTTTCCTTTTGGTTTTCTAACTCCAGGTCTTTGCACATGTCACTATAACACTTTGTCTTCTCCAGCCACCCTTTGAAATCTTCTGTTCAGCTCTTTTACTTCACCATTTCTTCCGTTAGCTTTAGCTACTCTACATTCAAGGGCAAGTTTCAGAGTCTCTTCTGACGTCCATTTTGGTCTTTTCTTTCCTGTTTTTAATGACCTTTTGCTTTCTTTTGTGTATGATATCCTTGATGTCACTCCATAACTCGTCCGGTCTTCAGTCATTAGTCTTCAATGAGTCAAATCTATTCTTGAGATGGTCTCTAAATTCAGGTGAGGTATACTCAAGGTTGTATTTTGGCTCCCATGGACTTACTCTAATTTTCTTCAGCTTCAACTTGTTTTGATTTTGGACCTTTCTTCTTTTTGGATGTATGCATTTATTGCTATACATTGACCTTTGAGCACTGCTTTTGCTGTGTCCCAAAGGTTCTCGTAGGATGTGTTTTCATTCTCATTTGATTGTAGGAATTTATTTATCCTGCCCTTGATTTCTTCTATAACCCAGTAGTTTTTGAGCAAGGTGTTGTTTGGCTTCCATGTATTTGACTTTTTTCCTTGTTTTTTCTCTGATTTCTACTTTTATGGCTTTATGATCAGAAAAGATGCTTTGCAATATTTTGATGTTTTAGATTCTGTTAAGGCTTGCTTTGTGGTCTAATATGTGGTTTATTCTGGAGAATGTTCCATGTGCGTTGGATAAGAAAGTATACTTGACTGCTGTGGGGTGGAGTGTTATGTATATATCTATGAGATCAAGTTGGTAGACTGTGGCTCTTAGATCTTCCATGTCTTTACTGAGCTTCTTTCTAGATGTTCTGTCCTTCACTGAAAGTGGTGTGTTGCAGTCTCCTACTACTACTGTGGAGCTGTCTATTTCTCTTTGTGATGCTGTTTAGAGTTTATGTATTTTGGAGCCTGTCATTGAGTGTGTATATATTTATTATGGTTATGGCCTCCTGGTGTATTGACCCTTTTAATCATTGTATACTGCCCTTCCTTATCCTTTGTGGTGGATTTTGCTTTAAAGTCTATGTTGTCAGAGAATACTGCCACTCCTCTTTTTAGATTGTTTGCTTGATAATTTTTTTTCCATTCTTTGAGTTTTAGTTTGTGTTTTTGAGTCTAAGTTGTGTCTCCTGTAGGCAGCATATAGACAAATCGTGTTTTTTAATCCATTCTGCTACCCTCTCTTTATTGGTGCATTTAGTCCATTTACATTCAGTGTAATTATTGATAGGTATGAGTTTAGTGCTGTCATTTTGATTTTTTTTTTTTGATGTGGTGTTGACAGTTTCTTTGTTCCACTTAATTTTCTGTGCTGAGTTGTCTTTATGTATTCTCTTTTCATCTTTTTCATTGCCGTTGATTTTGTATTTGCTGAGTCTTTATGTTTTTCTTTTTTTTATTTTGATGTGTAGATTTGATAGTTTTCTTTGTGGTTACCTTAAAATTTACCTCTATTTTTCTAAGTTTAAACCAATCTTTTATTTCTTGATATCACCTTAACTTCCTCTCCATATAAAAGTTCTATGACTACATTATTTAGCCCCTTTTTTGTTTTAATGTTGTCATCTTTTACATATTGACTTCTCTGTTTCCCTATTTTGAGTGTTTTAGCTTTATTTTTGTGACTTCTCTCTCTGGGTTGATATCTGGTTGTTCTGTCCTGTGTTCTAGACTTGTTACCTGATATTATCAATTCTTTAGACAGAGAACTTTCAGTATTTCTTGTAATTTTGGTTTGGTTTTTATAAATTCCCTTAACGTCTGTTTATCTGGAAATGCCCTAATTTCACCTTCATATTTTCGAGACAGTTTTGCTGGATGTATGATTTTCTTGGCTGGCAATTTTTTTCCCCTTAAGGCTTTATATATGTCATCTCATCGCCTTCTTGCCTACAGGGTTTCTGCTGAGTAGTCAGAGCTTGAACTTGCATTTGAGTAACTGATAGTGTGTTCGCAGTCGGCCCCTGGCCTTGTTCTGACTGATAATATTCAGCTTCTCCATTGTCTCTTTCCATAGATGTAGCTGATTTGATTTCTACGTATTTCATCTGGTGAGGTCCACATGTATAGTTGCCATTTTTGTTGTTGAAAAAAGGTATTTGCAATGAAGAAGTCATTAGTCTTGCAAATTCTATTATGTGTTCTCTGTCGTTTCTATTACCAAGGCCCTATTTTCCAACTACTGATCCTTCTCGTTTCCAACTTTTGCATTCCAGTCACCAGTAATTATCAATGTATCTTGATGGCATGTCTGACTGACTTCAGACTGCAAAAGTTGGTAAAAATCTTCAATTTCCGCTTGTTTGGCCTTAGTGATTGGTGTATAAATTTGAGTAATAGTCATATTAACCGGTCTTCCTTGTATGGTTGTTTGGTGCTGTAGAGTCAGTTCTGACTCATAGCAACCCTATGCACAACAGAATGAAACACTGCCTGGTCCTGCACCATCCTCACAATTGTTTCTATGCTTGAGCCCATTGTTGCAGCCACTGTGTCAATCCATCTCATTGAGGGTCTTCCTCTTTTTCGCGGACCCTGTACTTTACCAAGCATGATGTCCTTCTCCAGGGACTGATCTCTCCTGATAACATGTCCAAAGTATGTGAGACGTAGTCTTGCCATCCTTGCTTCTAAGGAGCATTCTGGTTGT